>NC_062189.1:6291478-6446478 GCF_912470025.1 Vespa velutina | reverse complement strand
TTGGTACATATATATATATATACATGGCCGCACGCCGTGGAAATTTCAATTTTCATATGCACCGGTATTTATGAACTCCATTTGTCGGCCGAAAAGTACGACGGAACCATAGCGATTTTCGCGTAATACGTTGCACACTTAGAAAATCGTACAAGCGTGGAGTTTTGAATCGGCCGATTACTTGATATCGTCGAAACAATAAAAAGCTTTTGACAACGTGATTTAGAATCACAAGTATTTAATTGCGAACCTTAATTAGCTATTGTTTGCGATTGTTTTCATTTATTTTCTTCTTTTTTTCTTTTTTATTTTTTTTATTTTTTTTTGGAAAACAAAAAAACAATTTCTACTCGTTCCGTATTGCACAGAGATTTGTATAACGTAAATATTAACGAATTACGTGAAAACTGTAACAATCGACAAAACGTTAATATCGTTCGACCGAGGAATAACAATGAATTCATTGAATTTTGTCTCGTGTTTTTGAAAACGAGGGCCAACGTTCGTCCTCGTTGAAGAATATCTCGTGTTAGAAGTAGTGTAGTTATACGTTTTATCGGCCACGTTGTAGCAATGAATTTTGACGAAGTTTAAAGCGCTTAGCAAAGTTCCGGGCAGGTTTTTTTGTTCGGTATCATTTAACGAGAGTACGTGGCGCGTACATTTTAGATTGAACTATACCACAAATGCGCGCGGGCGCACGCGCTCGCCTCTCTATTCGTTCGCACCGTAAAATTCGCGATGGGGGGCTTTAATCGGCAAAGCGCCGCGTAGGCGGAACCATGCTTTAAAAATGCAACGACGCTACTGCGTCTCGTTAAGCGAACAAACAGGTTCTATGTTTCATCATTAACGGCTTGCCATCGCAATTGATTAAAACCCTATTTTGTCGTGTTGCTTTTTTGCCAGAAATCTTCTCGATTTTATTGGCCATTCACAATTTTGATATATTGCGAAATATAATAAATAACTCATAATCCCCAAAGATTCAATTTTTTTTTTTTTCTTTTAACGCAATAACAACAATGAACATATGAAATTTATTATTATTGCATGGATCAATTGTAAAATTCTTTTGACGAGTTCTCCGAATGTTATTCGATACGAGAAACGGGTCTCGGTTAAGTGTATTGAATCGAAGGCTTTAGCTATGTACGTATGCATGTATGTATGTACGTTGATTTATTTTCCGTAAGGTGAAGTCAGGCACGAATCAATCGACACAATATGCAAGCATGTACGTTCGATCGCGGAGAATTCATTAATCTTGTTATCCGGCCGGTGAAACTCGCCGCACCGCTGCTCGATACGATATCATGAATCTTGAATATACGTAAGTAGACCGCCCGTGGTAGACAGGATAAGCCGATGAAATTGCGTTCGTCGAGAGATTTCGTGCGTTACGCCGAAGAATCGTCGTCTTTCGTAAGAAAATATTAGAAACGTCTACGTATGAAGAGGAAATAGTATCGTAAAATGTAATATTTCCCGATTTAGAACATACCTTTATCCTCTTCTCGTCTTATCGAGTTTTGCATTTGCAAAATATTTCAAATATAGCTATCTATGGGATGTAATAGTATTTTCCGAACATTCTTCAGCGTTCTTCAAAAGAGTCAAAAACGATGTAAACATCTAAACCTACAGATTTATAGGTATAGAGAAAAAATTCAATTTGTGATATATATGTATACACACGTATATATATTGGAAAAAGCCGATTAGTACAAAAATAAAAGATGCTTGCACTTCTATCCGTTATTTATCAATCGAATATCACGCACGATTGCTTGTTCTGATCACCACAAAAACCTCTCGTTTCCTTTTTCCTCTCTCGTAACTTGTCGCATTTCGTCGGATGCACTTAAACGAGATCACATAAAATTCGAAAGCAGCCTTCCTGCCGATTTGATTTTATACCCTTGGCCTCGGTCCTATCGAAATGAATGAGAGAAATTTGGAATAGCGAACAGCGACACTCTGAAAAACATGTCACACATGAAAATATCCTGTATGGTTTCTGCAACGAAATCTGCTTTTTTCCTTAGCTTCACAATGTCATACATTCCCCTTCCGTTTAGTTCTCTCACCCATTCATTCCTTTCTTTTCGACGTTATTTTTCAACGTCGTCTAATAAAAAAAAAAGAAAAATGTGTGTATGTGTTTGTGTGTGTGTGTGTGTGTGAAAGAAAGAAAGAGACAGAGAGAGCGAGAGGAAGAAAGAACTACAGACAGACATATCGTCTGTTCCGAAAATGAATCTCGCCACAGTTTTTCGTAATATCTCTTCTTGGTAAACCCGTCGACATTTTTCCACGCAAAGCTTTTCAAAGCGTACACTTTGAAGCGAAATTCGAAAGCTCGCACAAAAATATTCATACGTAGCATCGGATATTTAAAAATCTTACGGAAGAGTAATAGTTTATTTCTTGATTTTTTTCTTGTTCAAGTTTTATTAAAATAATAAGAGCTGGAGATGTCAAATTTTCGCACTTGTTCCGATATATTTCTTTTTCGCTTTCGTCAAACGTTTACAAAGGAACATTTGGTAAAAAGGAAAAATAATTTGAGAGAAAAGTGTTGAGCAAGGTTCAACAATTGTTAATTAATTCAAATACTTTTCGGAAGTAGTCGTCCTGTATTTATAAAATTTTTAATAAATTATTAAAGATAACTGTTAAGATAATTGAACACTCTCTCGAACAATGTGAAAATCGATCATGTTTGGTATAAAGATAATTATTATTCTAAACTAAACTAAACGTACTTACACATATACGTAAACGATGTAACAAACTGGAGAAGTTCGAAGTACCGGCATGGTGTAAGAGAAAAAGAAAGTTCTAGAGTAAGGGTCTAGAACTCGTCTTAGGTGCGTCATCGATCCAAACTACGACACGAAGGATGGAAGAGGAAGCAGTTCCGGATGAGCAGAGGCTGCGCCCGATCTCGCTGAAGTTAAGTAATTTGTCGTTGCCGATGGGTTAATGTTATCCATCACTAAGTGAGAATTTACGATGTAATAAGGCCACGAACCGACTCTTACGATCTATCTCTCGACTATCTTCTCCCTCCCTCCTTCTCTTTCTCCCTTGGTTTTCTCTCATCCCAGTTTCCATCGACTCGCATGAGCCCTCGAGCATCAAGGTGTCTGGTACCGCAAACGAGAGAGCGAACGATCTCTCTTCATGGATCGTTCCTTAATTAATATGATTGCATAATGAGTTAAAGGGATCAAGGGAGAGCGATCGTGCGAAACGATCCTTATCGATGCGTACAAAACGTATTTTGACGGACGATTGGTGAAGAAGAGTTCGAGAACTCTTATCAGTTTCAATCTCAAAGAAGATCGATCCCTCGACACGAACATCGCGAATGAACGAGAATTAATGTTGATAAGTATGACCTTCGCTCTTTTAAAGATTTCCTTTGATATTTTTAACGATTGAAACGACGACGAGAACGAGCACACCGATGCTGTTGATTTGTAAAGATCTTTCTTCCCTCGATAAATCGTGAGATTTTGTAGAGTGAAACCCTTAACGTGATTCGAATGAATCGAGATTTCGCGTATTCAGTATATCGTCGGTTTTAATCGCGTCAACGAGCAGATTGAGAGTCATCGGAAGCTCGTTAGCACCTCATCGTTCACTTGAACGATTCCAATGTTGTTGACGCGGTTCATTGAAAGCTGAACGTGATTACTATTCGTTACATAGTTCCAACGATGTGAAAATCCAAAAATACAGAATTTAGAAATTTGTCTCTAGGGAAAGATTAATATCTGAAATTGATATATTCTTCCTATAGACACACGTGAGTCATGCTACTTCTACAACTATAATGTTCCTTAGTATCTACATTATTTTCAAGTCCTAATGGAAACCATTCTATCGAAATGGGATAACATTTGTTGACTAAATTCTATCGAAAGCTACTTTCTTTTATTAAACTAAAGACTAGTACGTTGGACCCTTTCGCATTGTTTTAAATTGATTTTATTCGAGTTGCTGAACGCATTATCCGGAATGCTTTCTATTTGCTAAGACCTTTTCTTAGAAATGTTTCTCGGAGCTTCTTTATATATATGAGAAAGTGACGAAAGTAATCGTCGATACTTTTTTTGTTATTCGAAAGAAAGAATGAAACTTGATCTAAAGTAACTACAACCATAGGACGTAGAAAACTAGAAGCTATTTCTCTCGAGTATTATCTTCCTCTAATAAAATTGATAAAAAAAGTTATACGGGGAACAATCAACCACGTGATTTTTCCATGTCGAAAGTTTCACGAATGGTAAAGGTTTTACGAAATCGTTACTTCTCTCCTAGGCCCTATTATAAGTCGTACTTCTCGTACGAAAAAGTTCGAGTTAACACTCGAACGACCGTAAAAAGCATAGTACGGAAGCGACACGATAATAAAGAGGCACAAGATCGAAATTGTAAAAGAAGATCGTTTACTACGATCGCGTGAAAATCTTATCCTCTGTGGGAGCGCTTACGTGCAAACTAAAGTCGTATTCTCGTTCTACTTTTATCAGATATCTCGAAGGTAATCGTACGTGAAAGAAATCAACACATGCCCTTTATTCCCATTTAAAAAGAAATAGCTTTGATTTTTAAATGTCTTTTCGTATAGAATATAAAAGTTTTACGAATATTGAAAACGAATTATAATCTAGATCGATTGTTATTGAAAATGCATTATAGTTCTTTGAGATAAAGATACGTCCAACAATTAGATACTTACTTGATACTTGAATTTGAAATAATTTTCGTCACGATAAATTTGTTCCTAATGCTCCAATCTTATCCGATAAATGTTCCACCGACGATAACAACACCTGAGTCATTTTCAAAGTGAAACGAGCTTAAGTTTAAGTCATGATTTCAGGCAGTGCGTTCCAATTTTAGGATACGCGTCGTTAAGCGAAACAACGATGTTGATACGCATGGAGTATCCATAAATGATTACGGTTATAGTTATGAGCGAGAGCTATCCCTATTAGGAACGATGATACTTATTTTTCTTCCTTCGATCGTTATATCCTACATTTTTGTTCTTTGATGCAACGTACCATTTTAGGTTTAAATCTCTAACGTTATATTTCATACAATGATTCTCATAAACGATCATCGCTCAAGCTCATATGCAAATGATCTTACAATCGATATCAGAATCTGGTAAGGTGATAAATAGGAATCCGTGAAAAGTTTCTACGAATAACTTCGTTATCCATCTAATTTGAATGTACACGATGTATGTATATCCGTCGATAACATTTGCTCGTTCCATCCATGACATTACCTTGGGGCAATGATGTTACAGTATCATTACCAACGTGACTGGTAACTTTGCATCGTTAACGAAGAGCAAGAAGCGGTTGACGATCGACGAATCGCTAGTGGCGATCTAGGAGTGCACGCTTACGGACAATGGACGATCATTAAGGGGTAGCGGAAATGAGCGCACTTATAGGAACTCCCACCCTTCATCTCTTCGAAATATCTACCGGTCAAAAGGAATGTGCTCGAGACTTTGAATAGGCTTCACTTACGAATCATCTGTTTAATAGACGTATTCTATATAAATGACGTTTGATCATATTTGAATAAATAATTTGATAACAAATCTGTTCCAATCTGATAACAAATCAGTTTCAATCTGTTCTTAAGTCTACAAAATCGACTGTATAAGTTTATTATATTACATCGTGAATAAATATTTGATGATACGAATTTATCTTTCGGGTTTATACGTTCATAACTTTTATGATTTTTCGCAATTATGAGTAAGAAAAAATGATCACGTTAAAGCTACCTTCGTAATCGATGGCGGGTAACACGGTTGCGTGACGATACCACGAGTAACTGAAAGTTCCAAGGATAGGGATTATCTAGCATATGCTACCTTAGACGACTCGGGCTTGACATTCCTAGAGTAGGATGACGGTGATGGTGAGACTACTTCGTTATCCGTTCTACCTCGTTTACGACGCGTGACACTGAAAATATGTATGTGTATGTAAGTCGTATGAACGTAAGTTGGTGGATGAAGGAACTTCTTAATACGATGTACTTTATAGAGAGCCAGAGGAAGTTTCTTAAACTCCTAGAAATAGATACGCTTAGTAGAAATGGATCACGGAAAGTAGAGACAGCTTCGTATTGCTCTCCATTATCTTATCTATTTAAAATATATATATATATATATATATATATATATATATATATATACATATATATATTATAATAGTTATAAAAATCAATGTCGGACTACTGGTTCACTCCCGTTACATAAACCGACTTAAACTTCGCCTAATAAATTCTCAGCTGATTCCACAGTTTGACATTTATCACTTAGAAAGATCGGTTGTAACAAACCGGTCAATTTATGAGCACACCTTAACGAAAAAAAGAAAGAGAGTGAAGGTCTTCCGGTAGAAACGAGCCGAATAATTTGCATCTATTTCGAATCTCAATCTCTTAACTCGAGGAATTCATTTTCTTCTGTCAGTAAATTACAAGTTCTGTATGTTTTCTATAAAATGGATCCTATACAAAAAGAGAAAATGATCTTGGTGAAGTCCCAGTTCACCAGAAGGTAAAAAAATCAATTTTCAGGAAAGTCTCTAAGAATATGTCACTGTATCAAAGAGAGAGAGAGAAGGAGAGAACCTCGGCAATGCGAGAAATCAAACTGACATTCATTGCTGTTGTAGAACAATGTGGAATCATTGCTCGGATCGGAGCCGACTACTATTATTGCCACCGTAACCATCCTGGTGATCCTCGTGCCTGGATGGGACTGACTTTACGATCTCGGCAAAGGTACCAACCGTACCAAGCGTTGCTTGGCTGCAGTAGCAGCAACGGCAGTAGAAACAGCAGCAACGGCAGCTCGAATGTCTGCCGGCAGGCCATGCGTGAAAGCCGTAATTGATAATAGGAACAATCGCTCCTGGTAGCTTCGAGTCGACCCTCGGCGCCATCCTGGACTCTATTTGATCTCGTAATTACTGTCCGTGGGATACGTGCGCGTGCTTACGACGAACCACTCCACGCCTCCTTTTCTAACGGCAATGAGCTGTTACGCTTATCATAGATGACGCGCCCTTCGGAAAAGAGAGACCTGTATGCGGGTTTAGTTATCTCACCTAATATTTTCTGTTATCTTTAAAATTACTCTACTTTCTTGGGAGTAATATTATTTTATCGATCGTATTTTATTCAGTTAAATATCAATGATTTATCGAAGTCCAGTATGTTATTATTTGATATAATTAAACGTATAATACTTTCGATATTACCTTTATATATAATACCTTTTTGAGAAACCTTGTGTTTTCTGGATAATTATGTATTTTAATTAAATATTGTGAAATTAATCACTTACCAACGATTAAATCACTGATATAGTACGAGAAAACATAAAACAATATATCTTCTAATAAATATAATACAATAGATCGTACAAAAAGGTAACGATTATTAAAAAGATAAAAATAAGAAGAGTTCATTTATACAAATTGAGAGCATTATGATTATGCAGTGGCTTTTAAATCTAATGATTCGAAACAGGAGTACAAGACCGTAGATTAGAATTCCAATTGTCGATCGTAAATGGAAGAACAATACGATATTCAGACGCTTGTTCGTATTATTCGAAGCGATAGAATAGATAAAAAGAAAATGGAAAGAAACTAATTTTCTGCAAGATCTATTTAACTACCTACAATAGAGAACGTTACGTTGAAGATATATAAGGACGCGTTTGCATCGTATTTATGGAGGAAGGGAATCAAGCCGTTAGAAAGGAAGAACGAAGAAATAAGAAACTATCGGAGTATCTGTATTCTTCCTCGTTTTCTCTCTCTTCCATTTCGAAATTTCTTTCAATTCCCTCTTTATCTCCCACTAACTCGGAATCATTCAATTGTCATTAACGTTATTTATCGACAGTGAAATGAATTATGAACAGTGTAAATTCTAGAGCGACGTGTATTCGCTGAATGAGGGTTGCTTGAATAAGGAAACGCTTCTATGAAATCTTAATAACGAAAACGTTGTGATACCCAATTCGTTTTACCTTTTCCTTCGATCCGATAATAACTTTACTTAATATCACGTTAACGTAAAGAACTTTTACGATCTCTTTCCGTTCTTATTAATCTCCGTCAATAAATATTAATTAAAATGTTACAACGTGTACATCCGCGCGCTCGAAGTAATATATTAATTTTATAGAAATAAAAAAAATTCGCTGCCATTTTTAATGTTAATAATGTTAATATTTCGGAAAAGTTAAAATTTCGATTTTGCCAATCAATCGGGTATCGATCCAATCCGATTGAAGATAAATTCATTCGTTTATAAAGAAAACGAAACTTTCAATCTATATTTTATAAAGCAATTCTCGAACGAATTTCATCCTTCATGGGAAATTAAACGGCGCACGAAATTCTCAAGCTAAAGACCAAAATTTAATTTCAATACGCGCAAAATATACCTACCATTCAAAATTCGTTTATTCACCGATTGATACTTTGCCACAAATTCGTACGGAATCCGATTGACTTCCTCACATTTCAACAGCCACCAAATAGAGAAACCTAAATGGAAACTCCACGCTTGGATTGTTATTTGGACAATAGAGTGCTCTGTTCGCGAAACCATTTACTTGCTCGTACTACCGGCGTACGATTGCCCATTGAAATGCGACACGACGTTTCGTTTTTGCAAAAATACATATCTACTGTCGCGCTCGACCTGGTCCTCTTATTCAGATTTACGTGCCAAGATTTTGATATACCGCAAATATCGTTTAAATATCAAATATGTTTACAATATCATGTAAATTGATTGCGAATTACAATATTAATATCAAGTATAGTTGACATTTTAATATTTTATTCGGAGCATTAATGTATACGTGAAAAATATGTAACTGCGAACATACGAAAAAGGATAATTATAAAAGGATTTTATTCATGTTACACATTGTGTATAGAATTTTGATTAAGAAAAATTTTTCTCCCAAATGATAATACACATTTACCATTTATTTTATATGCATTTTTAAATAAAGTTGAATAAAACATGTTAGATTTGAATTTTCATTGAAAAAATTGCTACGAATTTTCTGAATATTCCTGTTCTTATGTAATATGCATTGTCGTAAATTGCGATCATTATTGAATCAAATATAGATACGTATCTTTCATTAGGTATTTTTATGCCATCTCCTGCAGATAGATATATTTAAAAATTGATAAAGATTTAATATTTTTTTCATGTATATATATACACACACACGCACACACGCACACACGCACACACGCACACACGCACACACGCACACACGCACACACGCACACACGCACACACACACACACAGACATTTTACTTGATTCTGTAGAGATGAGTGCTATATTTATACAATACAAATATGTATCTATAATAATATATAAGTAAAAAAATCAATCAATAGACGATTAGATAGATACATTTCTATGTTTGCTTCATAGAAAGCCATTAGCTTAAGGCCATAAAATCGACGGCATGTAGATCAACAAATAAATGAACAAGAAGTTTGTCGATATCTATGTTTCACAGAGGAATCAATCGTGAAAAGCAATTGCGCCCGAGGTGAAGGAGTGTTCGTCGATTGGAATGGTTTTTATCGATCGTCAAGAAATGTCATCCATTGCCCTCCATTTACATCATCTCTATCTGTCTCTTCTTCTCTTCCCAGCCCATATGTTTGGTTTAACGCGCCAAGATATTGAATAGTTCGAATATTATCCTGAATGCACCGGCTTGTCCCTGTCCGACGTATTTGGCATCGCGAGTAATATAACGGTCTTGCATTAAGTACCAGTACATAGTATTGTGTGTTCAATTGGAATCTCGTGCCCCATCTTGCCGATCGATAGATAAGTTATCGTTCGATATAATCGAGCATCGAACTTTTACTTTAGTTCGATCTCGTATATAATTTAAAGGACGTATGAAGAATGAAGAATGTACATACATGCTTAAAAATCTCTGAATATTAATCAATATATTTAGAATGAAAATATGGAGAATCGTATAAAAAATAATAATATTTTGCTCATTTTACTTCTTGGTTACTAAAATTTATTCATTGCCTCTTTCTTCATATTAGCATCAACAACGAACGACAGCTTGCCTTTATTTCGAATGAAAAATCTGTGGTAGAGAGTGACTTACCGTCAGCACATTCAACGAATACCGTCTCGAAATTTCTATGCCAGGTACAATCTTAATGGCTAATAACGAGCTTCGAAACGATCGTTGAAATGCAATTTCGCGATAGTTTCTAAGCACGTAAGTGCACTCCGTATACACTTCGGTAAGTTCGAAACAGTCATTTAATGGTTGAGAGAGAAGATCGGTGAAACGAATAACATCTGCCAAGGTATAAAAGCCGTGACACGATTGTAAGAGTCGAAAGAAACAGCTGGCCCACAAAAGAATTCTTTCTGACCGCTCATCGATGGCGAATGATCGCTTTCGATCGAACGCTGATTCATGCGGTCCGAATTTCGGACACTGTTCGTCGCATGCCGAGTCGATGATGTGTTAAATCGTCGATCGCGCTTCTTTTTAATTTTTCCAACTGTAAGAAGATTGATTTCGATGAAGACAGAATGGCGAGCATCGAATAATATCGATAAAGAGAACGAGATAATCAAAAACGTGAGATGAGCTATACATTTGCGATTAATTAAAATATTAAAAAGTAATTCAAACCAAAGGATCGATTCATCTGAGTATTATCACACATCGATGTGTTTATTAATCGTCACTAAATAAATCATTTTTAAAGGAACGAACGATATACCTAAGTGAAAAAATAAGAGATGTCATAAGATAAAATAATTTGTTTTCTTAATTGCGATCCAACGATAATCTAGATCTGTTAGAATGATTTGATGAGAATAGATATATGAATATAAGCGATTCATTCTTGTCGCCCTTTGGTTGAAAGCAAACCAACACATCCTTCGTTACCATCATGGCAACATTACCAACGGTACGTTTACCGTGTCGAGAATTACAGGTCCCCAGCTACGATTAAATAGATCTTGTGTTCTCCAGTGTTGGAACAAAGCAACGCGTGCGCATATCTAGTATGACCAGAATGCAAGGAAGTCGTGTGCTGTAAAACACGTTGCGTCGTAAGCAGCGATGGCAGTAGCACCTTTGTCGTGGAAGCACCTTGAGTACAAAGAAACGACAATATCTATTCTCTCTCGGAGCAGAATATCGTACGAGCACGTATTACCGTTAACCATAAACATTTGACATTTTCTACGAACATACACTTCGTCGAGAAAAGTGAATTACACTGTTGTTAGGCGCACGCGCGGGTGGAGCACGTCCTTGGATCCAACTTACGTCTATGAGAACACGATGATGGCATTATAAACTTCTACTTATGGTAGATATAATGATTACCCTGTGATATTCATAGAGACGATATATATTCATGAAGAAAATAGGAATATAAAAATATCATTTTGACCAAGGAAATGAACCCTTATTCCTATTCACGTTATTCATTGGTCATCGATTAACCTTTAAAATCTTTCAAATTATCAATAAGTTTCTATCTTATACATATAAAATTGCATTTTTTTAGCATTACGACTTCCGAAGCAATGTAATAGGCTCAAACGACTTTATAACTGTCAACGGGACGTATTAAATTAACCTTTCGAACCGAACCTTATATCTATTAACGACATAAAGACTCGATAATATATCACATGTCAACTATTATTCTGGAATTCTTATTACACAATTCAAGTAATTTATCTTATTTCCATTAACTTTCAAGGAGCAATTTGAATGTGATCAGGAATGGAGTCAATTGAAGTTGGTATGTATGTATGTAAAGTTAAGATAACTCGTAATGCGTCATGATAAAATCGATAAGTTTAAAAATGAGGTGGATACTAGCTACGACACTTGTCGAAGGATATTAGTATAATAAATGGTAAAGAATCCCACTCATTTTCCTTTTGTAAGTGCAGACATTGCATGGACGAACTTGCTGGCGCCGAGGTTGAAATAATTCAGCATATTACACGCATAGTTTACCGCGCGAAATGTTCCGCCATTTCTAACCACTTTAACTCTTCTCCTTCCTTTCTTAGTAATCGCGTGAGTACAAAACGTTTATCCTTTTGATAACAAATTATCTATAATATTTATTAAATAATATAATGAAAAGCAAAGGTTTGCCTTGTAGCGATTTAATATTTCTCGTTTATGTTATAAATACGTTCGAAATAGAGTTAAATATAGTTCCTTATGCTGCATTTTTGTATTCTCTCCCTTTCTCTTTCTCTCTCTCTCTCTCTCTCTCTCTCTCTCTCTCTCTCTCTCTGTCTCTCTTTCTTTCTCTCAACATCGTACTTTAGAAGCCCGCATGTGCACCTGATCCGAGTACTCACGCGATTGCAATGGCATACTGCTTTCAAACGAACGGGATCTTAAAGTTGACGAAGAAAGGAGTTCGGTTTATCGTACTAAGAATTTATTATGCCGCTGGCTGTGTGATACTTCGACTCTATGTCGGAAGTATCGAATAATAAAAAATTAACTATTTGTTAATCACGAATACACTTCATGAACATTACAAGAATCTCAATAAACATATAGAGAAACAAGAAAACGCAATTTCATTATCTTTCCGTACGAATACGGCAACCCTCGTAAAAATGATAAATGTCTAAAAACCTGTCTCTGACGATGAAGTTTCAAACGAAAAAGAAAAGTCACGTTACACACTTATCCAACGGAATCGTCATTACGTCGACAATTCTGTGATAACTTTTCTTTCTCCTTGATGATATTCCTTCTTGGTATCTCCGATCCTAAGAAAATCATTTTCCTATTCCAAGGCTATCACATTAAATGCAGTTATATCTATGTATGTACATTTCATATTTTAGATTTAATTGTAAGATATCAAGCTTTACACGGAAATGGAAAGACGATCGACGATTCAACGAAAGTCAATGTTCGTTTTGGATAACCACATAGTAGAAAATCAATAGAATGCAAAAGGAATGCTTTATCGTTCGATATTCGATACACTCGAGACGGAATGGAAGAGAAACGTGGTTTTTCAATGAACAAACGATGGACAAGGAAGAGAAGATAAAAAGGAGAAGGGACTCATGGGACTGCGAATATCTCTCAAGAAACGAATTCTGTCTTATGACAAGAAAGAAGAAAGAAGAAAGAAGAAAGAAGGAAGAAATAGTAGAGAGAAAGAAAGAGAGAGAGAGAGAGAGAGAGAGAGAGAGAGAGAGAGAGAAATAAAAAGGAATGGGGAGAGAGGAATCGTAACCGCAATGAAACGAGCTTCGCGAAAGACAAGATCCCCGTGAGAAAGCGAACGAAGTATTCGGTATAATATCACGAGTGGGTTACCACTAGGCGTTATTACGTGCCGTGTAACGCCTTCTATATCCTTTATCCGCGATCTAAATCTTAGTTACGAGCGGCGCAAGCGCACAGTTATGGTTTTGCGGTAATTATAATGACGCCGGTAACAACCGCGTTCCGAAAGCTTCTCTTCTTTGACAATCGTACCACACGCGTTCCGGTTATCTTTTTTCTACGAAAACCGCACTTTGACATTTCGCTGTTTTATTACTGGAAAAAGAAAAGAACAAAAAAAAAAAAGAAAAAAACAAGAGAAAGTAATGATCTCTCTGTGTCATTTTTCAAGAAAGAAAAAATTTTTTGATTGATGGTAAATGACAGAAATGAAACAACTTATCATAAATTTGCAATAAAATTATAGGATCATTTTTAATCCGAAGTACATTCAGAAAAATAAAAGAAAAAATACATAATAACGTACGACTTAGAAAGCTTCACGCTCGTTAGAAGAAGATATTATTGAAGGAAAAAAATGGTATAAAGTAAATAAGATAAGAAAATAAGAGCAAGACAAGAAAGACGAGTTGTCTTGTACTGCATTTTTTGTATTATCTTTCTTTTTCCTTTAGCGTTCATATCTTAGTAAGTTTGGCCGAACAGCAAGCGGCATTCTCTCCTCTGTATCCGTATCGAAGAATTAATATATGTTCCAAGAGAACGGTCGCTCGTCGTGACTTTCGAAAGAGTTCGCTTATGCACTCGATATCAAAAGAGATTTTCTCTCTTTCTCTCTCTCTCTCTCTCTCTCTCTCTATCTCTCTCTTTATCTCTTTTTCTCCTTCACTCGCAATCTCTTTCCTCAACGATATCATACTTAATTCGGTTCTACCCACGAAAAAGAGTGTGTACTTTACCGAGCGTAACGATATGGCCAGAGAATACGGCTTGAAAAATGAACGCGCAGTAATGGCATCGGGCTAAGTACTCGGCACTGCGGCTACGACTATCCGTCATAATCTGTATCTCTCGTGGTTACATTGATTCACACGTAAACGCTTACACGTTGGCGGATGTGCGAATGTCCGCGAGTGAAGATGTGACTTTTTCCTTTTTACGTGCTCAACGTATACACCTACATATCTATATATATATATATATATATATATATATATATATATATATATATATATATATATATGTACAGTACATATCTAGATACACGAAACATACACGCGGAAACATCACGATAGAAACTTGCCAAGGTAAAAGATAGTCCAAGTATTCTGCAAATTGTACGCGCGACACGATTCTTCTTGTCGGTGCGTTCCAATTATCTATACGACATAATGGTAGAGATGTCGCAAACGATTTATTTTTCGTGTTCGCGTACGTTCCACGTACATACCTGGGAAAGTCCGAGATAATTAACTGCAAGTTAGCGATTTTATTGTTGCATCGAGACTCGGCTCGTTCTTTCTTGTCAAAGAGAAACATGAAATTGCGAACGTTTTTTCTCTCTCTTTTTTCTTTTTTCTCTTTTTTCTATCTCTTTTTTTTTTCTTTTTTTTTTTTTTTTTTTTTTTTTTTGACGAAGCATTTAAAGTGAAAATTATCGTTACCATTCGATTATCACGTTTTTCCTATTTGTTTTTACAACGATTTCAGTATATTTTATTATATAAATATTTGCGCTTGTATTTCCATGTAATATTCATTATATATGAACTCCGATTCCATTTGTAATATATAGATAAACGTTGAATATTAAAAAGATTAATATTTTCTAAAAATGTACTACAGAAATTTCTCCGTTGATTTGCCAATTTTCAAGGTAAAAAACGGTCGAGCCATTAATTTTACCGCATCCTTTAATACCATCCGACGAGGGATAACGAGATATTCAGATAATTCCAGGCTCAAAGTATTAATCTATCACTCAGCGTTTCCCCTCTTTTCTTTGAAACAATATTTCTCATTTTATATTTTATCATGGTATAAATATTCTTATTTTAGAGGAAAGAGAGACATCACGTTATTTCAACGATCGATTTAATACGAAAACAGAATGAACACATATTTCAAAACCAGTTTCTGTAATTCAACATTGCTGTATCAGAAGTTTAGTAATCCAGGAAATCGCACTTGCAATAACGCATATGTGGACGGATAGAGAAATAATTGGTAACAGATTCGTGGTTGTTGCATCATGAAGCATCACGAAATTATTATGCACATGGCTTGGGTCCAATTAGTCGAACTACACCGTTGTTTACATTTGTATATCTTTGGTCTTTTCCCGCATCTAACGATATGAAAATGAAAGATGCAGATATTATACTCTAATAATTCGATAGTACAGTTAGATTTTAATTACTTATATATGTAACAGGAAATGTTTATTTTCCATTTCCAATTTATAAATATTTCATTATATTAAAGTTTGCCATAAAAGATTTTATATATCTAATAGAATAAGTTTCGAGCGAAATTAATTAAAAGTGTATTACTAAAAATACCTACTTGTATTTTTTATATAAATATCGAGTCGGGATTATCGCATTAAAATTAATAATATCTAAAAGTCCGGGCAATGTTCGCTCGGTAAAGGAGAATGAGAGCATAAAAAATCTTTTCTGTAGCTATTAGGCTTTTCCATGCTGTTCATGTATCTGACACTACTTGTGTCTGCTTTCTTCGTAGCTAAGTTCCATATATTTCCAAATTGCTGCGTCTCTTGACTCGGAAAAAGACAACGTACAGCATTTCATACTTATTCTTCTTTCAATGGTTATTAAAATTGAAATATTGACATATCTTTCTTCTAACTAAATAAATTTTAATAAAAATTAACAGTCATATAAAATTCGACAAATATCACCACTTCAATTTTAATGTGTAAATGATAAAATTATTTATATTCTATCTGGTTGTTCAATTGAATTTTTTCAAAGTCGTGATTTACTTTAATCTCTTTATCACGATGACAAATAATAGATTTGTTACAATTCATCAAGAATCTTAGATTCGTGAAATTTGTTGTTCTATGCCAACTATTGTTATAAAATAATAAAATATATTAACATTGTTCAACACCTTTTGCTTAAACCATTCAGCGACAGGTATGGACAAAATATGAACTACAAGCGCAATAGGGGAACGCTATCCTAACCATGCGCCTATTGTATCGGCGTATAAGCTTATGTAGATTATAGCTTCCTCACTCGTAACCTAACAATCGGGTTAGTGTGGGTTAGAGTAGATAGTGTTAGTATGCTGCGATGATCACACTTTTCACGACAGTAGTTTATTCAACTTTGCGGAAAGTGAATTTCCATCAATTTTATAATAAATGATTTTGTAATTTCATTTAATAACAAAGTTTACGTTGATCAAGGGATATAAATATTATAGGTTTATAAAACTATAAATTGTTCTCAAATAAAAAGTTTACGTTAAATTATAAATAATTCACAATAAAAAATTACTAATCACAGAATAAGGAATATGGAACATGAATCACGAATCACGAATCATTCAATTAATAAAAAATACATGATTTTATAATTATTTACTGTGAGAATCGCTTTTTAACTTTTTCACATTTATAACTTTGCCGTTATGAAATTAAAGAAGTGAAATTCGACAAATATAATACCGCGCATTGTGAAGTTCGCAGAGCTACACTTTCATTTTACGCTACGTGTAAAATGAAAAAAATCATTCATATTTTATATGGTTATGCAATTCCCCGAATGAATTTTCCTAAAGTTCAGATCTAGCTAAATTATTTTCTCGTATCCGAAAATGGTAGATTCATCCAATTTTAGCAAAATTCTTTGCCATATTTTGAAGATAAAATCGACAAATATATAAATACATGTAATACAAAACAACAAACTCGTTTAACAGTATAGGATAATATCAATTGTATACGATCGATATTATTTAATTGGTTGGACGTGATCGAAAACCGAATGAACGATGAGATTATTCTTTGAAAATGAGAAATAATGTTCTCTTCTTGAACGAGAGTATCGACCGAATATAACTACATAGTACATACGAAGTTACATATATACCTACTAAAGGCACAGATCATCTTTTGTCGACCAGGAATGAAATGTAAACTACAGTAGAACTTCGATTATTCGACCAACCCAGAGAGCGTGCTTTTCGAGTGGATTTTCTCGTTTAATGGAAAAACACTTTCTCAAGTTTAATACTAAATTTAATTTCTTCATCGAGATACGCTCCCTAACGTCTATATTAACTTTAATAATAATTCATCCCTTCCTTCCTGTTCTCTTGCATTTTCAGGATTATCCACGTGCATACATATGTACTTAACCAGCTTGTTTCGTAAAGCGCACGGTGGGTATAATCAACGGGAGAATATTTAATAGAATTAATTGGCACGATACTGAATCCACGATTAAATTGATGGTAATTAATGCGATAGATCGATAATTAATTGAAATATCGATAGATAAAGAGCACTGATAAAATAATCTCGGTTATACAACTTAACTGTAAACAACGATTCGTTTAATGGAACCTGATACGCGTACGGATCTCCTATTCTTGTCATAGAAAAGAACCAAATATTTTAATTTCTTCCGTTCTAGTATTTGAACTGGCAAAAGTGTATTTGACGTAAGCGACTATTTGCCAAGCTTTCCACGTCGGTCATGCATATTTAGATTCGTGACAATTTGCCCAACAATTCAGATGGATAGCCGGTTCGAACGCGAAAGATAATGGAGCAGTGGAAGATAATGGACGACAATTGCAGTGCAGCGGTGCCTCATGACGATCGAGTCACGGCTGGAACTACAATGATTCGGTTATTTTTGTTAACGGAGCGCATGGCGTATTTGCCGAGAATTTCACGTCGCTCTCTCTTTCTTCCTTCGTATTTTTTTCTGTTCTCTTTTGTTACCTGTCGCTATGGAGATAATTCATTTACGTTATTTCTCTTTTTTATCTTTTTCCAAAACGATACGTTGCGGTATGAAATAGTGATGATACAGTTCGACTAGAAAATATGATTTAAATCCAACGAAATGTTTTTTAATATTTACAAAAAAATTAAAATTATTAGAATTCACTTACATGCTCGCGCGCTTAGCTTCACGATGCGATAGCACTGAAAGTAATTGTCTAATGCGAGAGGTTTTATTAGTGGTTAATTAACTTCATTTACTCTGCATCAATATTGATAAAGAACTTGACTTTGAGTATACAAGAAAAAATTATTTTCGACCGTCCTAGAAATAGAAAATGTAATACGGGTGTTAAACGTTTTCTCTTTCTCTATATTAAATGTCAAAACGTTCATGATTCGACTTTATGAAAATATTTATGTCCTTAAAATATTAACTCCTCTGAAGAGAACTTCAAAAACGAGTCTTTATATCGAATTAACGTCCTCCCTAAACCTCCTAGTATCTTATGATACTCTTCGATGTCTGAAGATTTATTTATCATCGCAAAAATTCTTCTAGGATATACGAGCCATATTACACACACAAATTACGCAAGAGATAGTATATATGTACTTTTGCAGGAAGACGCGGAAGAAATATGAGACTCTTATCTTCTATCATGTACTTAGCTTCTTCTCTCCGCTAAATGCCATACATCGTTTAAAACCCAAAGGGAGGATTAAATAAGCAAAAGAAGAACATCTTCTATCTGCGTTAGGCTATATACGAAATATTTGAGAATATTACGAAATATTACGAAGCATATTATAAAATATTTCAATCTCTCTCCTTTCTCTCTCTCTCTCTCTCTCTCTCTCTCTCTCTCTCCCTCTCTTTCTATCTATCTATCTCTCTTTCATATGTCGTTGGTAAAATTTCTTCGACTATTATAACGTATCGACTTTGGAATATAATAGGACATAAATAATAATAAGCTTCCAGTATTGTTTATACATTTACAAAATAATAATAATAACAATAATGATAGTAGATATCGATGTCACAACTGTGGAGAATAATATAACGTTTGGAAAGGATGCAAGTGCATTGCTATTGAATGTACGTTATATATGCAACAGCAAACGCGCATCATCGAGCCGAAAGTATTGCCATAAATTTTGTTATAAGCTTATAATTTAGCTCTAAGAGAATTTAGGCACTGAGAACGAGCAAGTGAGCGTGCAAGAGAGAAACTGGTGAAGAGAATAGGCATTACTACTATAGTGCTCGAGCAAATCGAATTTGCATAAGGTATCTGCAGATCGTTGGTTCTCTCCGATACAGGGCTCGCATACCTCTATTTCTCTCTCTCTCTCTCTCTTTCTCTCTCTCTCTCTTTCTGTCTCTCCCTCTTTTACTACATCCGCTTAACTCTACCTCGAAATAGGTCGTCCTTACCAAATATGTACAAACAGCTCGTTATTATACGTACTCGCACTTTGCCGTATTCTCTTTTCTCTTCTCCATCTTCTTCTTTTTCTTCTTCTTCTTCTTGCCTTTGCAGTGTCGGTGCAAATACTCTGAGGAAATATAAGGATGCTAAGGCCACGCAAAGACGTATGAGCTACGAGATCGCAGGTCTATACGCACGATCTTTTGTCCGTAAGGTTGCTTGAACATTAGACACTAGGGTCACGCTAAATCGCTTGAACGTGTACAAGTGTAAATAGAGAAATAATTGATGTTGTTATAAGACCGGCTTGCAAAATTGAAAACACATTTGTCGTTTCGTAAACACAAATGTATTCAGTTCGATCATTTCTCTGGGTCATTTGTATCGTTAATAATTGAGAAACAAATCAAAGCGCGGTGTCGCACGTACATAGGAAAAAAGAAAAAAAAAAAATTATAAGGAAAATTATGCACAATGTTTTTTTCATTTTTCTAAAAGACGAGCATAGATCATTGTCACGTGTCGACGAAGTTTCGAGATAGAAAATATCAATATTGATTACGAACTTACGTTATCAAGTGGGCAAGTATATTGGCCATAAAATGGTACGAATCGAAATGTCTGGAATGTTAAGTACTTTTATTACAAGCTCTAAATCTTCTAAGATTTCCATCCTCGAATTAAAAGCAGTTGCGACTGGATGCGATTATATTATACTATATTTAACGACGCGTACTAGCATTCTTCATTCCATCATTCCTTTTCATCATGATCAAGTAATTGCTAACTTTTAATTTCTTCTATTCGAACACCTATAATTTTATGTAAAATTATTAAACGTGCTCTTGATTTTATATCATCTATATCAAGCGAGCTATAAATTCTTGTAACAAAATATAAAACGGAGTACAAAGGAAAGATATGATGCAACGGTTACCGGGTGTTCACCAGTATAGCTCGCACATTCCTTGCTTTAATTAACACTTTCTCATAGCAATATATATTTTTCGAACTATCACAGTGTCAGAGACAAGCAGCAATTGGTGTTATATGTCCAACCAGGAGAATGGATGAAATAGGTAAGAGTTAATGCGAACATGACCTGAACGTGCCATGATAATAGATACGCGTCTCTAAGAGAACCACACAAATGAGATACAACATAGACTATGCTGTAGTCGAGCTTAGAAATGCGTAAGCCTCACGGGACATACGGTTAAAAGAAAGAGCAAAAGAAAGTACAGATCTATCCGTAGCTAACGGCAGTTGGCCTCTGGACGCCTATTAGAACCAATTATCTATTGCGCTGTAACACGGGGAAAACACTGCCGTGTCTTTACCCGTAATGCCTCCCACCTCGCTTCGTCTTATCAAACTATTTAAGCTCAGTAGGTAACGGATAACATTACAAGAAATAATTCTTTCCTGTCTTTATAAAAGTAATATCAAGATTAATTACATTTTTATCGATTTTAAAATAAATAAATGTAAAACTAGATTTAATAGAATCTAGACGAAAAATTATATATTAAAAGATTAAAAATATTTTCAATCAATTAAAGTAATTATTTTAATCCCAATTCGCTTAGACATTACAAACAAATAATTCTATTATAATAGACATGTACTTTTTCTGGAATCACTAATCAATTTTCGCTTGCCACTTGTTCTACCGTAAGTCCAATACGTGAAGGTCGAAGTGAAACATTTCTAATTGGAAGTCCCTGATCCTTGATTACTTCTATGACCTCGTGCTACCCGCCAAGTGCAGATACAATATTGCCGGCCTTAATGAAGTTTACGAGACCGATGTCATTATGAATGAGGCCACTACATCTCACAGATTCTTATTATTCTTAATCACGAGCAAAAGGGTTTCTTTTGCCATATAAAAACAATAAAAAAGATAACGGAGAATTCTTCAATGTCAACAAATGAACTTAAATATATTATTCGAATCCATCATAAGAAATTCGTTCGAAAATATATAAATCAAAGTTTTTATTTATTTTTTCGAACATCTCGATCTTGAACTTGAACGTTCATCTTATTAACATTTTATAAAATGATCTTTCTGAATCATGCCATTATACATTTGTATATCGTTTATTTATCGGTTTAAAAAGATGCCAGTTTAAAACTTCTCAAAGTTCTCAGACGCGTTTACGATTTTTCGAAGAACGTTTCGAAGATAAATTCACTTATAGCACTTTACGGACATATGTGATATTTTCTTCGCTGTCGATCCAGTCACTGACATCGTCGTCTTGTCGTCGTTGGGTCCGTTCCTCGAAGGTGAGAACGTCGTTTAGAGAAAGGCGCGGCACCAAGTAATATTTATTTGACCTTCCGCACGCATTTGCATGTTATTATGTCATACAAGGTTTCATTATCGGAAGAACATCGATCACACCTACTCTTTCTCTCTCCTTCTCTTGCATCTTTGAATTTATCCATTCCGTTTAGAGATACTGGGAAATTAGTTTCAACTGGTGAATATTAATATCGAATATGTAATTTGCGATAGACTCTATTCTATAAATCTCATCGAACTTCAATTGGAATAATCTTGGTTCTGTATACACGTTACATCCTGACTAATGAATTGATAACATCATCTATTCGCTCTCGTATGCTTTTCCAAATATATCGTATCTTTGATATTGTTAACGTACACGTGCGTTCCTCAATTGTTTATAGTACTTTCTCCTAAGGATCATATATTATTATTAGAAATATCTGCTCTTGGGAACTTGTTAGATACTCTCTAAGAAAACGCATAGATAAATAGTCGGGCAATAAATAAATAGTGAAAGTAGATGCCTAGGTGTGACGAGCCAAGGGTTGTCTAGAGAGTCTAGCCATGAAATATCCATTGTTATATCCCTTTAGTCTACACGTTCACTAAAACAAAGAGGCATACATGAAATTGTTTAAACATTCCAGTGAACTATCTTCACAAGTCCACGGCCAATAAGGATATTGTTTTTCCTTTCTCGATATTTTGTACTTAAATTTCTCCTTTTCCATTTCTTTTTCCTAATTTATTAATACCTTCGTGGATAGTTTAAGAGAAATCTACGGTCAGTCACATCAAAACATTCGCACTCACCAGTAAAACAGCTGAGTTTTATCAATATCACTGACTATGCCTTAATCGAAAGTATCCAGCACAATCTAAAATGCAACAACACAATTAACTATACGTTATCTTATAAGAGCATTAACAATTGTATCTTATTCCAACAAATATACTATAATAACTTCAATTCAAGCAATATTTATTATCGCGCATCTACCTCACAAGGTTTTTCAAAAGGGATCTTCTTCACGGGATCCTTCTTCATGGGATCCTTCTCCCATTAATTTACGAGAACGCGGCGAGCGGTATTTTGTTGACAGGCTTCAGAGATATTCTAGCCTAGTATCAGTGCCCTTATTCATCGCGACCAGTGGGTTTATAACTCTGATGATTAGGAAGAGACAGGGGAAGATTCTCCGTGCAAATCGACTATCATTGCTCATTTGGTGCGAGACGCGTATCTCGAAACGCTCTCGTAATTACGCCCCTCACAACGCAACAGATATATATATATATATATATATATATATATATGTATGAACATTTCTGAATTTCGATAGATACTTTATAAAAATTATTAATAAGAAATTATTTATTGCGAATTGTGCGACAGCCATTAATATTATAATGAAAAAGTAGAGAAAAGATTTCATTAAAAAATCTAAAAAATTATTTATAACAAATTATTTATAACAAATTACATATAGTAAATTGTTGAATAACTATTAATAATGTAATAAAAGAATAGACAATAGTTTGTCCTGAAAAATCTGAAAAATTTTTTATGAAAGAATGTGAGTTTCTTTTTATTTCGTTGCTGTATATTCTAAAATGTCTTAAATCTACAAATATTTTTTTAGTTTTTATTAAAATTTTAATTTAAACAGCAAAAGTTAATTTTTTCTTTCGTCGTCAAAAGATAGCAATGTTTTGTATTATGTAAATGCAGTTAACGGGTTAAAGAGACATTGACCTACATACATTCCTAAAATTTATGCAAGTCCATATTTTAAGCTAGCGACGTAAACGATTTTTTTGCTGTTACTGTATTACAAACAGGTATACTGGAATAATGAATGACAAAATTTGGAAAGCAATATTTCTATAATTATAGAGAATTTAAAAGAGTAGAGATTTAAAATAAATATTATTTTAAAGGGAAAAATATTCTGTTTTTATCTATGTACTTCAATACTATCAATATAATATGATCGATTCATGGATATTTTGTAGATAAATATCTCCTGTAATCTTTCAGTCCAAAGTAATTTTTTATAAAATGATTAAACATAATTATAAAATAATTTCCAGATGAAATAAAGTTGTAAACGTATAAACATACATATAATAATGAGGACGATGAAACGAAAGAATTATTTTTGCTTAATAATTGATCAAGATATTCATGTAATATCTATTTTCGATTCCTAAAATGTTTTTCTCTTTTGTATGTCAAACGTATCAGCGATGAGTGTATATGCCATACACGATGAACAGTCCAAACGTGAGGTTTCGAAAAGGTCACGGTAAACAGATAGACATGTGCAGACATTCAATTTCAGATAAACCACTTTGTACTTTATTTCATGCTTCCAGAGAGATAAAAGTGGTCTCCCGTCGTTCTTGAAGTTGGACACGTTGTAAAATCAATGCGCTCGCGAAAAATAAAGAAAGAAAATGAAAAAGAAAAAGCATTAGCCAGTATGCTGGTCATAAATGGATGTCTTATGAAATTATTATTATATTATTACACGCTAAAATAATAAGCAATAATCGTTCGATTATATGGTGGAATCCATGGCTGCAAACTTTAATTGATATAAGTGTTCAATTAACTATAATTGTATAAATCGTATCCACATATTTGAATAATAAACCCCTAACCTATTGATATGGTATGAATATTTATGGAAATAAAAAATTAAATATCGATATTCTTATTTTAAATGTTTCAAATGACGTCAAGATAAATTCATTCATTAAATTATAATCAATATAAATTTATGATCATTATCATAAATATTTTTATCATTAAAATTGTATCGAGAATCGTACGTTTCTCGACATAACTCTGACTCATCTTATGACTTTCGACGGAATAAATTTATCTATCCTAATCAATGATTCATCGATTCGCGATACTTTTGTCTGTGTCAACTACGTTAAACCTACCTTGGTAACAAGCGTTTACATAGTACTGGTGAAATATTGGTATTGCTCGATGAGATCACGCGTCACTATACGGATAGGACGTGTAGAAAGTGCGACAACGATCGCTCACCCTACTTGGTATTGATTTACACTCGACTCGCGACCGTAAATGGGTTTTCTCGCGTTACATGTTGATGCGTTGGATATTACGATCCTCCCCGCATACGTTTCACCACGGAGTATCTATTCGACTAGTATAACGGTCTATCATGAGACTTTGTATATATATATATATATATATATATATATATATATATATATATATAAGTACACTACTAGGAAGAATAGAGTATACATATAAACATGTGTACTTCGTGAGGAAGAAAGACTAACATAAACATAAACATACAAACACATATGTAAGCAGCGGTAACAAAGAAACGATTAAAACTTCAGACACCTTTATGGCGCTTCTTGGCCCGAGCGAAATAATCTAAAGTACGTGGTGCAATTCGTGAAGGAAAAGTAATACGCGGAGTTTTCCGCGAAAGTACGATGCTGAGAAAAAGACAAAGATAGGGTGTATGAAAGAGAAAAATAAAGAGAGGGAGAGAGAGAGAGAGAGAAAGAGAGAAGGAGAGAGAGAAGATATCAGAGGAGGATGCCCGAAGAGTGGCACATAGTTCTCATTATCTGGGACCGTTTTAATCTTCGCCAACGGTGGTGAGAGTTATAAACAGAGAGGGAGAGAGATAGAGAGAGAGAGAAAGAGAGAGAGAGAAAACGAAAGAATTCTACCTCGTCATACATATATGTGTGTATCTACGTGTGTACGAGCCCCCTGTGACGTACTGCAAAGAAATGAAATGAAAAAATAAACTATTTGTTTTAGCTTTGTCTGCCATTTGAAATATTTTCATTCAGGTAGATATCTATACTTTAGTGAACAGTCGATGCCCCCTACTTGATCATACAAAATAAATTGAAAGTGAAGTAGATATACTAAAAACCTGAGTTATTTCAATGTTTAAACTGTAATAATGATTTTATGAATAACTCAACATTTACCCTCGGATTTAGATAAAGTTCCCGTAAAATATAAATTAATTTTTTTCGTCTTTTTTTTTTTTTTTTCTTTTTTTTTTTTTAACAAGAACAAACAAAGTTAGTTCAATCTATTATATCTTATATATCTTATCGTAAACGAATAAATCTCGTTGTATATAGAATTTCTTCGTAAAATGTTAAAACGAATAAATCCATGCAAGAAGAGATAAGAGTTGCTGGTTCTTAGCATAAATTTACGTAAACGAGAAGTTTTTTTATGTGGTTCGCGTCTAACTGGTTGACGAAAGAAAGACAATGAGATCTTCACGTCGACGTGGTATTTCGCTTACAGTGTCACGAAATAAACCACAAAGAAAACGTTCAGGCTATTAGCAGAACAACTTATCTACGTGGTCGACTTGCAACCTCGTGTAAACGTATTCGAGTAAATATAATACAACGCCAACTCCGTTAAAGTATCACTTATACGGATACGAACTTGTTTCGTCGATTTGGGTGACATTTCGATCCGTTGTCGTATCGATAGCAAACTCGATATTATCTCTTTAAACCTTTGCTATCTACCAAACGTTTTTCTTATCGTATAAATGGTCTCGAACAAATCGATTTCATTATGTAGCATATAATTAAATTACTTTTCCATTTTTTATACTTTTCCTATCGTATTTGAAAATAAATCTGATTAATAATTACGCTCTTAAAATTGGATAGTGTATAATTAAGTTTTATAATAATTAAATCAGATATTCGAAAACGAGAACGTCGTCAAAATTCGAGGAAAAATTATAATGGAATAAATCATATTTGATCTTGTTTCGGCAATCAATTTAGCTGCAAGCTACGAAAAGTCTGGAAAAGAAGATCGTATGTCGTCGAATAAGAAGATAAAGAAGGATAATCGGTGTTTCATGCGATCGGTGCTTATCGATCAGTCGCGTTTATTTTCGCGATATCTCTTTCTCTCTCTCTTTCTCTCTCTCTCTCTCTCTCACTCATTTTTAAACTGCCTTTTCTTCCATCTTTACTCTACATCCTTGAAGGTTTGAAAGCTAACATCGTAAAAATAAGTATGCTTCGCACGTTCGAACTTTCCCGTTACCAGCGATTTTTCAAGAAGGCTCGGCTTTGCATAATTGGATGTTTCAAGCGAAACAAGTAAGTTGCTCTTGAACGTAACATCAAAGGAACCGTCCGCACGTGCTGTGATAAGCAAAACACGCTCGCGGAAACGTGACTCGTAGCAAACGAATGCAATTATAATAGGTCTATAACGATGTAGGATTACGATAAATGTAAGCGTTACCAATGAAAATCGTTGGTTACAGTCGTTCCCTTTGTCAAGGAAATACTAAGTCGTCGACTCTGATAATCAACAATTACTTTCTATCATCGATTGGCATAGAATTGATATTAATTCCTAATTATAGCGAATAACATACAAATATATACCTACTTTATTTTTTAAATAGAAATGATTTAAAAAATAAAGAGAAAGAAATAGAAGAGCGAATTATAAAAGCTCGTAAAACAGACACAAAGGGATGTCGTTGAAACTGCTTCTTTGGAAGTTAAGAGAATCAAGGGAGCCAAGGGCATACAGGTGTTGCTCAGTCGTTTCAATGACCATCCATAGGTCGTGTCAAACTTGTCATAGTAGATACGTTTGGTTATTGCGAAGATGTCTTAAACAACGATGACGAGAAATACGAGGAAAGAAAAGGAAAGAAAAAGAAAGGAAAGAGTAAAAAGGGCTTCTCGAAAGTCACGAGTGTATTCTCGAATGTGCCGAGGTCTGAAAGCTGTGAAATTGACGTCAGGCACAAGACAATGATAGCTCTCTCAACCGATATTGCCAATACACGTTCATAAATCTTCAAACCATAGATGGTGAGTATGGTGAGCTTGATCAACGACAAAACGTTCCTAGTAAGTGGTAGAAGCACTTCAGAGACGATTACAATTCATTGTATGAGTCGCTCATGTATGTTCGAACACGACTCATACACTACAAGAGAACGAGCTACGACTTCCTTCAAACATCGTGTCTATATGCATGGCGCCGGTTAATTACTGTGTAAATATAGCAAGCGTATACCTCAAAACCCTCGCTCGTAAGGTGGTCTTACCATATACATCGTAGAGTCGCAGAGAATAGATGGCAGAATAGAGAAATGACTTGGCATAGAGGAACCCCGCGACACGTTGTTCTATTGCTTTAGTAACGATCGTTCCACTGACTCTTCTCATTTTCATTGCGATACAATTGAGCATAAAGTTTTACTAGTTATTATTGAAAAAGATTAAATTGAATGAAAATATAGTTTTGTAAATATGAAATGGTTTTAATATTTTATTAAATATATTATTATTTAAAGAATGCGTGAGACCACAAACACAATCGTAAGATTTGAATAAATCAATTCACGACTAAGCAAGATTAATTTATTATTAATATGGTAGTCGAAAATAGTGTCACGAATTAGTGAGAAAAGTTTTGATAGCGATTCTTTGGAAACTTGATAATTAATACATGTTCGTAAATGAAGATATATGACGAGAGGAGAATATACGTGAGCGTGTAATGAGCGAGTAAATAACAAATGAAGAATCGTCTAATACAATCGAAAGGAGAGAAGATATTAAAGAGAAAGGGGAGACGAAAAAGGGCAAAGTTCGCGAGATCGCTGGTTCGAAGGGGATAAGAAAATCGAAAATTTTTCGCTGTTAGAAATTGCATCCTTTGCAAGAGATTTGATAATTAATTAATTATGTCGTGAGCCGTTGACGTGGTAAAGCCATCTATGCAAGTATCAGATGTGATGTCGAAGTAAGATAAGATCTTTCGAACGTTCTCTCAACGCTCTTTCGATGATCTCTCGACGCGCTCATACTTCCTATTTCAATGCGCTAATGCTGCCAGGAAAATTAATGTTCATATCGATATCGTAAATCATTAAGTGTTATATATATGCGTATGTGTGTGTGTGTGTGCGTGTGTGTGTGTATGTGTGTAAAGTTAACGGTTAAAGTTTAAAACTAGAGCAGGAATACATCTAATCTTTCAACGCTTATTTTTCTTCGTATATTTAAATAATACATTTTTTCTTCTTTAATTTACGATAAATATGTAAACATGTATTACTTCAATTAGAAACATTATATCCTTTCAATGAAAATGTAACATAAATTTTGACATTCCATAAGATTTTATAATTCCATCGAATAGTATCATCGTGTGTAAAGCGAAATACTAGCGTTAATTAAAAGCAGACGTTGTTTCGGAATTTTGAACACGGTCCAGATGTTGAAATCTGATAGGCACAAAATTAATAATAACTTTGGCGAAGTCTCAAAATTCTTCAGTGGTACGAACGCGATATCGTCGAGTTAGGTACATGGAGATATAGCTCGTAACGAGTTAGGACGATAATTATCAGATTGGATGAAAACTTTTTCATCGGTCCTTGATACAATATTCCGGAATTCATTTTACAACGAATTTCGGCACTCACGCCCACAACTTTTCATTAATTCCTCTTATCAAGATTGACAAGCATTTTGTCGAACTACTAACTACAGTCCTATTCGATCTCTCGAATTTCCGAGAAAAAGATAAACGCGTTACTGATAGTTTTTATTTGTAATTTAAAACTGTAAGATAACGTTCATCGTATAAGCGACAAATTCAATGGAAAATCGTCGCAAAAGGCGGAGTAGATGGGTGTTCGATGTTTTCGAAAACGGGACAAATAAATTTTTGCTTGACGCGCTAGTGTAACTCATCCGTCTTCGATATCGATAAATAAAGCTCACTCTCATGAGTCTCTGAGGACTCATTCGTTCATTTACTTTAATGCACCGCGGCGACGGCGCGTTATCCTTCGGGGCATATTACCAATTAAATTACCAAACGCTCTCTATTCGAGCATAACTTGCATACAAACCATTCACCACCCTTCCTTCTGATCGTTTTTATCGAAACGTATCCTCAGAATATACATCGTATAAACATTTGAAATTCTTGAGATATACCGTTAAATCGGTAAATATATTAAATGTTAGATATTATAGCACTTACAATTAATTATTAAGAATATAAATTACAATATACTTTAAAATATCATTAATTACAGTAATTGAACATATGTATAATTAAATTCCTGTTCCAAATATATATATATATATATATATATATATATATGTCATGGCAAAAAAATTAAATTTCTTTTTATAGTATCAAAAATGAATATATAATTGTGAAAATTTTGATGATAAATAAAATGCATTATTGAAATTAATTAATTTTTCACATCGATGTTATTATACTCTGCTAATTAACTAGGATATTACCTGGATTGAGTTAAGGGAGAATGTAATATAGTAAATATCGATTACCTGGATTCTACAGTATGTAACAGTTCCAACGTGTGTTAATTCACTCCCTAACGTTCTGAAAACGAAAAAAACAAAATGAATTGCATTTCCTACTTTTTCACGATCAATGCCAAGTAAAGATTCGTGTAACATAACATTATTTTTATCTACACTTTAACTTCGATAAGAATCGAACTAGCAGTCTAACAAATTATTCACAGTGATATTATTTTAACTGCAAATTGTTAAAATAAACATAGTAACAGATTAAAATTTTAATAAATTAAAATGTAAATATGCAAATAATATCGCATTATTAGCAGTCTTCCGATAGATGATTGTTTAATTAAGGTCATTAAAATACAGTTCTTTTTATTTTTAGTAATTAATAATAGATCCAATTATAACAGTTCCGTAACCTTGTTAACGCTTCTAAATATTTATAGGATATCTTATTTATAAAAAGCTACTTTAACGCGTCGCGTATCCGTCATTCGTCATAGAAAAATATGTCGGTACACTTGATGATCGAAAAAAATATAAGACGAAAGACCGCAGAAGCAGTAAAAAGTGAGGGAAAAAAACAAGAGGAAAGAAAGACGAAGAAAAAAAAAGAAAGAGCTTTCGAAGCTCCGCCCAAGCTTTCTCCTTGCCATCGTCGTCACCGTCGTCGTCGTCGTCGTCGTCGTCGTCGTCGTCGTCGTCGTCGTTGTCGTTGTCGTTGTCGTTGTCGTTATCGTTATCGGTGGCAGCAGGCAAAGTAGAGCTTCATCCAGGCGGGTAGAGAGCGTGGGTGGGGTCAGTGAGCGCTAATGGTTCGAGGTGTCGCTTCGGCGATATGTACTTCTCTTGCATTGTGTGCGTTCGCTCGCTTACCTGCCTGCTTGCTCGTTCGCAGTATGCCGACTTTTCGCTTTCCTAAGTACAAAGTCGAACTAGCAAAAAGACCGAGAGTGAGCGGTAGATGCATTTTTTTCCGATGCAGACGTTGACGGTAGAATGAGAGAAAGGGAGAAAGTGTGAGTATGCGAATGCACGAACGCATTCGGTCTAGAGAGGAACCTCGTGTTACCAACGATGAGAAAATGACGCGACGTGTCTCGTGCTAGAGTCGAAATATACTCGAAAAGTATTCTCTTGCATAACGGGACATACCGACGAACCGCGTCTGGCCAAATATTAATCTTCATCCGACGGTATATTCAAAAGTCTGAAACTCATTTCCCTGATGCATCCCTTTCCGCTCACTCCTGCGACGACTACTTGCACGAATCAAAAGTGTTCTTATAAATCATTTGTGGCTAGAAAAGACAACGTGATCGACGTGTCGCTCTTTTGTAAATTAGCTTCTTTTTTCATACGAGTTCTTTATTTCTCTCTCTCTCTCTCTCTCTTTCTCTTTCTCTCTGTCTCTCTCTCTCTCTTTCTCTCTTTCTGAGATATCTTAACATTGTAAATAATTTTCTTAAAGCAATATACATTTTTTAAGATGCAAAGATACGATATCTAAGACTTTTATCATCCGATACAGTTTTTATATTCTGTCTCTTTTGTTCTTTATTTTATTGGCAGTCTGCGCAATTTGCAGCGCAATAGTCGCGAATTTTAATCTAACGACGTGACTTATAAAATACTAGGTATTTTGTAATCATTTAAAATTTATATAGCTATCTGTATGCACGTATACCTCGTAACTATCTCGTCTGCACCTTGCACCTCTCGTCAATGCCTCCAGTCACGTCGCGCTAAATATCTCATTACCAACTCATTTTCGTCGGGCCTCTCTGTCTACGTAAGTGTACATACATACACGCTGTTTCTGAATAATCGAAGCTCTCATCTTCTTGCATGATCGATGCATCTATACAGGGTGTCTTTCGCTTTTACATATATATGACTTTAATCTTATGAACTTATTTGAATTGAATAAAAATAAAAAATAAATAAAAAAAAATCAATAGATGAAAATTATAAATAATAAAAAATTTAATTTATAAACGGACTAAAGTTTTCGATATTATTGTTTGAAATATTTGAAAAAATACATTTCTTCAAAATGAAGATACGAAGAGAAGGAAATAATTGTAATTATTAAACGAGTGTTTCCTACATCAGCCGATACCCCGTTCGAATCAAAACGCATAAGAAAAAGAACATTTTACTATTAATATTTCAAACGTGTAAATATCGACACCGCGTATACGCATGGATTTACTGCCAGAGCGAATTTCTCCGATCCGATTTTATCGTCTCATCGAAACTTTATTCCATGAAGGCGGCATCGATGAGGAAGGAGAAGCAGAGAAGAGGGCGTGAATATAAAATGACGTGCGTGGAACAAGTTCCGCAAGTTTTTCTCTCTTTTTACATTTTGCCCTGATATCCTTAAATATAGTTACTATCTATCTAGAAAATAAAATATCTATCGTTTATTTAACGCATACGTAGATCTTTGAAGAAGTAAAAAGATTATGATTTCATTTTACTTTCTCCTCATTATGATTTTATTTTACTTTCCCATTTTACTTTTTTCTATCGAAGACAAAAGAATCGTTCGAAACGTTGAAGAGGGCCCTTTCGGAGTGTAATTTACGAAACGACAAACGTTGAAAGAAGGTTAGTTATAACGCGCATCGTTCACCCAAGAGATGTCTCATCTTCTGTTTGTTTTAGAGCTCGAAACTGCATAAGAATCTTCGAGCAAGTCTTAATGGCTCATCTGCCAATTTATTGTCCGCGTCCTGGTGCATGACTTTATGGCTCGTAAAGATTCAAAGTTTCGACGGCATTTAAAGTCCAATTACTTTGGTAATAACGCCGAATCGCCGGCTTACATTGTTTGCCGCGTGAACGAACCCTGACAATCGGAGGAACGAATTTATCGCTCGCATTATTTTCTGAAAAACAATTTCAAGCCGGCGAACGTGAATTCGAAAAGAGTTAGCATCTTCGATGATGATGCTCAAAACTTGCGCTAGTTCGTCGTTAAATCTTCGTCACGTATTTATCGTTGGGACGTTCTATCTCTCTTTTTCTAATCGGATACTTTGAAGAGAAGTCGATGAAATATCGCTTAACTTTTACGATATGTGAACCTGTGATAGGAAGAATAAGACAGACAAGTTAAGAATTCAATGAAATTAAAAGGATTTCAATTGGTATGCCATGAACAAATTAAATAAAAACTTTTCGATTGAGTATAAAAGAAATTTAATAATTCTCGCCTAAGAAAATTGACCAAAGTATACTCGAAAATATTTTCCATCGAAGAAACGAGAATTTTTCTCTCGGACATCCAAAGTTTCTAGAAAGAATACGACGTAACTCGGTGATGGAAAGGCTCGTTCCTCGCGGATACTTCCGAGAGCGGCGGTACTAGTAGATTGAATGCAATTTATTATGCACCATTACATAAAGGCAGCGGTTTGGACCGACATGGGCTCTCATATTTTATGATAAATAACAGGTTGACCCCTCGACACGCTGAATATATGGTAAATTAATGGTCCCCGTTTGGGTAAAAGTATATACGTCCAACAGATTAAAATTATTAGCAACGACCACGAGCCGAATAACTCAATGCACTGAATATCGCTCTTTTTTACAAACCGAGAATTCGACTCACCAGGGGTTCTCAAAGATCCCTCTTTAAAAATGTTCACATTGAGAGCTGTTCGAAACGTTGATATCAAAAAGATAAGTAAAACGAAAGAATAACTTTAGCCTATTGAAAATGGTTATAATCGATATCAAGATGAAATGAAAAAAAAGTTCCTTTTGTCATAACTTGCTTGTATATCAAAGATCTCTCTTTCTTTCTCTCTCTCTCTCTCTCTCTCTTTCTCTCTCTCTTTCTCATCTTTCATTCTTTGAGAGAGAGAGAGAGAGAGAGAGAGAGACATTAAAACGAAGACGATACTTAGGACAAGCAATTCCACCCGCAAGATGCAGGATTATCTGTAGCCTGCATGCAATTAACAGAAAGTAACGTGCGACGGATTTTAAGATTCTAAATAGTCGTCTCGTCAGAGGATCCATCTCTTCCGAACTAATACTGAGTCATTTCCATGTCAGTCACGTCCCTCATACGAGAATACTACCGGTTTTATATGTCGTATTATGACGATCATTACGAAGGTAACTTTCGCCTCAAGTGGATCACTGAATTTTAATCGATTCATCGTATTCTTAATACACATTCGTACATTAGTATATAATCTTTCAAAAAGAATGCTTAGCATCAATGTCCTCTAATGAGACAACATAACTTCGAAATTCTCATTTAGTTTCTGAAAGTTGACGATTAATCTGCATGAAGATATAAGTAAAGTGATATTTCGATAGAATATCTTCATAGTTACGAACATTCATCTTAATTCCATGTACAAATGTTTAACATATAGATTAATAAATTACAATAATCTAAATACTTTATTCTATATGGCAACGAAGAATTCCTAAATTCTTATTCTCATTTCTCCATTTAGATTTCTTCAATATATTATTTTATAAATAAATATTACGTGATGTTGTTAGAAATGTTATACCTTAAAAATAAATCTGAATGAATATATTGATATACGTGTATAACTTATATAATTTTTATTCTCATATATAATTTTCGATATATACATATATCGATGCATTTATAAAATTTTCAATAAAAATTGTTGATCTGATATAGAAGTCTGTGAATATGGAAATAACTGGAGATTTTTCTTTCGATTTTCTCTTTTTTTTTTTTCCTTTCTCCTTTTCTCGTTCTATTCTTCTCTTCCTATATTCATCTTTTTTTCTGTATCGATCGAACGAGAGTCACGAGTAAACGTATTCGATGGCAACGCACGCACGAAGTCGACAATGTGGGAGTGTCAGGTCGATGTCTTACCTCAGGGAATTTGTCCAAGTGTACTATGTACACACATAGGTTATTTTTCTTCGCTTTAACGATAAGACGGTGCCCGCCTCTTTTCTATGAAATTAATGTAAGGATATGCATGAGCGTGATAAGACGTCGTCGTTGTTTAAGATTTTCAGAATACGAGAGGAAAGTACCTCTTCCTCTTTCTCTTGTCCTCTTTTTCGTTTTTTTTTATACTTAAAAATGCTTACGATAAAGTCTTCTTTCATAGTTGTAAGTCTTTCGTGTTTTAAGATTTTTTTTAAATACGATTCGATCTTATGACACTGTTATGCAAAGTTGATCGAAGCTAATCATTGATTTTACTTTGAATAATTATTTCGATCGTCTATATAATATAATAGTTTTGATAATGTCAAAAATAATTTCAAGATATTACCTCGAGCATTAAGCTTTCCTATTGAATTTATCGATCTTCATTTCAATTTTCACCTTTAAAATATTTATATACGAGGACTCGAAATAGAAGACAAAGTGCTTTTTTACGTTTAGACGTTATACTTTCTTTTTTTCAAGACGGTAAAAGGAGGTTTACGATCCTTATAGATTATGCAATCGTAGTTTTTTTCTCAAGTACCACTTATATTACAAACGATATAGTCGACTTCCTTATAGACCTTACATTTTTAATTTAATTTCTTTGACCTAGAATTAGTATTATTCTTACACATATAATATACATATACGCACACACACACACACACGTATATATATATATATATATATATATATATATATAAAGTAGTTAGATATCTCTCACGATAAAACTATTCAAACTAAAAAGAAATAATCTATTTAACCTCTATAATTTGGCCCGGAAAAATATCATTCCGAGTTATAGTATGTAATCTAATATATCGTAAAGAAGCTTTGAAACTATAAGGTAGAGAATATATTAACAAGCTAGAAAGAATGGGGATCACATATAAATTATGATTGCACGGACACGAAGTTAATCCTCTTCGTGAGTCCTCTTTATACAAAGGAAAAGATTTCTCGAAAATAATCGTAAGATCGTACGCGTGTACACGTTCCGACACCATTTTGTATAGATTTCAGTGTTAATCGCTTGAGATCCGTAGACGATTACTCGTTCTTTCCTTCGGAATCGACGTTTCGATGGAAGATCTAAAGGATCGTACGATAAGGAATGATCCCTTAACGACATGTTCTATGAAATTGCAGATGCATATAAACAGGTATATACCTATGTATACATACATCTATATATACATACATATATATATATATATATATATATATATAGAATAGATGTTCTGTATATGTATGGTATATGAACGACTAAAGGTTTGTGTGCTACGTCATCAACGGGAACACTTATATGCGCATCCATCCAGGATGCTTGAATATCCATGAATCGTCGAGGCATCTCGTAATTTCATCTCATGGACTTCTCAATTAAAGGGAATAATCGATGAGTTGCTCGACGCGCAGTTAATTATCTAAGGCGTAATCGCCGGAACCTGGTGATGCGTGAATCATTGATTTGCCAAAGTCTCATGTTTGCTGTCTGAATTCTGAATCGAGGCCAATATTGAAAATAATCATCTATTTTATCTTTCAGAGTTGTCGCACATCGATCGGGTAAAAAATTTTTTTCGTATTATATTATGCGATGAAAATAAAAAATAAAGAAAAAGAAGAATCATTAGTTAACGTTTTACAATGAAAGATGCTAGAAAAGAAGATTATCTCTAAGAACGGCGAAGAAAAGAATGCTACTTATCTTTTTTTCCCTTTTATCGTAAAAGCAAAATGAAATCGGATAGTCAAGCATTTACTCGATTTTATTCGCGTTCCTGTAGAATGACATCGTAAACAAAGGATAGAAAAATAATTTAGCGATCGAAATGTAAACCGATATTCGTAAAGCTTCGCAAAAGAGGGTTAGAAAGAAATTTTTTTCGTCTACATTGAAAAGACGAACTTTCTTTTTTTCTTTCTTATTCCTTCCCCCTCCCCCCTCTCTCTTTCTCTCTCCCGTATCGACAAAAGCTACCACCGTTTTCGTTCGATGTGCCTTGCAATCTCTGGCGGACGTACGCGCGGCGAACGTGTCGTGTTCCATAGACCGTGCTAGAAGAGACAACAATGGTTGATCTGTGCGAATGGTATTTTTATAGTTTCGGGTCTACGGTAGCTTGTAAATGAACGGGGGCGTGATACGTGTACGCTTCGGCACAAAAGCCGGACAGATTGATGCGCGATTGCTCTCACGCGCGAAGCTTCGAGCTTTTCAGACAGCGAAATGGCTTTCTCGTAAAAGCGGACACAATGCGAGCTCGCGTATAAATCGTCCAAGGAATTTTGATGTCAAAGAAAAAAGAAAAAAAAAAAAAAGAAAAAAAAGAAGTGCGGACGAAAAGAAGGACTCGTTCGAAAACGAGTTTCAAAAATGTCGACTATCAAAATCTGTCATTCGATATTCTTCGAGATCTTTCGAAACTAGAAAATAAAATTGTATTTAATATGTAAGGAATTTGTTTGATTATTTGGAAATTTCTTATCTAACGGTACATAAGAAAAAAGAATTGATGTTCTTCTTCTTACATTTAAATAGAAATGTAGGTTAACGTGATCGAAGAAATTCAAAAAGAGAGAAATCTTGTAGAATCGGTACGGATAGTTCGATTCGTATTGAGGTTGAATGGTTCGACGTTTCGGGCGCGTCTCGGCGTGAAATAACATGGCGTACTTCGTGCAAGTGCCGAGAGTAACTGCTGAGCTAGCAAAACCCTTTTTAGGTTAATGTAGAATGACATAGTGCACTCGAGTGCAGAGGGTGGCGTCCCGGCCAGCACTTAAATTACAACGACGCGCCTGTAAAAGCCGAGGTTATGGAGAAGGGACGTAGATACGCGTTGCTGAGTCGATAATAAGGCGGAATATTTTTACTCTATCCCCATCTTTTTTCTCTTTTCTTTACTATCTATCATCGCATATGTTACACGTATGTAAAAAGCAGTTACGATTGTCAAATCAAAATAATCTTACGATCTATTTTACGTTACAAAATGCATGATCATTATTTAATCAAGACAGTTCAATTCGTCTAAAACTCAACGGTGTTACGTGCCAAGTAGGACCAAGAGGCTAATTGCTATCTCGAAGATTCATTACATCAGGTCTTATCGATATTCAAGCATTACATTTTACTCTTCCTCTTTTTCTTTCTTTCCCTCTCTCTCTCTCTCTCTCTCTCTCTCTCTCTCCCTCATTCTTTCTTATTCTGGCTTTAAAATTAACGCGCAAAAACGTCTAGGGGCCGGTTCGAACCGCGAGCAGCCATTTTTCTCATCCATAGGAAAAAGATCCGCCATTTGTCAGAAGCAGTAGCTCAACCACTAGCATCGTGGAAAAATCCGATAGTACGCCCCGAGATATACCCACTTAAAGCCGATGAAAACGGCTTCTTTTTCCTCTTTCTCCTTCCACCATCAGCAGGCTCTTCGTCCTACCAAGAAAATCGTGAAAGCAGTTTGAAAGGCAGAGTCGGAGAGGATTCGTATCGTCTTCTTCCGGGCGGCCCCTTCCTTTTCTTTTTCCATCTAACGATCGCTTTAATCGTGAGCGATATGTATTAAGAGCTCGGCGGATGAACGTGAAATTTTTAGCTGAAAGTATACAATAGAATCGTTTAACACGATGGATATACGCGGTGAATCATGAAAGCCGTTTGGATTATTTCTGACTCGTGATTAGCGACGGAAGAAAGAAATACTTGCTTTAAACGAGTCTATTTTTCACGACGATTCATATAGTCAGCTACTTTCTCCAACGTTCGTAATGCAATGGCACGTTTAATTTTCAAGATATTCTTCGTATAATGTTCGATCGCGATACTTCCAAGGAAATATCAAGGAACAAAATGTCTAAAAATATTCGATGAAAGTTCACATGCCTAGAGAATAAATCAAATAAGCGCATTGGCAACACTATTACGGTAGATTGTAACTCACACATAAAAAAATTCATTAAAACGACGATACGTCCTACGTCCAAAATTCTTTCTATTTTTTCTTCTTCTTCTTCTTATTCTTTTTATTCTTCTCTTTTTCAATTTTTAAGATCTGAATAGCGAACCTCATGGGGATTCGCGTTAACCATTACCACGTTTCAAGTTTGCGAGCGAGAATTTCCTGTTCATATCGTTATAACAGCAATGAAAGCTACAGTAACAGTGGCAGTACCAGTAGCAACATGTGCTGCGAATTACTTAATCCCAATAAACGATCTCGTCTCGGATGGACCATCAAGCACCGAGGACTTACATTGGTGAGAGGTCCCTCGATGTTGGTGGCAAGTCGCGAGATCACTGAAAAACGGCTTTAGTTGAAACGTCGTTAGACTTCTTTATTGCTGATTAAAAGGCACCAAGAGAATTATTGCGTTCCATGGAATCAGCGTATTTGGGAGTTGATTAAAACGGTAAACGATAATTGTAAATTATCTACTTTTTACATTACATATCAAAGTAACTGACAAGGTAAGAAGGAAGAAGAATTCCAAATGGGAGGACGAGAACGATGGATGAAACGAGAGGGACCTTTGTTTAGTATTTCCTTTCGTTCTCGTCCGAAGAGTGTCGTTGAACCGTATGGTATGGCGCACGATGAACGTCTTCGCAGCTTCCTCATCCTTCTCGGCGAACATGCTTCACGATATTATCTCGAGTGTAAGTTCGCCGAATAACTTTTAACCCCTCGTCAGACCGAGAATTTATTTCTTCTTCGAGTTTCTTCCTCATCGGGGTGCCTTTATTATCGATATGTCACTGATTTCAAATGCGATACATTATAAAATAAAAATAAAGAATACACGTTCGGCGTTTATATTATTTAACTTTTTTCATCTTTATCTCTATAATTGTAACAAAATTTTAACGCAATCTGTCAAGAAGCTATTTCAAATATGTCTAACGGAATTTAAATTCTCTCATGAATTATACGTTGGAATACTCTACATCAGCGATTGTTCGCAGTACAACCAATATCTGCTTTAATCTCCTCAATCCAAACCAATTCAGTAAAGTCCGTACCTACATATCACATATGGAGCGAATTACCGACCTAGTATCAATGCGACTATTATTAAAGGTCGGTGCTAATCGTCGAAATCTTCCTATCGGGATCAATTCAATTGTACGATGTAAAGACGATTGTTCGAAAAAAAATCTATCAAAATATTTCATAAAATATTTTGATTGAGAGTTTTTAAAATAGCTTAAAAATAATATAAATATAAATGTATTTCTTTTTAACGAATAACGATATAGAAGGGTATTCTTACAGTCGGTAAAACGAACGGAAATTCAATAGACGCGTATCGTGCTACGTAACTTGGCTCTGTAAATTAACGGAAGAAACGCGATACGTCGAGATATTCGCGCAAACTTCCCGCTCGGTTTCGCGGCACAGTGCGGAACGGTGTGGCGCCGTAGACAAGGGGGACGCTTGGTGCATCGTGCGTGTCTAACGAGAGTATCTAGCCTATCTATTAAAGCCGAGATAATGCTGTGGTCAAACGAGAATTTTGATAAACCGCTAGGACGCAAGGCGATTTATCTCAACGCGACTTGCTTCCAACTTCCAACGAATCTTTCCCTCTTCTTCTTCTTCTTCTTCTGCTTCTTCTTATACTTGTGTCCGCCCCTCCTCCCCCTCACCTCCTCTTACCATCCCTTCTCCTTTACTCTTTCTTCTTAACAAGAATATCTCGACTCCGCGTCGGCTTTACACGCTTCGGCGCGTCGATATAAATCAAGCAAAAACGGTGTACCTACCCGCGCGACGCCTCCGGCTCTTTCTCTCTCTCTCTCTCTCTCTCTCTCTCTCTCTCTCTCTCTCTCTCTCTCTCTCTCTCTCTTTCTCTCATCTCTCTTCTCTTACCCACTTTCCACCCACCTATGTATGTATCCCATACTACTCCTTTCTCTTCTTCTCTTCTCTCTCGGCCTACTTCGTTCCTTTTCTCTAGTCTATTCCTCTCTGTCGCCCTCCCCCTCTCTCTCTCTCTCTCTCTCTCTCCTCTCCCTCTCTCTCTCCCTCCTTTGAAGAGAGAATGTTATTTATTATTTTGTTGGTGGAAAGATATTTATTATGAATAATCGTAGCCGTCGTAAATAAGAAGCGAGAAGCGAAGTACAAACAAGCGTGATTACCTGCCGCGTCGCCGGGAGTTTATACCCACCAATGTATTTCATGGGGTGGCGAACGGGGGCGGTAATTATGTCGCGGTATGTGTACCCGGCGAAACATCGGCCAAGATTTATTAGAAGGGACTTCGAAAGCTGCAAAGATATTCTCGAATAACTTTTCTGTCAGAAAACTGCCGTCAAAAAGAGCCGCTCTGAAAAAAGTATCTGACTTATCCTTTTTATCCTCTTTTATATACTCACGATTTTTTTCTTTTTTTTTTTTTTTTTTTTGTTACCGCTCCTATGTTATAGAAAATCTTCAAGAAGAACATAATTAAATTACGTCATTCTATTTATCCTGTATAATTGTACAAGTACAAACTTCATGCTGGCTCACAAGATTCGTATTCGTAAACTTTTTAAGTAGTTACAAAATTATTATCGTTTTCATTTACAAACTATAATAAAATTGCAACCATATAAAATGCACTATAAAATTGTTCGATTCGATGAGAATCGAATAATTCATTTTCTTTTTCTTAGATATACACAGAAATGCTTTTAGATATTAATAGCACTTTTTCAATAGCTATTTTATAGAGTTAACTAGCAAATAGAATTGTGAACATTGATTCGATTTATAGAATCAATCTATGATCGTAGATTTATAGAATCAATCGATGAACGATAATTACTTCCAACTTCTGGATGCTTGTGAATGATACGACATAATGACGTACATATATACATACATATACATACAAAGGCGCGAAATAGGCTTCATGCCTTTTCATATTAATCGTGAATACATTTCTACACGTGTACATACATATATACATATACCTGTAATATAGCGGCGGTAGTACGTTCCAATCGTTAGCTTCGCGCATTAAACCCACGGATAATTATAGGCCTCGTCCCCAGCGATTTCGCGTGTCGTTAGCTCGCAATTAAACCGCATAATTAGGTACGCATTTGGTAAAAAGTCAAAGAAACGTACCCTTTCTACGCGAAAACCGTCGCGTAATTTTTTCGTTTCAATATCAGTTACCGAAGAATATTCATTTGACCTAAAACACATCAGACTTATTCGCTTTCTATTCCCTTTTTAATTATCGTTTAAATGTTTCCGGTCGAAACCGTCCATACTCGAAACATTTGTACGAGTCACGATCGATCGATCGACCGAACAATTTGTCGTTGAATGAATAATCGGTAAAGATTTTCGATGTCGTTTCTACCCCGATTAAATGAATGGGTATGGAAATAAAAGATTTTCATAATAAAATGATAAATAAAACAATAAAACGATCTAAAAATTTCAAACGTTATCGAACAATTTCGATAAGATAAATCATAAACGATAAAAGTTAAATATCGATATTTAATAAAAAGATCATCGACAAATTTGAATATTTTGCTTTTTCATAAACAATAAAAACGGAGCAAAATAGTGATTAAAGAAGACAATATTGCAGAGATTTCTTTCTACAGGGAAAGAGACGATTCATAGCTTTATACGAAAGCTCTCGCATAGGATCTGAAAGTCGTTAAAAGAAAATATTGCGAAAGTTAGATGTCCAAGAGTCAGAAGTCTGGAGCAGCCTCGTGTATTCGGGCGTTTGTGAATCGCACCACGTTCGAAGTAAAGCTTCGAATCGTTTTCACGACACTTATTCCGACTACGATTGGCGCTGAAGGTGTGCCAGTGTCATCGAATAAATTTGTAAGTAACGAGAAGAACGTCTTGGCTGGTGGTGCTACTGGTAGCTAGCATAGCTGTCGTTGCTGCTGCTGCTGCTGCTGCTGATACTGGTGCTGGTACTGCTGGTGCTACCGCTATCGCTGTCGCCAGTAATACGACTATGTGAGGCGATTTTACAAGTAGACGAGGCCGTTCTATCGGAGGAAAGGGTAAAATGCCATCAAAGTACGTGTTAGTTTTCCTATCGTTGTGCTTCCACTACGCGTACTCCTTCACAATGATTGTAAACATTCCGAAAAGCGTGTACGGCATTGGAGCCGGACTTGGCATCTTTGGAAAACTTTTCGACATTCTTTGCATTTCATTCTTATTCTGTTTTTTTTGGCTCCCTCTTTGAGACATACGATTTTATAAATTTTCAGAAATCATCCTTGACCCATATACTTTTTTGGAAATCAATATATATATATATTAAATTTATCGCAACCACGAAAAATTATATTAAATAAAATTTTGTAAAATAATTAATAAGAATTAGCAAGTATCCCTGTATCTACGACTCTATAAATAAATTCTTGAATATGGATAGGAAGAGGACAGGAAAAGCTTAATATCTCACGTTTCTAAAGTCTCCTGTTAGCGTTGGACGTTAAATGCAAGTAAGTCAACACGGGGTTTTGTGTAACACACATGCACATATATACGTAGATATAGGTGGAACAAAACAAACCGAGCAACTCGAACCCCGTAAATTCCATGGGACGGTTCCTCTCTTTGCACGAGGTACTCGTTGCTGTTGCCGTTGTTGTTGTTGAACGAGACACGTTACAGAGAGGCAAACGGTGGTCGTAAGTAAGCTGGAAACTGGTTTAGCTCAATGTGTTAATTGTACTTCTCTCTAGGCCCCTGATTTGCAGCGTGGCAATTGTACGCTTTATCCGACCTAGCGAATGAGAGAAGGAGGGAGAAGAAGAGAGAAAGAGAGAGAGAGAGAGAGAGAGAGGGAGAGAGAGAAAAAAAGAGAGAGCTAAAGCTAAAAGTGGACGAGGATAAGAGGAAGGAATGAAGGTAGATGTTAGCACATTCCTGTATCTATTACTGAGCTAGGTAGAAGTACAAAGAGAAAGAGAGGAAAATGTAATGTGAAATGTAATGGTGGAACGTTGGAAACGATGAGGAGAATAATGGCTAAAGAGGAACGTTCGAACAATTAGGTTGTGTGGATCGAACTTAGGTATGAGAAAATGAACGGGATACGGGAAAATAGTTTGTATAGAGGGAAAAGAAGATGAGGATAAATGTAGTTTGCAAACTAAGACATAATTTGAGGTATAATATTGGAAGAAGGTTGAAAAGGAATGATAGATTGTAGCTATTCATATAACTTATTTACACTGTGATTCATTCTTACTCCCTAATATGATTTCTTGTTTGCTTACAGCAAAAGCAAATACTTTTTTATTCGAAGTTATCTAAAGTTTTCATTTTTTCGAACGAATCCTTTTGCGTTACGTGTATTTAAAAAACTACAATTGTAAAATTGTAAAATTGTAAAATTATAAAAGATAATATCTAAAGAATGATATTGTTTTAGATGTTTTTATCCGTTTAAGCGGATGAAAAATAAATTGTGACCAAAATAATATAATAAATGATGAGTTGTAACAAAAGCTGTATTAGTACTCGATGAATCCAACAAAAGACTGCATTCCTATATTGTTTTGTTACTAGTTCACCGTATTCTTACTCATGCTATTAACCTTCTATTTAAAGCTAAATGCCTTCAACTAACAACTTCTTCTCAGGAAAACAGAATAGCAAGAAAAAGCTCTTTGTTTTAATGACAAATATCAATAATAATATCATTATTTCTCCATTTTATCTTCCCTTTTCAATAGAACTATCATTCGCTTCGTTTGATCATCGTTTTTCATCCACTTTCACCTTTCTCGACAATGGTCGAACAATGGTGAATGTCGTGTGCTTCTTGAAAAATCGGAGTACTTATGTACTTTCTATTATATGCTCCACCTTTATAAGAATTCTAATAAGTTTTGTCAAGAATGACCCAATTTAACCTTAAATCGAAGATCAAGTGTACGTAAGTTAAAAATTGCTTTTCAAAGTTTAAGAAATCATTTCTAATTCTTTTCAAAAATCTACTTAGCCCTTAAAATAAAATTTTATAGAAATTAGAATCTGATCGGTGAACCAGTGTGTTCTTCTTCTTTTTTTTTTATTTTCTTTTCAATTATGATTTAATGAACGATAAAAATTTCATGCGTGGGACGTACATACGCATCTACATTCTTCAAAAGTCACGTATAGAAAGACGACTACAAAAGATTTATAATACCAATATGATTCGATTATCAATAAAATGAATTATGAGCTATCATAATAACTTCAACAAAACGGTTCCTATTGAGAGCGATCATTCTCTTATCCAATATATTTTCCTATTTTAAATTAATTTACGTGCAATTAATCCGATCACATACTGCTATTAATCGAAAATAATTTTATTGTTTTCCCATAGGCACTGTCTCTCTTTTTCTCTCTTTCTCGTATGCAGAAAATAAATAAATAAATGCCGATTAAAAAGGATTTCGAAGTCAATCACGAAAAATCGCTTCTGATGAAACCGAGATGATAGAATTCCATTTTTGTCAATAAATATCGATTTTGTTTTAATAACGATAAAATGTGCGCTTTAAAAGCGAGTAAAAACGATATATTTCATTACCGACGAGTGTATAGAAAACTGTCGAAGACCAATATAAAGTTACGAGGATAGAAATATCTATTCTCATTAGTAAGTTTCAAAGAATAGAAACAATTCGAGTCTGCTCTTGTTCATTTTAATTCAGCTTAATCAGGCTTCGAGAGAGAGAGAGAGAGAGAGAGAGAGAGAGAGAGAGAGAGAGAGAGAGAGAGAGAGAGAGAGAGAGAGAGAGAGAGAGAGTGAGAGAGGGAGATGGGAGAGAAATTGTTTAAGTGACGCTTTTCACGCAGCAAGCATGAAACTTTCACAGAACAATTTCAGAAACTTCGAGAGCCCTTTTCCCTTTCTTTAACCTTTTCCTCGTGGCCTTTCGCTTTCTCTCTTCGTCGTCCTTACACTACTTCGAAAAACACGTCGAATTTCGGCTCTTGCCTCCTGCTACTTCGCCGTTATATTATATATATATATATATATATATATATATATATATATATATATATATATGTTTCATGACCGAGAAACATCCACAACTACTACCAACTACTATTTCTTTCCCTTCAGTTCCTAGTATACTTTGTGGCTTTTCTTTGTATCTGTGTTGAAAGCTCAATGCGAGTTGCTTGACTTCCTGAGACTGCTTAAGAAACTTTTCAAGCCGGTTGTAACGTCGTCTTCCAAGAACTATTTATCCCTCCTTTTTAATTCTTTCTCCTTTTATTTCACTCATTTCTTATTCGATTTTTCATTCCTAAGCATTGATTCAAAATTTGGATTTTTTTTTATATCTCTACTGACATCTTATTATGAAAATCGTATTGTCTCTTTCATTAGATTTAATTCTCATATCCTTTTTCATATATCACATAACATATGTAGTATTCTTCGTATTAAAAGAAAAGAGATAAATTTCTGATATTTAAAAGGAAAGGAATAAAGCTAAATATAACATTTTCAATGATGTATACCTATCATGTTAATTATCTCGGATAAAGATTAATAGATATCGTGTTTGAAAAAAGGTCTTGTTAAATCATCAAGTTAATCGATCAAAGTAATTAACTGAAAAGCATCAATATTTTCACCAATAAATTTATATAGTGACTAATAATAAAAATGATGTAAAAAAGAGAGAGAAAGTAAGTAGCCGTGTCTATTTTATCGTCCCTTGTCTTTATGAGATCATAAATAAGCTTCATAAATTTTTTGAGCCCATCCTTTGACACTTAAATGACTGTTATTAAACCAAGAATAATCTAAAAAGTTAATATTAAAAAAAAAGAAAAGAACACTTATACATATCGCAAAAAATACGTTAAGAAAATCGTAAATGTCGTCACAACGTTCAATATGTTTTTTGTTCGCGGCAAATTTATTCGCGTAAATAAGCGAAACGAGTTTTATCTCGTGGTTCGATGACTACGACCAACGAGTCTTTTTTTTAAAACGGCGATCGAAAGTTTGATATCGAAATAAAATCTCGAAACTTACGGAGCATTTTCGTAGCATCGTGCTCGGTGGGCTTTCGAGAGGCAGTTTATGCCACATAATTGTTCGACCTTATTACTTGTGCAACGGGCTAAGCCGTTGTTACTTTAATGATACGTAATTGTGAAGCCGAAGATAGGCTCGACGATATCGAATCGGACTCTGAAATCTATTGTTACGAGCTGAGAGAGAGAGAGAGAGAGAAACAGAGAGAAAGAGAGAGAGGGAGAGATAGAGAAGGGGAGAGAGAGAGAGAGAGGGAGGGAGGGAGGAAACGATGGCTTCACAGCTATCGAACACCCAGCATCAATCGATTCGAATTATATCACCGATGGAGCAGAAAATGGAGACATTAGCGCTACGAATTAAGATAGTGATCGTAAAATTCGTATATCTGAAAAATGTTTGATAGTAATTTTCGTTTTATCGTTATAATAATCATGATAACTAGAAATATCCAATGTTTAACGTTATATTTTTTCTAAGAGAAATGTCTGGTATCTCGTTTGATTTGAAATATATCAGAAAATATAACGCATAGATTAATGAGAAATATATTCGTAACAAATGATACTTTTATACTTTTATATCACTGAGAGAACAATTACCTTTTCACAAAACCAAACAAAAGCCAGTGATGCAATCAAGTCTGTAAATCCCCTTCCTCCTCCCCCCCCCCACCCCCGGAAGACAATGTAACATTAAAGCATTTCAAACCATCTTGAAAAGCGACCTGCAGATCCACCTGTACGATCCGTTGGTTTTCTCTATACCATCTATTCTCTTCGACGATGCCATCTTTTCATCGGCATTATTTTAACCGTCGTATTTTCTTTTCTCTCTTGTTATAAGACATCGTGCGAAAGAACGAATGGGAGATCATTAGGCATATTGCGAGAAACATTCAATCCATACCGAGTAGTGTATTAATACAACATTTTTCTCAGAAACAATATAACAATATATACGGTCTCGTGTTCCTTTGTTCTTAAGTTACTAAGAATATACTTATATGAACTTTCAACATTTTGATCCTATAGAAATAGACAAAAGAACACTATGTATACATTCGTCTAAGATCATTAAAAAATGATTATTAATTTGAGAAAACTTAACAAAAAAATATTTTGAAAATCACCGCGGTTTGATATCGATTTGTCTTCATCAAATGTATCATTAGAAATCAATGTGAAAACAAATTTGTTGCTCTCTCTCTTTCTCTCTCTGTTGTGATATACTCTAAATTGATCCTTGGCTTGACTAAAACCACAGAAAGTGAACGTGATCCAATTATGTTTCCTTTTAATCTTTCTATCTCTTTCTCTTTTGACGTTTGGGTTTTCTACAATGATGAATCCAAGCATGAATCTCAAACCGCAAAATACATATATATATATATATATATATATATATATATATATATATATATATACATATATGTGTGTGTGTGTATATATATATTATATATAGAGGGTGAGTTTCTCAAATTGAGATTTTTAAATATCTCGAAAACAATGCATTTTTGAAAAGAAATATTGAAACAAAGGAGTAAACATAACAGCATTATTTATTTCCAATTTTTATTTCTAATATTTTATGTAAAAAAAAAACAAAGAATTTTTGTCGAAATTATTTTCATTTATAAAATCTCATTAACTACATTGCAACTAATGATTTGTATCTAAATAGTTCGTTTAAGAATCTTTGCAATTCATACAATCTCAAATCTAGATGAAGGAATAAATGGAAGAACGGACAAAGAGACGAAATAAATGTAAGTAAAAATTTCTAAAAATCAGAAATAGTAGAACCGTTTGTTGTGAGATTATCCGTTGAGTAAGAAGATTCACCTAAAGGAAGACGTTGTCTCGAAGTCGCAGTGTTTATTCTCCTTCTCCCTCCCTCTTTATTCCGCAATACGAAGGAGAGACATTGAGAAAGAGTGGCTCCTTCGTTGTAAGAGAGAAGGAATTTGCGGATCACGTAGACTGCTATCTCGTTGAGAAGCGTCCTACTTCCGAGTGCATAGAATGACGTACTTCCACGAAAGTGTAAATAATAGCTTAGATTTAAACGTGCAATTTAAATCTAAATTTATACACGAGGATCGAAATTTTATTATATTATAACGTTCCCCTACCTTTGTGATTTTTATTTAAGAGAAATAATGTAGGAGATAAATAGAAAAGTGAGAAAAAAAAATTCAATCAAATTTTCAAATATATACGTACATTTGATACGAATTTATGTTAAAATTAAAGAGAAAAAGATATTACCGTGTCGAAAATGATACATGAGAAATAGCATATGTATTTGGCTATCATTGAAATTTCTTATTGTGCTATTTATCAGAAAGACGTCGAGACTTCCGGACGAGACTTTTTAACCTTCTTCTTGCACTCGGTATCGTGGACTCCAACGAGCTGCGAAGAAGGAGAACGAGATAGAGGAGAAGAGGGTGGAAATGAAGAAGGAAAAGAGGGAACCGAAGAGAAGGTAAAGATTCCAGATGCTGTGGAGAAACGTTACGTATACCATGGAGTGGACCTTGCCCGTGATAGCGATAGCAATAGAGATAGCGATCTTCTCTCCGGAAACTTGCCGGTAACGTTATAACTCGTCTTTCTCCTTTGAATAGCTCGAGCATTATACGATTTTCGCAAGCGGAGGAGTACTATCGTCTCTGAGTTCTCTTTCTCTCTCTCTCTTTCTCTTTCTCTTTCTCTTTCTCATTCTCTTTCTCTTTCTCATTCTCATTCTCTCTCTCTTTCTCTTTCTCTTTTCCTTTCTATCTGTTTTTCTCTCATTTCAGTTTTTCTTCATGGACGAAAGGTAACGACGTGACGCGTCCTTGTGAAGCCATCTTTTCTCTTCCTTTCAAAGATATTACTTGAATTTTGTAATAGTATTAGTTTTCTACTTGACCCCATTATTTTCTTCCATTCTCTTGTTTATAACACTGGGACCCGCATCCGTTTGTTACTATTCTTTGTTTGGAAAATAAAACGCTATTTCTTTCGGATAATGTGCTTCTTTAAAAAAGCAATTTCAAGTGGTTAAAGGTCATAGGTCAATAAGTTTTCAAAATCTCTATTCTACAACTTTATTGTTAATTTATCCGAACGAAGTATTGAGCAACTCGAAAAGGATTAACTTTTATTTCAAACGATTCTACTTTCGACTTAATTCTTCCTATTGAAAAGGGTTTCATGTACTAAACCAAGCTATTCTCTTTCAGACAATACCATTACGAGAATGGTCTTTCTTTTTCATTCTATTATAGGTATTCTCTTAGAAATAACATATGAAAATCGTTTAACACGAATTTATTCTTTTGGATGGCAATTAATCCAGTGATATAAGAGACTTTTAAAGTTCCGACATTACATAAAAGACGAGGGACGATTTATTCTATCATTCATTACTCTTCAATCTTAATTACAAAGTTACGAGAGAAACAGTTAGTGCTTACGCAATAGTTTCTTTGCTAACAATCGAGTATTTTTAGAGATAACTAAACGGCTAAGAATATAAAGTGAGCTACGTCTAATGAGATGAATATTTAAAGACTTAATCGTCGCATTGATTGTAAAACATTAAGCAACATTAAATAGCTGAACGATATGCGACTTAATCATTTTATACAAGTATGATTATTAATCTTCGTTGAAGAACTTGTTTACGATCTTCTTTCTTTCATATCAAACATCGTAACATTTTCTACATCAATGATCATATGCAAATGTTCGCATACGTATTGTTTCAACTTTCACGTTAAGTTTCACATGTGAGAAGCATAAGCCTGAAGCATATGTATATACATGCATATAGCTGCCCTTATCGCAATTTATATACGTGCATATTCGTATGAAGTATAATTACGGGGAGATAGATAGATTGAAAGAGAGAGGGAGAGAGAGAGAGAAAGAGAGAGAGAGAAAGAGGGGGAGAGAGAGAGAGAGAGAAAGAGAGAGGGAACGATCGGTACTAGTAGAGCATGGAGTTCATTAAGTCGACGAGTATGGCAAGTATTTACATGACAGGAGTACGTAATTATTTACCTACAGCGATGTACAGAGTGACGCATTACGCTGAGTTTCCTTCGGTCGGATTTGAATAATTACGCTCGATCAGAACACGCAGTTTACTTCTCGCTTCCGTCATTACGAGCTGCCGTTTTGATGAATAATTGACAGATTTATAAGGTGAATTTTATGAAGAATCTCGTCTCGCAACGAATGTCGCTCGTGTCCTTTCTATTATTCAATAGTTAGGGAATGAGTTTAACTTTAGTAGTTATTATTATGAGCCTTAATAATACTTTCGGGGGATAAGAGAAAGAAATAAATTATTCCTCTAAGGAACACTAAGAAAGGCTTTATGGTCGAGAAACTCGCTCGTTATCTATATATTCATTAGTATTTAAATTGTTTATTTGCCTAATTTACTTGAAATTGCTTTAAAAGAATATACGCTTATTTATAATTCTTTTGATTTTTATAAATCGTGTAATGTGATCGCGTTGATCAAAATAAAAATTATCATATTTGAACATATCTATTAAATTTGAAATGATATTTGTCGATTTATTTAATATTATCTGATATTTTAAGCCGATATTTAAACGAATGTTTCACGATCGATCGTGAAACAGGCGACAATAATTTCATAGTACAAGTAAAAAGGCTACTAACGATAATAATAATACTTTGAATATGATGATTGAAAACGATAAAGTATAAAGTATATTTTATCGACAGTGTATGCATCTATGTTATTTCGCATATGTGCATGAATGTACGCGTATGTATACACGTGATGCAAAATAGCAAGAAGGAATAAGTTATCTACGCTATTATCCTGAGGGACAGGAGACGCAACGAGTTCGTTATCGAAGCGCACAGGCTTAATGAGTCGTTGTGTGATAATTTAACGAGCTGCTGGCAGGTTGCCCACATTCATGACACAACACCATTAATTAAGCTGACAGCATTTCAACGGGTGAGCAGAGTCGCGGCCATATAACCGTATCGGACGTAAGGTATAATAATTCAGGTTCCGAGTACGAAGATTGACTCGGCTTTTGTAGTTGGATCGTTTCTCGATCAGTTGGTGTTATCGCTTTACACTTACTCGTCGATCGTCCTTTATCGTCTCCGATCGACTCCTTCGGAGGTAATGGGTCATTCTCGTTTATCACTAACAAAGCTACCTGTGTAAGATAAAACGATTGGTAAATAAATCCGTAAACAAACAGATATCTTTTCGTCATCCTTAACTGATACTTTTGTACTTTATTCATTAGATATTGTTTATTCGTATCATTTGTAATTCTTTAAATCCTTTAACAGCTTGTTAAAATATATTTATTATTCTTACAATATAAATTAATGACCCGACAATGGCAAAGTTATATTTGTTAGAAAGCATTGGAAACTCAGCAAGCTGTCCTATGTGAAATCGATGAAATGCCTAGTATAATTAATCTCTTCCAGATTTCCGCAACGTTAAATCTCTACACTAAAAGTCAGTATAGTACAAGAAATGGCGCAATAAATTTCTTTTGTTCCTCGTTTTAAACAACTACAATAAATATCTCATGAATAAATCAATTTGTTTCTTTATATTAAGTTTAACGAATTAATTTAGCCAATTGTTAGTAGAATATTCTTAATTATTTATCAAAATCATGACAATGACGTTTTTCAATCGTTGTGTAATAATTCCAGAAAAAAGAAATATTAAGATCGACATACCCAATTGGAATGAATTGGATTTGTATTGGCTATTGGTATTGCCGTAGAAAATAATCGAAATAAAATGGTCCCTTGTTTTATTGTTGCTCGTTCGAAGATCAACGTAATGATCGTATTCACGTCTACGATAGGTTAAAGATTGAATTGAAGCAAGTGCCGTGGAAAGTGAAATGTTCTCTCGAATTGTCGTCGCATCGCGTATGCAACACGAACGTCGAGTCGTAATTCACAATGGCTTTTCGTATTACGTACACCGTTATATTACGTCGTAACGTCGTAACGCTGTTGGCAATGTGAATGTATTTTGTAATCAAAGAGAAGCACCTCAATGATACGTACTCATCGAGTTTCGTCGTTCGTATATCTGATTTATACAACACGCGTGTTTGTTGTTTTCTGCCTTTAACGCTTTCATCGATAGTTGATTTAACCGTAATAATGAATGAATATTTTGCTGATCATTTTTTTTTTTTATTGCACAGAAGGATCCTCTTTTCAATTCGAATGTGTTATATCTTCTCTGATTACGTCATCTCTGATTATTATCCAGATCGGATGGAATTTATGATAGGTTTAAATTGGTTAGGATTGATTAAGACAAAGTAATTCGAATAGATGCTGACACCTTAAACCTCCCAAAAGCATAATCCTAATCTTCTCTTGTAACTCTCGCTAGAGACCACCACTGAAATAACTCTTTAAATAATTCCGAAAGCAGCCAGTTCGAGTAAACCTAATTGACATAACTACCGGTTAACGGAACTATTACGTCGAGTGTACATTAATGCCGAGTCAGGTTAACAAGACTAAATTTCGTCCTAGACTGCAATTTCTGTTTCGTAGATATATTTTCACTGGTGCAAGGCTTCTCTACACTAGACAGTTTTCTCTCTTCCTCAACTTTTCTCTCTCTCTCTCTCTCTCTCTCTCTCTCTCTCTCTCTCCCTCTTTCTCTCTTTCTCTTTGCAGCTTAACTCTAAATTAGGCGCTCGTTATGTACATTGGTTCGTTACGTCGGCCGAATTGCATTCTAGCTTTAAGAAAATCAAGATTTACTACCAATTGTGACGTTGTTGATTATTCCGTTTAACATTGAGAACGTATCAAAAATATATCGTTCATGAAAGAATTTGTAGCATTACCAAGAAACTCCATCCCGTTAAATTTTACCAATTATGAAGATTATAACAGGACGATTTCATACTTAGCTTCTTTCATAATTCTAAAGCCGATACTTTTCACTTGAATATCCATTTTTGGAATATTAATGTTATACCTACAGATCCGATTATGTACATACATCTCAGCTTACAAATCCGTTCTGTTATTAGTCGGTATGGTTATGAAAAAAATGGTAAAACTCAATATGGATATAGATACGATAAAGAACAGATGAAGGATGAAATAGGATTATTAAGATCCGCTATGCTATAGTATGGATGTTCGATTGCCGTGAAATCGCATCATCTCGGTTAGTCTCGTAACGTCTCGTTACATTGAAAAAAATTTTGAAAGATTCATTCGAAAACCAACAAACCGCATGTATCCGATTCTAATCAGAAAAATAAGTATGATATTTCTTTAATATCCGTTGGAAGTACGTTATTTCATAGTAAATTTTTTATTGTTAACTATCTCGAAGAACTTACTCAAACGATTAAATATTCCCTAGAGAAAAGATTTACATACCTAAAAAGAACAGAGAGATAAAATCGACACGCATGGCTAACAAAGACGGTAATGACCCACTTATGCGTGCTAATTATAAAATTCTTTTCTTCAATTTATGTTGTTACCAATGATGAATCTAATCTAAAAAAAAAAAAAAAAGAAAAATATCAATGCTTATACATATAATGCATAAATATATGTTCTACGCACGTAGAACATATGTGCGCATATAATATAAGAATAAGAAACTTTAACTGCGTGATAGTTGCAACTATATAATGACACCACACTCGCAATCATCTTCTTGGCTGTATCCAATTCTGACGTGATATATAATCTACCAAGAAGGCATTAGACTGTACCTATATAGTATAAAATATTTCGAGTACATTTATTCTCAGCATTAATCAAGGTCAGGCTATAAGATCGCCACAAGCGTTCTTTTTCTCGAAAGTGCGGACAACGAGCATCTTGGCTCCATGTTCTTCGGACTCATTAGCATTCACACCTCAGAACGATTAAGAGTCTGCCCCATGACCTTTCCCTCGTAATAATTGCTTTCACGATTAATGGAAGTCCAGACTCTCAGTGCTCTTCGACCAAGAGAAGAGGAAGAAGAAGAAGAAGTAGAAGAAGAAGAAGAAGAAGAAGAAGAAGAGAAAGAGAGAAAACAAGAAAAGAAAAGAGAGAAAATCGTGGCAGAAGCTGAAGAAAACTGAAAACTTACTACACTCATCCGCTTTTAAATTCCATCCACGAAGATGCAGTTGGAACGATGCTTTCTAAAGGGTAGAAAACCTGCTTCCTCTTCCCTCCTCCCCTTTGGCAACCTGCCGAAAGAACGTACTTTTTCTCTGCCTCTGCATGCGTTTTTATGTTTTCTTTTACTCTATTTTTTTACTTTTTATATCGTCTTGGAAGATACTTACTTCGAACTGTCTTTCCAATCGTCTTAATTAACTGATGATTATCAAGATATACTTATTTCATCTTTACTAAAAGATAGATCAAACGGTTCGTTTTTCATTGTTCAGTTTTGAGATAAATAAGGTGGAGTCATTGGTATATAGAATTAAAATTCTGTAAAATTATATAAAATTTCGTTTCTGTTATATTATACTCGTTAGATGAAATATATTATATAGTCTTACACTTCACAAAGGGAATCTTCATCTTTTACCATGGGATCACCAGACAGTCTGCAAATCTTTCCTAGCTCGCTATTACACTTAGGGCGGTGTGATAAGTCGCCGGTATTATTGCTGACAATTAGTCACGCTCCACGATACAGTTCGTCGTTTCCCAAGTGTACGTGAGGTGGATGTATTCTCTGTGCAGGTAGGCGCGTAGAAATGGAAGAGGAACGATGAAACGCGTCACGAGCTTTCGAAGCCAAATTCCCACGGGCATTGTGGTCATAGGTTGATTGGTGCTCCATTCCTGAAAGAATATCGATCGTTTGAGAAATCAAATGTAGCAATTAAAAGAAGAATGTAATCCGAAAGTTCGAAAAATTCGTAACATTTTAAAAATGATTTTTAAATAACAATTTCGAAATAGTTGAAATAATTTTATATAATTTATTTTTTTTTTTTTTTTTTTTTTTTTTTTTTACTTTTCATCATTTCTCGTTATTTTTAATCGAAGATAGAATTGTAAGAAAATAGAAAATAGAATTGTTAAACTGAAGACTTTGGATAAAATAATAAATCATAAAAAGAAGAATCAAAAGGTATAAAATTCTTTTAATAAATAATATTCTTGTAATAAACAAATGATATATTTATTATAAACATAATCTATACAAAACAGTTACTCATTAATTATCATTGACATATCAAGAAATGATTAGCGACAATCGATAATTCGATTCATTGTTCATTAGCGATTCATTGTCGGCATATTCCATTTACACAATCAATTCATAATTATCCGTACGAAGTGCTAATAAAGTATTTCATATAATCGAATCGATCTTTTCTAACAGACATAATCACTGATAAATGATAACGGTGAAAATGACCGATCAAAATTTCCAGGTAATTTGATAAAACAGACAGAGAATCAAAATGACAGGGTAATCATTTCTACTTTGTGACATAAATTTTACAAGATATTTAAATATGATCGAAATAGAAATTAGAGGTTTATGATCTGTACTAGAGACATGATAATAAAAGTGATCCCTCAACGTTATACTAATAGGAATCGAATTCAGATATTGTAATTCATGGAACAACCGGAGAATTATAATCATGCGGTAAATCGTCTTACGATTTACAATGGTCTTAAGAGTTGGATCAAGTTTGCAAATAATATTGCAGTCGATCATTACGATATATGTAATCTGTCACGTAACGAAAGTCGCACAATGATACATATATTTAGATCAGGTTGCTGATTTTTTCAGTGTATAATACCATTCTATTGATAAGAAATTCATTAATTACAAAGACACTTTATTATCAACAAGATCTCACGTAATAAGAAATAAAAAAAAAGAAATAAAGAATAAGCACAATTAAAACATTTAAATTCACGAAGATCTTACTAAGATGCAAGTTCATTTAGAGATATAAAAATAGTAGAAAAATCGGACAAGAAATTTCATCTCAAAGAGGCGTTCAACTATCCGGAACAGTTCTTCAGATTGAGAAAGCTGGTGGATGAAGCAAAGGAATCCCATCATTCTGTCGCAAGAGCTCACCAGTCTTCCTTATCCTCGTCTTACTTCAAACGTAGGAAACAACAATTTCTCCGAATCATTGTCTTCAAATGCGACAATGATCGATGAGCTAAGCCAGCAAGGACAATGTGTGGCATTTCTCCATGGTATTATGTTATGGTATGTATCTTACGATATAATGGAATATAGATATACATACACGTCTATATATAAATATATATATATATATATATACATATATATATATATACATATTCATATAGATATAAGAACAGTGTTATCTACACAGAGAATTCAAATATACCTATAATACATAGACGTAAGGTACTTACTTACGACGCTTCTCCAAGCTTCCGGGATAGCTACAGCACTCGGCACTGTCATTAGACTAATTATACGTTGCTTGTACGGTGTCTCTGCCGTATCTGCCAAGGCCCAGACCCACCATCACCTCTATCGCCACCTCTACCGTCGCTACCACCACTAGCGCCAATAGTAACAACAACAAATGTTGCGACAACCGTCGTTCTCCCTCCTTCATTAGTATCAACACCGCTGAACCATATTATCTCGCCATAGAAACGCGAGAAACACGAGTTTGTATACTCTTAGCTTGTTTTGATATCGACATCTGGTTAAATTTTATATTCTAGTTAAAAATGAAAAACGATAGAAATAAAATAATAAATATTGTATTGTATTAAAATATTCCAAATGTATTGAATATTAAATATTTTTATGTATTTATATATCGGTATGACGAAAATGTATTAAAATTAAAAACAATGAGAGATCGATTGTCGTGAATCGTATCAATTTTTGTATAATTTAATTTAAAATCATAACTGACCAAGTAGAAAATTATTTTAACCATAGCTACAATTAAATTATGATCTATATTTACACGTTTCATCCTCTAGCTGATAAAGGAATCTTAAAAGAGTCATTAGCGAAGTGAGAATGCCTGACAAATGATCACATTAATCACCTAGAATGCTCCGTACACAGGGCGGTCAAAGACGAATGATGACGACCGCATAGGACGACGACGACGATGACAATGTCGAATAAAGAGAAGAAACGACTATGACCGAAAAGGACCGATGATAATAACGACGAGGGCGGCGAAGATTGAAGAGGACCGACAACAACGACGACAGAAGACGCTCGACGACGAAACCAGCCAAAGATGCTCAATAACGATAGCAGTTGAAAACGGACGACGACAACGACGACTACGTCGATGACGATGGAGGCCGAAAATGACGATGGTGACGATGCCAATGGCTGTGGCAGCGTTGGCGGACAAAAATAGCCGAAGGACATTTTTGGTAATATTCGGGTATCTTCGTTAAATTTTGGCAATCTTTGGCAATATTTGGGTTTCTCTATCAAATTTTGACAATCTTCGGCTATCTTCAGCTATTTTTGGTAATTTTTGAAAAAAGTCGCTGTCGTCATCGTCGTCGTCGTCGTCATATTACACTTGATGAAATGTTCAATGACCGACTGTATAGATTTTTCAATTGTTTTACGCTCTTGGTTACGAGTTTTGGTTTCGAAGATCAACGTCATTTTAACGTCATGTTATTATACATATTTGAATGTATTTTTTGAACAATAAAAAAAAATTTAATTATGTGTCAAAAAAACAGAGATGGCCTTGATAACTCCAAAAAAATGACCTTGAGAAAATAATATATGGATATTGATCTTTTGACACCATATACATTACGTAAATATATTTTTTACATTTCAATAAACCGAAGAGATATTTAGGTGACTTTATTTAAAAGGACCACCGTGTATAACTATGACGAAATTTCATAGTATCATTTGACTTTATCATCGTTCATTCAGCAAATGTCGCATCGCATAGAATGGATACCTATCAATAAAATTATACAAAGTCTAAAATTATAATGTACAAACGCTTTCTTTGATAACCTTTATTTCACATTCAAAAACTATCAAGTGAAGTCCGTTTGATGCTAAATTGGATCAATTAGAAAATATTCCGTACGAAATTATAACAGTTATTAATTTTATTTATGTAATAATATTTGATGAAATAAAAAATAGTAGAAAATAATAATAGGAATAATGAAGATACATTCATAATTAAAATCATTATTATTTTAATTTTTAACAAACGGGTTAATGAAATTTCTACAACAGACGATTTATTCGACGAGCAAGTTTACTACTGGATGCGGTCACTTTCGTAGGCGTGAAAGTGATAATGTATATGTATACCTACCTCTGAAATAATAGCCATAAATCTATCAAACTCGGATAAGGAGGCATTTAATTTCACTTACAATTTGCTTTGACATGTAGCGGACGGATCGCAATATATCGCGGCTGAAATGTTAACTATTTCTTCTCGCTTCGGTCCGTTCAGTCTCTTATCCGCATTTTCCGCCGATTAAGCGTTCACCGTCGGTAGTAACTCGAGATCTCGAATTACGCGGCGCTCCTAGTCCTTCTGGAAAAAGATAATAAATCGTTCGTCATGGGAAAATTAATGTTACTCGTCGCCTGGATTTAATGCCTTCAGAGAAACATTAGAAACATATTGAAATTAAGAACTTCTGAAAATCATTGTTTTATTTCAATTGAATTAATTCTTATGGAGTCGCATACAATATTATTTGACATTCGAAATTTTATAAAGTAAAGGAAAAAATCTGACGATCACAATTTATATGTTTAATATGTTGAACGGTTATATATTTAATCCGTCACATTAGCGATAGATTTATCATATTGTATGAATGTGAGAATCGCAAGGCGCGTCTGTTTTTAACTGACAGCCGACAAGTGCACAGCTGGAGGCAATCTTGCAACGCCAGATCCTAAGATATAATTTACACACATATCGATGGAAATTAGATATCAGCCGACATAACACTCTCGAATATTAGCGTTCTTCGAAAGAACGTAAATTGATCGGCTAAACGAGATTTCCTTATGCTCCTTCTTTTCGCTTTGTTCATGTCACAACTATAACGTTGATAGATCTAATCTTTTCTATCGAAGCAATAAAATCGATTTGTTAGATCATTGAACTAGATACATGCAAAATTATCTTTTTCCGTAATTATATAAACTTATGGAACAACGAACGCAAAGTTTACTGCGATTATTCTATTATCACAAATCTATGTTAAGAATTATAACAACGTATTATTTCTGATTATCGAAGATAAGTTTCGTATATGAAGCTTTAAACCATATGTACACTGTAGGTGTGAAGGATTAAGGAATGATTAGAAATGCTGATGTAAAATGAAACAAGACAAAGCATATACTTTAATAATACATAAGCAAACGAATGATCGATCGGTTGTATATAGAAAACGATTGAGAAAGAGAGAGGTATAGAATATGGTTATTCGATATAGCCATGCGATTCAATCTCTATCTAATCGTATGGAATAGTAGAATGGGTACTGGATCGATACCACACCTTCTTTTTCTGTTATTTCAAATCCTGGTGCACGTTTGATTTTTTATTCCTAGTCCTGGTTTGAAATATATGCAAATAACTGTGAACAAAAAAAAAAGAGAGTTAGAAAAAAAATGATCGAACGTCTGTTTGTCTGGTTAGATCTGAATTGCTTTCCATATTAATTTTCAGAGAAAGCGACCGCTACAGTCCTCTCCATGAAACTACCGGAACGCAATGCATTATTCTGCATAGGAATAGACAGTAAATCGGATGAAACATCATAGTCCGTAAACTTGATTTCACGAATTTCATTTTAAATATGATTATATCGAACATTGTAATTCCGTTCGTCTTGAGACACGTTATATTCGATTTACCCTGGAAACAAATCGATCGATATTACTGTTTTAAATAAAAATGTAATATTATCACGCGAAAAAAAAAAGAGAAGATACAAATTTGAGAAGACCTTCGCCGTCGTGAAAGTTGAAAATGAACAAAGAGTTCGATCAGCATATGTAAAGATTTGAACTTGTTTATATTTATTGGTTAACGAACTGAAAACAATACTTGATAAAAACGTAAACAATCGAGTTATAATGAAAATATATATATATATATATATATATTTTTGCGATTATTTATATTTTTTCAAACATTATTTTCAACGACGTATTTTCTCATACGTCGTCAAAATTTTTTTTCGTAACAAGGTACATTTCCTTTAGTCAACATTCATTCGAATTAATGCAAGTAATAACAATAATATTACGGCAATCTTAATGGCCCAGAAAGTTCTAATAATTTTGAAGGAAATTGTAATTTCTCATCTGAGAAATTCGGAAAGGCGACAATGACTTAACTAGGTAAACGCAATTACTCACAATAATCAAATATGCACTATGTGCCCACTGGTGAAACACGGAAGCTGCTTTGCAAGAGTAAACATTCTACTGGAAGTTCTCCAAACGATAAATTCTTCTCAACGGATTGAGAACTCGAATCCACGCTTCGCCAATTCTAATGTACCAACTCTGATATACGTCATTCGCACGCGCGCATCTAAGAATTTTAATTAAATTAGTCATGAAATATTTATTCGCACCAATTTATGTTCATCGAAATGTTATTGTAATGCTATTTACGTAGAATGTATTTCTTTTTCTTTTTTTTTTTTTTTTTTTTTTTTTTTTTAAATAAAAAATGATTTTTCTCATATAAGGAGACTTTTGAATCACCTTGTACATTGAATGATTTACTTATAACTCTTTCCAATTATAATATATTCACATCAGAAATTTAATTTAATCTATTACATCAAATTAACGTAAAAACGATAATAATATATACGAGAATAATATTTTTTCGAGTAGATCTTGCTTACGTTCTGGAAACGTTATTGAAAAATGACATTATATCATTTTTTGTATAGATTCACAATAAATTTAAATGTATTTAAAATTATGGAAAAGGATAGATCGATTGATTCGATAAATTATAAATTGATATTGCGTTAACTCGAACAGATCATTGATAATTCAATCGATTCCGATAAAAGAGTATTCGATACATTCTGTTCATTCGAACGGACTATCCGTATCTTGTAAATAATAGAAAGTACCAGGGATCCGTCAGGATAATTAAATTTTCATCGATCGATCGTTCACGATGTCCCACCTAAGCTCAGACGAATCGAATGGAAAATGTCAATGACCTCGTCCAACATGTCTTTTTCGGACAATATGTCTCTTTATAAACTCGAACGATAAAAATTCGCTATATCTTTTTCGCAGCTAAGCAAACTTTCTTAGGAAATGATAATACAAAAATCATGGAATTTTAATTAAGACAGCAATTTATAATAAAATTCCACTTATCCATAGAAATAATTGCCTCGATTCGGCTCCTACAAGGTTACAAATATTTTTAATTATTCTGTAACTGCTCCTACCATTCGTAACTGCCTCTATTCTACGCGGTTATAATGAAATCTCGAGAACTTTAATTTCCTCTTTTATGGAAGTCTCCGTTTGCAAAAAGATTCTCGGAATTTATCATTGTTAAAAAAAAAGGAAAGAACAAGAAAAGATAGAGAAGAAGAGGAGTAGGTATCTCTTAATGCGCTTTGCACACGCTACTCTCTCCCTCTCTCTCTTTCTTTCTTCTATCTATCTCTCTCTCTCTCTCTCTCTCTCTTTCTCTCCGTTCACCTGTGTATTATTATTATTATTATTAAAACTTACATTTACGTTAGAACAGGGGAGCATAAAAAGGAAAATATATTTACTTTCATAAGAACAACTTTCTGTGTACCATCTTAATGATATTTTGACAAGTGTTTTGGCATCTTCATCGTAATGTACATTTCTGTCGTTTGTGTTATCGTTTCGTTTGTAAATTATAACTAAATAATAATTTTTTGTTTAATTTGTAAAATAAATTTTTAAATCCTCGGTTAGTCCAGTATATCTCGAAGTAACCCGCATATAAGCGAGAATTAAATATTGCTTTAAATATTTCATTCGAAATGTCATCTGTTTGACATTACGATTAACAAAGTAACAAGGTACTAAATAAACGATGTATGAAGAGTCGATTAGATAATCAAAAAATACTTTTCATAATATATTTGAAATACGGAAATGATTAAACAAAAATAATAATAATTATAATTAAAAATAATTATAAAATGATTAAAATAAAATAATTTAAATTATATATTTAAAAGAAATAATTATAAACCAATTCCATATAAATCTTAATTAAATTATATTCAAGTTATAATGAAATTTTGTTTACATTTATCCCGAAAGATGAAACTTAGATTATTAATGATAAAAAAAAAAAAAAATGAAAAGAATTCGAAGATTTTTGTTAGATCCTTTTAAAAAATTTAACCAACGACAAACGTAAACGTTGCAGTGTTGAAATCGACAGGAGTTTTATCAAACTCTCGAGTAAGAGGGAACTCCTATTAGGTCGCATTTCCGAAATCCTTTCGGAATCCTAGTAGGATAGTCTGTGCTATCGAAACGTTCGCTTCGACATAGTGGAGACTCAAAGAAAAGGTAGATAGAGACAGAGAAAGAGAGAGAGAGAGAGAGAGAGAGAGAGAGAGAGAGAGACAGAGAGAGAGAGAGAGAGAGAGAAAGTGCTAGTACTCGGACTAACGTCTCTTCCAGCCACTGCACTTTTGCCTCTCATGCTTCGTCCTCCTTGGGGACAAGATGAAAGAACTCGAGCGAGGAGGAACGAGCAAGAGGAAAAGGGGTTTGGGATACAAAAGAAAATAACGGAGTAACTTCATCCAAAGCAGCCAACTGGAAAATAGCTAATATTCTAAGACATTGGCGACATCGTGACCAAGATGGCTTCCAACTTGCGAGCGAGCATGTATTTCTTATTCACCAGCAAGCACTCCTTTTGTGGTTCGGAAGAAGTGACACTTACCTAAAGGATCACTCCAACGAAGGAACACCACGAGCAACAACGTGAACTCATTCTGACGTTTCAATCCGATTTCCTGGCATGAAATTTGGAAAACAAGGTCTCTCTGAATATCCAAGAAATTCGGATTTTTTGAATGTCTACTAAAGAAAAGAAAAATCGTCTAATAAAAATTTAACTTTTAAATTGGTTTTCTTATATACCCGTAGAAAATTTCTTTCCTTTGTTAATAAAAAGAAAAAAAAAAAAAAAAAAAAAGAAATGACTGACATTTTCGTACAATTTCTGAATTCTATCTCTCATTAATAATAAACCTTTCTTAAATACACAAGAGAAGAAAAATAAAAGAGAAAAATAGAAGTAAGAAGAAGAAAGATAGTATGTAACAAGTAAGATAAAAAGATGAGGTACTCCAGTCTCACAATTATCATAAAATGCAAGTGCATCTTCATTATTTGACATAAGATTTATTAAATTCATGGTTATATTTTATTACGCTTACTTTCGCATCATAGTCATTTCTACCTTTACCTTCTTCAACATCTTTAACTTCGCTTAACCTTCTCACATGACCTCCTTATCACGATTTCGCGAGCTAAAATAATTTAGTCAATGAAACTATGTTCTTTTCATATTTGTCGATATCAAGTACAAGACCAAAGTAAGAATTGACAGTAACAATGACGATACTTATCATTTTTTTTTTTAGAAATTAATGTTTCTAGATACTTTTATCATGATACTATAGATAAGGAAAACTCGTAAGGAAATTAATCATATAAGCTGTTAATAAAGTGAAGTAATTTAAGACAAGAGGTAGTTATTTTTTTATGAACTTTGATTAACTATCAGTAAATCTGTTTCATGGCTTGTTAGAATGTCGTAGGAATATTTCATGCCATAAATGTTAATCTCTGATCTGATATTCCCTTTCATTCGTTTTTTCATCTCAAAGAAAGATTTAAAAAATGAAAAAAATGAGAAACATATTTGAGAAAATATAAATTGCTTAGCTCAATCTCGATAAAACCGTATTGATTTTCTCCTTTACGTACTATCGTTAAAGAAAACAATTCTAAAGTCAATTGGCATTAATCAGTCGAGTGATCTTATTTAATTATTTCTATTTCAGACAGATTTTGAATACGTAAACGAATCTTAGTATTTATAATAAAAATATTTAGAATACTTTTTAACAACAAAATTTTCAACCAAGAGTAAGTTCCTCCACAAAATTATAAACTATAAATATAATTCAAATATAGCAGAATATAATTTTCTAAAATAGAAGTTATCACTTGTCATAACAAAATATCAAACCGATAAGATAACAATTTTACAAAAAGAACAACTACATTTGGACACTTATGTTTTTACAATTGCATACTGTTGCGCAGGAGGATGTATATATAATCTAGAATACATTCGGAACAGCACATCAGTTCTTCCAAAATCGACAACAATGAAGATCTACCTCCTTTTCTTGGCGGCATTTGTCGCAACTGTACTAGCTAGACCTAGCGGAAAGGTAAAGAAATATACAATAGAACATATAATTAACTTCTTATAAATCTATAAAAAATAATAAATACATATGAAAAGTAATTGCTATTAGGATTAATTACATATTTATAAAATGTATTGAAAAAAAAACAGGAAAGCAACGCTGAAGTAAGTGCCGCAGCAAACGCAGCAGGAAGCTGTAGCGAAAACGCATTATCTGATGCTATACCTGAGGATTTAGGACAAGACAGACTGCTAAATGATGGAACTGAATCTGCTCTACAAGATGGCGATGCAAATTCTCCCTTATCACAATGGGACAGGAGAGCAAGACTATCTGATACAAAAGCTAGTGCCATAACTTCCGCTTCGTCACTATCAAGCAACTTGCAAAGGAATATAAAATCATCCGATACAATAGCTAATGCTGCAGCTTCAGCCTCGACACAAGCGAGCATCTTGGGAAAGAGAGCAAGAAGATCATCAAATGCAGAAGCTAGTGCTGCAACTTCAACCTCGTCACAAGCGGACAGCGGAAAAAATAAAGACGCATGTGCACCTGATGCAATAGCTGGTGCTGCAGCTTCAGCCTCGTCACAAGCGAGCATCTTGGGAAAGAGTGCAAGAAGATCATCAAATGCAGAAGCTAGTGCTGCAACTTCAACCTCGTCACAAGCGGACAGCGGAAAAGATACAGACGCAAGTGGATCTAATGCAATAGCTGGTGCTGCTGCTTCAGCCTCGTCACAAGCGAGCAGCTTGGGAAAGAGAGTAAGAAGATCATCAAATGCAGAAGCTAGTGCTGCAACTTCAACCTCGTCACAAGCGGACAGCGGAAAAAATACAGACGCAAGTGCATCTGATGCAATAGCTGGTGCTGCAGCTTCAGCCTCGTCACAAGCGGACAGCGGAAAAAATAAAGACGCATGTGCATCTGATGCAATAGCTGGTGCTGCAGCTTCAGCCTCGTCACAAGCGAGCAGCTTGGGAAAGAGAGTAAGAAGATCATCAAATGCAGAAGCTAGTGCTGCAACTTCAACCTCGTCACAAGCGGACAGCGGAAAAAATACAGACGCAAGTGCATCTGATGCAATAGTTAGTGTTGCAGCTTCAGTCTCGTCACAAGCGGACAGCGGAAAAGGTAAATCCGCAGGTGAATCTAATGCAGAAGCTAGTGCTGCAGCTTCAGCCTCATCACAAGCGGACAGCGGAAAAGGTAAATCCGCAAGTGAATCTAATGCAGAAGCTAGCGCTGCAGCTTCAGCCTCATCACAAGCGGATAGAGGAAAAGATAAAGACGCAAGTGCATCTAATGCAGAAGCTAGTGCTATAGCTTCAACTTCGTCACAAGCAGGCAGCGGAAAAGGTAAATCCACAAGTGAATCTAATGCAGAAACTAGCGCTGTAGCTTCAGCCTCGTCACAAGCGAACAGCGGAAAAGATAAATCCACAAGTGATTCTAATGCAGAAGCTAGCGCTGCAGCTTCAGCCTCGTCACAAGCGGATAGAGGAAAAGGTAAAGACGCAAGTGAATCTAATGCAGCAGCTTGGGCTGCCTCCGCATCTTCACAATCAGACAATGGAAAGAGCAAAAATGCAAGTGGATCTGATGCAGAAGCTAGGACTACGGGTTTAGCTTTGTCACGATCGGACAGCGAAAGTGCCAAAGACGCATGTGAATCTGATCCAGAATCTAAAAATTCACTTTCAGCATCTTTACGAGGGGATAGAAGAAGAAGCAGTAGTGGAATAGAAGCTCTTTCAGGAGCTTGGGCTTCAGCAGCGTCCTCAGCACTAAATCGTCCAAATGGCTTATTTGGAAGTTTAAGTAATACACTCAGTGGTGGCATTGTCAGAGCAAACTAAATTATATCAAACTTCTTCTGTTCAACATTAATTTCAAATATAGTTAATATTATGATAATTTTTCACATATATATCCTATAGATTCTATCATCGCGCAAATCTATTGTTTAATGTAATGGCTAATTTAATACTTTATGATATAAAAGTGCATATTTTGTGGGTTAAACAAAGAATATTTTACTCTAATAAAATTAACGGTAGTATTTTATAATAGATAATACGTCATTTAGTTTAATTCTTAATTATTATATTATATATTGTATATTATGCATTGTTTAATAAATTAAATATAACTTGGTAAATTGCAAATACTTAATACCTAATTCTTTTCTATTTCCTTCTATACTTTTATTTATAATTTAAAAAGCGATTAACACGCAAATGTGCTATGTGCCATTAAAGGCATGAAAAATATTTATTTAGACGTAATCTTAATGTTTCACTGTAGTTTAAAATTCTTCAAAAATTATGAAATAATGAAATACTAATGTTGTTGAACATTTTTTAATGTTTTTCTTTAGATTTGTCAGAAAATAAAAATGAAGAATTTTAATTCTTTCATGAATGTTAAGCCGCCATAGAAGAGCCGAAAAGAGCGAATCGTTGTTCTTGCTTAACAGAGCATACATATATATTACATATTTTAATTTCATTAATTGCGCATTAAGTTCGTCTTACGATAACGATTCTACCGATAGGTACTTTCTACCGTTACAACATTAATTTTAATATCGACGAATTTCAAACCGAACGAAATTTGAGCGTAATTGGGTATACACCAATTAACCTCGGTAAGATAAAAAGATGCGAGAATGGCGTCGTATCTCATCGTTCTTTTTCGTACAACGTTTGAACACGAAGAAAGTTCAAGGAAATCCATGTCTTTCGGAACGTTCAAAAGAAATGACTTTTGATGGTGATGTGGGAAAAGAATGTTTTGCTTACGAAAGATATGCTAATGCATCGTCCGATCTTTTATAAAATCAAGTAGCAAACGAATATTCGTGTTGAAACGAATAAAGTTAACTCCAAAAGATTATAAACAATCGATTTTATTCTCAACGCGTGAAACTAGATATTCCGTAAATCGGAAAGTATCTAGATATTTCGTGTTAATTTCACGTATCATCCGACCATCCATTGGAGTAAGATAACGAGAAGTACTATCTGAAAACATATTATGGAAGTTTTATTTCATAGAAGCCAACACGATAAACGCCGCACAATATTGGCAGCGGTCACGCGACCATAGCTGTAGTTAAGACTAAAATGCACTCACCTCGATGGTAATGGAAATGAAATAACACGTTGCCCATAATCATTATTTCTTCTGACAATCAATATATCATGGTGATGAAAATTTATATAATATTATTTACGTGCTTGTATGAACGAACAATCATCATTCTACAATAATTTACGCACTTTCGATATAGAACCTGTCGTCTATATCATGAGAAAGTGTGCACTGTTGTACATACATATATCAAAAATAATCGACGTCATACCTAAATAAATTATAAATAATAAATTGTGTAATTTATTATATACGTATTACTATATATATCCAGTATAATATCTAAATTCTAAAAGGGAATAATCCTATTTTTTTGCCAATATTAAAATTAAAACGATTAAAAATAACGTTTGAATTGAAATAATCTAACCAAACTGTGTCGAATACAATAGTAAAGCCGAGTTTGCATAGACGGCGATGATCTTTATCAGTAACGAGAATTGTACACATGTATAGGAAGCGGTGCACCGACGTCAAATTACGTGTCTCCGGATATAAATCATCGGAAATATTTACATCAGACAATTGAACGTTCTCATTGAGAGAAAGAGAGAGAGAGCGAGAGAGAGAGAGAGAGAGAGAGACAGATGGAAGGAGAGGCTAACGATGTGGAGAGGAAGAGAAATAGAATAGAAAGAGAGAGAGATAGCTTCGATCATTGCGAAAGTTCGGCCGATCTCGCGGCCGTTTTGTTGCGGTATCCGTCTCTCATCGAAAGCCGCTTTAACCGCCAATGAAGCGCGAAGCTTTGTGATTTGGTACTATTTGATTATATCGTCGTTCCGAAATCGGTTCGATTACTTTGGTTATACGCGACAAAGTCAAACTCTAAACGATAAACGTCAGCCTGTCAAAATCATTAATCTCGCGGCATCGATCGATCGGTTAGTTCGAATTATGTGTTAAAAGCAACGATATTAAATATAAACGAATGTAACATCTGCATTAACTCGATAACGTCCGTCTTTCCGGGGATATCCTTATATATATATATATTTTTTGAACGATTTGTGAAAATCAGGAAAATGATGCCATACACCCATGAAAAGTTTTTCATCGAACGACCATCAATGTACGATAATGATTTTAAAAATATTCACGTTGATGGATAAAATATAAAAAAAATTCCTTCGAGATAGCATGACCTCGATGAAAAGTTAAAAGTCAAGAGGATTCGAGTATGGATCGTACGTACCGTTGAATCGTGCTCAGCAAGGGTAACTCGCAAGGTGAATTCACGATTCGAAATCGAACGAACTTGCCAATTTGCCAGACGTAAACGTGGGATCCGTTTGAAACGTCAATCTTGGCAAGGTAAATCAGCGATCGCAGAAGCCGGTTTCTCCGACTGGCAAAGTGCAACGACTTGTAACAAGTTTCTGATATCCATGCCGAAATTCCATTTCCGTGGAAGGGAAACGAAGGAAAGCATGTGGGTACTCTTTTGAAAAGCAAGCCGCGAATTGCCGAAGTTCGTTCGATGCTAATCGGATAAAAAACTTCTCCGTCAATAAAAGCGACATCAATGAGAAAAAGAAAAATTAGAAAAAAATTCACGAATGGTAGGAACGACGACGTACTTGTTCGAGCTCTCTTCTCATGCGATCGCAGAGTTCGTGCAACAATTTACATCGTTTGGGACTAAAATAAGAAATGAAAACAAAAAAAAAAGAAAAAAAAACAAAAAGAGAAAAAAGTCATCCGCTGGATCAAAAGGAATGCCAAAGAATCTGATGCAGAATTTGATAAACCAAATGAGATTCGTATTTCAGATAATCGATATCAACAATTTTCCAATCGTATCGAACGATTCGTTCAAGAGTAATCCGTCGAAGCGTTTCCGTGGAAGGATCGAGATTGATAATGGCCGATCGATGGCATACTATACGCGCCAGTGCGGTAACGAGAGTATCTTTTTCCCCTCCTTCTTCTTTTTCTATTTTATCGGACAGCGATTGGATTAAATCGTGATCCATCGCGCGTTGGTGGTGGCGGCGTCAGACGACTGCGATGGCGGCGGCCCGCAAATTACAGACTTCGTTAGAATCCCCCGTTATCTCGATACCTCATCTCCGTGGCGGGAATTATAAAAACAATTCAGATTTATACCTCACGGCTTATCACGCCGGAGAAAGTTATCTACGTGCGCGCACGGCCACGGTTATTGGTACGGTACGCCGATGGTAGTGAACACCGTACTCGGCTCCGTTAGCTCGCTGAACGAACCTACTCCGATAAATCTCAACGAAGAAAGCTTTTGTTTCCAGTGAAGATTATGTGCGTTCGATATGAAAAAAAGAAAAAACCAAAAAAAGAAAAAAAAAAGAAAAAGAAAGAAAGAGAAAGGGCAAGCTCTGCGAAGGAACATTCGCAAGAGACCAAGTAGATTTCAAATTACCGTGAGAATGAAGCAAACTTCTCGATCGTGTAAAATGAAAGACATTTTTGCAAAGTCTTAAGAAAATCCTTAAGGCGAATATAACAAATCTTTTTGAATATTCACGATGTTGCGATAGTTATCAATAATCTTTTCCGATTCCACCAGATGAACAGTAGCAACGGATTACCCAAGGGAAAGGATTCGTTTCTTTGCTGTCGAAGAAACCAAACAGAACGTACAAAATCTTTGTTTCTTTTTCTTTGATCACATCTTACAAATACACATACACACACATACACATACACATTCACATACACACTCACACACACACACCTACACACACACACACACACATACACGTACACAGATAGCTTCCACTGTGAAAAGAGAGAGGACCAGCTGACCAAAGGTTAAGATTTATACCGGTACGTACGCATTACGATGTTGTTAATATGCAAGACTGCGAGTCGCGTATGTGCTTGGTGAAAAGGAGGGAGAGAGAGAGAGAGAGAGAGAGAATCACGGAGAGACATCGCTCGTGGAAGGAAGAAAGAGAGACTAACTTGGACTCTTGGGAGATGGAAAGGGATAGAAGGCGTACTTTAATAATTTATTTAGCCGCCGCGTCGTAATCCGAGATATTCATCCGGGTAATGGGTAATCGTAGACGCGGTCGCAAGCCGTGCCTTGAAATCGCGGCAATTATAACTGTATGTACCAAGGCAAAAGAGAATGAGAAAGAGAGAGACAGAAGGTACTCGCACGGGAATTCTACGTAGGTTTACGTAGTACCGTAGGGAAAGGGAACGTACTGGGTCCGGCTCTCTTATGCAAGCTACCACAAAACTCCATCGCTGTGGTTCATCGTATTACTCGAGAATATCTACTAACGACTAACCAACCTATCTCTTCCTCTGTCTCTTTCTCTCCAATATGTTTCGTGCCAAACGAACGTAAAGATGATTTTTATCGATTTCTATTCCTTTCCCTCTTATCCCCTTCAAGCTAGATTTTAATGTTTGAACGCGATAAAGACTCAGGATATCGACGACACCTGCTTCGTCGTTTCGCGTAATTACGTGTCCGTACGTAAGCGTTGTAACGTTTTATCGGCTTCACCGATATAAATCTGGCCGCAGCGTGGGTGATCGTTTTCCTTGGATGCGAGTCCAGTTTAATGGCGCAAGCGTGACCACATTTACGAAGAATTCCTTCCGCGTGGATTCATGTTTCAATGATTCAATAAGGACCTTCTTTTTCGTAAAATCTTTTTCATTTGATAAAACCCTTTTCCTTCTTTTTCGTAAAATCTTTTTCATTTGATAAAAACCTTTTCCATCGTTAATAGAATCTTTTAACTTATTTTCTTGTAAAAGATTAGAACAGATATTTTCTCAAAATGTTTGCTCAATCTCAGTGATCAAAAAAGTATTACGCCTGCGTCTACTTACTTCCATCGAAATATTATTTTGTTATTTTTTTGGAAAGCAACGTGTTTATAATAGTATGACTTCGGGAAGTTAAGTTCATTAAAATTCGATCGGACAACATGTAGAAGAGGAACGCGAATCTGAGGAATTTTACGGGCCTATCATCCTGCGAGAGGGCAACGAAGAGTAGGAGGAAAGAAGGAAGAGGTGGAGGAGGAAGAAGAAGAAGAAGAAGAAGAAGAAGGACAACCCACGCGCTTCAATAACGATCACGATGCGGTCAGCGGCGGGCTTCTAGCCTGGAGCATGGAACGAAGACAATGGCCGTAAATAGTGGACGGCGAGATGCTCGTCATCGTACGGGGAAGCAAGGCATAATTCACAATGGGATGTATCTCTTTAAATCGCGCGAAAGCGTAAAAGCTTCGACCCGACTCGCTCGCTCGCCGCCTCGAAGCTATGATATATTATCGCGTCTGAACTTTAGCCGTTTCACCGGCTGCAAGTCGAACGTGACTTTTCTCTCCCGATGCTCGCGCCTACGATTTCGAAAGCTACGTCCAACGAAGTAGGGAAAGAGTATGTGAGAGAAAGAAAGAGGGAGAGATAAAGAGAGAGAGAGAGAGAGAGAGAGAGAGAGAAAGAGTGAAGGAGAAAGAAAGGCCGATCGATTAACCCTCCATCGATCTCTAAGCCGGAGGGATACCAACGTCTAGTTAACGTCAGCGCTTCGATGCTCAAACCGGCGCCTTTGAGATCGACGACCTCGTGCTTCGCCAACAAGAAGCGTGTATCAGAATGTGTGTATATACCTATCTGATATCTGCTGAGAGACAAAAAACTGGATATCTTGTGACATTTACAAATTTTTTTATTCTTTTTTTTTTTTTGATTAAAATGCCAAGTCAAATCTATCCTTTATATATATATATATATATATATATATATATATATATATATATATATATATATGTTATAGAAAATTCATAATTCGAATTATCATCTTTCGTAGTTGAATCGAAATTTATAACTTTTAGACGCCATTATTAATGAGCAGAGACCCGAAAATTCATTCTGTCGGTGCAATAGCCACTCGACGGTTAATCGGTACATCGGATGCACGTAGCAAAATCATTGCCCGCCGGCGTTCGCTCGTCCAAGCGTACGCATCCAAAATCGCGGGACTCCGCTTATTCGATGCGGTTATTAAAAGCCCATTACGACCCAATTTACCGAGCGAGAAGCAGAAAGATAGATATAGGGAGAGTGAAAATGAAAGAGAAAGAGAGAGAGAGAGAGAGAGAGAGAGAGAGAGAGAGAGAGAGAGAGAGAGAGAGAGAGAGATCGAGGATATGGTGAAGAGAAAATGAGAGAACGTAGAGACGAACGTATTCGTGAACGACAAAACTGAAATAAATGATAAGATTGCATTAGAAGAGCAATTCATGCCTTTTAACCTCATTTTTGTTCCTATCATTTATTAACACCTTTCTAAATGGTCGTCGATAATTTTTTATCCGTAACTTCACTGATAAAAAAAAAAAAGAAAAAAAAAAAAAATATTAAATAGTAGCTACGTTTTGTTTGGAAAATTATTTTATATAACTGTATTTATTTTTGTCTCGTGAAAACTACTTTAGTGCAATTTTCAGATAAAAATATTTTGTCCATGCTTTATATCCCTTAGCCCTTATAACGATGCTTTTACCATTAATGACATCGCTATCGAACGACAAGAACGATGAATATCTCGCAAAAGTACGCTTTCCGTTATTCGAAATATATCCGTGACCGTCTCGTACCATGATTACGATTCGAGTTCAAAGCCCCGACGACTCGCGGTCTCTACCTGGGCTGCGTCACTCCTCTTCGTATCCTTATCCCTGAACGTTCATTTGTCATTTGATACGGACATTGTCCGTACGTGCACGATACACGAATTTCTTTAATTTCACAAGAAACGATCTTACGCTTGATTTACACTGACTTCCATGTATAACTTTATCGAGATTTTACATGAAATTAAATTTAAAATACAAATCGTATTCTTTAGTTATAAACTTGAATGTTTAATTACTGGTATAAACAAAAAAAAAAAAAAACATTTGTAGAAATTAGAAATTTTGTGAAATAAATGTTGAAAACAGGAAAACTAATACTGTATCTCTGTGAACGTGATTATAAAAACATGTTAATAGAGTCGTTCTAAAAATTTCTCCGTTTGATAATAGTCGTTGAAAATATTCTGTCGCGTTAAAAGAAGCCAAGAAATCCGGCGATTTAGCCATATCGTCGTGATAACGAAGAGAGCAATACTCGGTAATGTGCATTATCGTTGCGAAGACTTTCTGGGCGAGAGCCAATTCGTGACCTAAAAAAAAAAAAAAAAAAAAATACCCCAAGAACACGAAATTAGACTTTAATCGAAGATAACTGTCTTCGTGAAAATTCATTATCAAAAGGAAGATTATCTGCAAATTATTTGCAATGTTCATTAATTTGTAAAATAAAACATAAAGATATTTATGCATTTATAAAAAGACAAAAAAAGATTTTTAAAAAGTATAACATTTAAAGGATAAAGAAAAAAAAGAATGAAAAAGTGCAGGAAGAGAAAGGGAAAAAAGATAAAGTCCCTTTCATACAAGCTGCTCGAGTTCGGTTTTTAGAGTGGAGATGGTAGAGTGGTAGTAAAATAAGCCAGTAGGCTATAAAAATAAAAGGAACGCAAGAGGACCGATGGAGGCAACAAAAAACTAATTATATTAAATGACGCCAAATTACAGGGGGCTACGGTTCGTGTGGTGCGAAGCGAAAATAAAAGGAAGTACCGCGCGTGGCCGGTGGTAGGGATATTACGCAATCCATGCCTCTGGACTCGCTTGGAACGACGAGTATTAATTACCAAATTAATGGCGAACGCTTTTCGAAGTCCCGACGATTTACGACGGGACGATCCTCGTACCGAACGACTTTCCCTTTCCGTTATCGAATTTCTCTCCGTCGATGGAAAAGAAAAAAAAAAAAATATGAAGACGAGAAAGAGAGAAAGAAGATGATAATCGCACGGTTGCGTACAGAGAATCATGCGGCGAGAGCGAATGATGGGCGGCGGCACGATAAAAGAGAGATCGAAAGTTTTGCGATTGCGAGTTTCATTGCGAACCTATTTACGAAGAGGGATCAGTTACATCGCGAGGAGATATTTTCTTCGCGCAAGTTTCTCCGTTTATTTTCTGTGGTTCTTGAGTGAAAATCAATATACACAGTTAGGAATATGTTCCAAATAGAAAAAGGGAGTCGCATGAATTTTTTAAATAAATAACACGTTAATTTCTTCGGTCAAATGATTCTATCGCACATAGAATTATTCCTTTAACTTTGTTAAGTGTTATCGCGAATGAAACTAAAAAAGAACAACAATTCGTTTTCGTCTTGTCCAAAGGAAGAAACGAAATGACGGATTAAAGAGGGAAAGGAGCCACCCGTACGAAACGTATTTTCGTGTAAAAACGTACTGTAAAAAGTTTAAATGAAATTTGACATTTTTACCCTTTTGGATACATCTGCCGAGGAAAAGAAAGAACGACCGTTACGATTTTCGGTATATTAACCGTTTCGATTCCGGACTTTTTTGCGAAAGTGTATCCAAAGGAGCTTTCTGAATTCGTTCGCGGCACGAATGAAGATCGTTGTCGTCGTTCAGACGAAGAGAACGGACCTTGAGAGCGAAAATCACAGCTCCAATCATTACTCTTCACGTCGGCCATCTGCCAGCGAACTCATCCTGCCATCCACCTTCTCATTATTTTTATTTCCAACGGTCAGTCGTTAGCCACCGCTCGACCTAATTTCTTCGATCACAACCATGCTTCTTCGACCGAGTTACTGCAACCATCGTTCCCCTTTAAATTGTTCCGACGCAAAAGTTCTACGTAACAATATTTTTATTTTCCTATCGTAAAAAAATAAAAGTTACAAAAAAAGGTACCATAGATAGGAATGAAAACGTCGAAATAGAAAATCTAACAAAATAAAAAATAAAATTAATGGAGTATCCGTTGGGAAGACCCAACGTAAAATTCTCACCTACCGTATCCATTCTGTTAGCAAGATTAAAACGCACTTATCGAACTTCGAAGGAGGAACATCCATAAGAAAGGTTTAAGATCGATAAAAACATCGGACGACTTATCCTCAACGATGTAACTACGGTACTGCCTTCTATAATCATCTTTTATAACGCTCGACACGCGCGTATGCGGAAGGAAAAAGAGAAAAAAGTCAATGTGAAAGAAAGAGAGAGAGAGAGAGAGAGAGAGAGAGAGAGAGAGAGAGAGAAAGATATAGCAGAGGAAAGTGTACGTGAAGAAGTATTGTACGTTTGAGACGATCTCGCAATGTGTTGGCGAAAATCGTATACTAGTCGGCAGACAGTAATATCGAAAGAGCATAAAACCTTTTTACGACATTTTAATCCGGTAGATTGGCACGTCGCTCGATGGTCGTTCTCACTCTTTCTAAAGCTCTCCTTGCTTTACTTATATTCTCAACTGATACTTCATTCACGAGTCCATCGTCGTGTCTCTTTCCTCATACGAAAGAAAATACCGTAGGGATTCCCCGGCGTACGATCGATAACATACGATGAAATATGCGCCCTCTAAAAAATCGTCCTCTTCTCTACTCGCCCCCGATATCCCTCGCGATCTCCTTTCAAGCTTTCCAACTTTCCCTTCTTCCTCCTACGTAATTTTTATCCCGAGACCATACGAACTCCCGTGTAATTCAATGCAGATCGGAAGTCGTTGAATAAAATCATCTTTACTGAATGTGAATCTATTTTATATAGAGTGATCTGATAACTAGAACGAGCAATAAGTTTTTTCGTAAATGAAGATCAAAAATCAAATGGTGAAGTATCGCATCAATGGGAAAATCTAACTTTTGATAACTGATCTCTTTTCGAGATACTCATTTTCCAAAAATAATAATCGTCGATTCGTTTCTTCGTAAGACCCATCTTTAAGTTTTCACGGAAAGACTATACGAAGTTCTGGCATTCTTAAATAGTTTCGATAAAAGCTATATAATCTCGCTTCGTAACTTTATATAAGCAAATTTAAGTAGAGGAACCACTTTAAACTTTACTTCTTTGTTCTTTCCACAAAAGGAATCAATTTGTGGTACTTTTAAACTTCTTTACTTTTTTTTTCCTTCTTATCTGCCTTAGTTTCTATGAATATTCTCGAACAAGACATTGATTATACTCTTCCTGACTTCATTGGGAAATTCTTGAAGACCATGAAAACTTTTATAAATTTTCCTTTCGTTTCATCGAAGTATTGTACTAAAGAAAATAAAAGTATTTGTAGTCTTATTGTTAGTTTGCCCATTTTCAAAAGATAACACGACATTCTTTGAAACTGAAAATTTTTAGCAATATCTTTTGAAAAAACTTGTTCGTATATAGATGCCCTGATGGTCCATTCGCTTCGATATTGCAATCAAAATATCTACTATAACAGACATATGTGTATGCATATATATATATATATATAGATAGATAATACGTATATATCGTAGATCGTAAGCAGGTGTTGTATAAGGAATCCAAGCTCTTCCAGAAATTCCAAGAATCGATCCTCAAATCGATTTCCGTTTGAAACTTCCGGAATTCGATGTGGATTGTAATTCTTTTCTATTTGTACGCGTTCGAATTATTCTCGAAATGAAGGCAGAAAATGAAGCAGATTGAATTCTTTCATTTATTTTAAAAAAATAATTACTTTCCAGAATTCGCCCCTTTTCGATAGCGTGACGTCTTTTACGTAACTAGTATGTAATTTCTGCTATCTTATTTTATCTTATTTTCCTTTGTTTTCGTCTTTGGAGAAACCAATAAAAAGCAATCGATAATTCTAGAAAACGATTTACTAATATACATAAGTTAGCCAATTTGTCTATAGTTAGTTTGCCAATGGGGTAATTTGGAACATTTGGAGGGATTTAAGAGAAAGGCACAAGTTGCACTTGTTTGCTCTTTCCTCGTTTAAGAGAAGAAACTGAAAGAGAAGAAAAAAAGAAACAACGAATCCATAAATCAATGAAGTTACAAATAAGAGATAAAATGAATTTGATTCTATTATAGATTTGGCATTTGGTAGATGAAATAAAATGAAGAAACTATTGCAGAAGTCTACGTTTGATCGAATTATCTGGACCATCAATTTTGAATTTAACCTTACGTTCTGCGATTATGAAACCTAAATAGCTCCCGTTTTTATATCTCACGTACAGTATATTCATCTTAGAGCCAAGAGTTTTTCCGAACCTGTTTTTTGCCCTCCCACCTCGAACGGGGTTTCCATCAAATCGGGCGAACTCGTTTCGTATAACGGATAGTCGAATGATTTATGGACTTTCTCGTGATTAAGGGTGCGGCTCTTTTGAAACTCCATGCCGTGTAAAGATACTTCGTTTTAAATTTGCTAGAGAGTTCTTTATTATTATTTTATTTATCTTTTATTTTCTCCTTTCTAAATAACATATCAATAACGAATACTGATTTTAATAAAATCATGACAGTATTATTTTTTTTTTTTTTTTTTTTTTGTAAAGAAAAAGAAAAAGGAACAGAAAGAAAAATAAAAGAAATAAAAACGTTCAATCAAGAAGCGGAAAAATTAGATAAAATCGATAAACCTTCTTCTTTCTTGAAACGTCACGTGATTCAAAGCATACGTGGCGAACGTTTCAGGATGGCACGTCGAAACAGCGGGGGTCTTTAATTAGCTGACTATTTAGCCTTTATCTTATCGCAAGAGAAGATCGGATGAGTAACGTACACCTACTTGTAACTTTCCATCTGAACACGACGTCCTTCTGGAGGAGTAAACGTGATAGAGGGGGAAAAGATAAAAGAGAGGAAAACGAAATGGATGAGAAAGATGTTGAATGAAAAGGGATGGAAGAAAAAAGAAAACGAGCTTGGATTTTAACGCGAGGACGATGCGGTATGCAGAAGTGAATAAAAAAAAAAAAAAAAGAAAAAGAAAAAAAGAAAAGAGATGAAGAAGGTTTACTTCGACGCGAGAATTACCGACGCTCTTTAGACCGTTGACTCTAACGACTCGACAGATTTGCGTAACTCGTCCCGGTAAAAGCGTACAATTACAAGTCAGCTGACCGACCAAAATCGTTGGGTAGTTGGACATTACGAATTTAAAGTCGCGTAATCCCTTGGACGGCACATAATATGCAACGTCATCTTGGATATTCTTTTTAACCGAATAGCAGCAGGAGAACTCTTTCGACCAAAAAGTATCAAAGTATATTTATATTGTACGACACTTTTCGTTTCTTTCAATTTGTCGCGTACGTACGTATATGTACGTAAGAATCAATTTTATTTGGCAAAGAGGAAATGCAAAGAAAAAAAGTACGTGAAAGTCAGCAATTTTCTATTTTCATTGAACTAATCGTAACTTCTAAACTTAGTAAGAGCTTTGTACGATATCATAAACCCCTTTCGTAACATTTAATAATATTTACGTTTCTACGTAAAGTACATATGAATTTTTTCTTTCTCCTTTCTTTCCTCCTTTCTTCTAGATCCAATCTACCAATGGTTTCGTTTTACCTTAAACGTTTTATCGAGTCACGTTAAGTAAATACGAGACTCCTTTATACTCGTACCGTCGATTTACCATCCGAGGGAATGAATGTCATTTGTTGCGAAAGCGATTAAGCGATTCTCGATGAAAGGCCAAGCGATCGGTATATGTATTTCCGACTGGCGAACGATGAAAAATGACTAAAGTAATCAATTTTAAATCAGCCTACGAATTTCTTGTTCAGGAGATAAATCCAAACCAACCGGAATAGGATAGAACATCGTAGAAATTAAGATCGATACAACTGACGGCAAGAGTAAATTTTGAATTGAAAGGAAGTAATTGTCAAGTATTAAAAAGAAAATTACATTATTCTATTGATAAGAGTCAAAATGAAGAAAAATAATACCGTTTAATGACGCGTCTATAATCTATAGCTTCACACATATACAGGAAATATTTAATAAAGAATAGACAATTGTTCATTGTATCTAAAACATGCAAAGTGTACGGTCAAAGAACAATTCTCACTTATTGGTGCTAACAGTATGTTTCGAAGTTGGCGACGAATGCGCATATATATATCCGCAGGACAATTAGAGCTGGCTAATGGATTCTAAAGCGACGTACTCGTGAATTTCTGGCTTTCGTAAATGCGCATTACCGATGTCCTACGAATTTTCATGTAAACGCCACGTCAAGTTCTCCATTTCTCCTTCTCTTACTTTCTCTAACACAAATATACATATATAAACACATAAACAAACACATATACGAGTACAGAGAAATCCATGCGCGAAACCCATAGTTCACTTACAACGAACGGCCATTAGTACGCGCGCCAAAAACCAACCAAATTCGCGAACACTCGCGTTTCCCCTGTTTCTCTCCGACAACAAATTTCTCTTTCTAGTTGTAGAATGTTCGAAGAACGAAGAATGAGTGAAAGAGATAAAGACAAAAAAAGAACGAGAGAAAAAAGTAAAGGTAAGGGAGAAGAAGAGGAAGAAAGAAAAGAGTACCATTAATCCGAGCGAACGTAGATACGAAAAACACGAGTTGTTGCTGCGAAGGGTCGACGAGGAAGTCGGATGGATCGATCGATCGACGAATGAAAGAATGAAAGAAAACGAAAGAAAAGCATACGCCGGAGGCTCTTTACGAGCCATCCCTTCAGGAGGTCGACCGTGATTTCCGTTCGGAAGTGCCCCTTGTACAGTACGATAATTATCATCCTGCTGAGTTCGATTTTAACCTCCAGGTTAAAACTGTGAATAGAACGAAACTGCAAGATCGAGACAGGACGCACGATAAATGCGCTCGGCCTCAAGATATTTCACTATTGTTTCGCATTTCGCATTTCCTGTCTTCCTGTATATGCGCTGTAAAAAAAAAAGAAAAAAAAAAAAAAAGAAAGAAAGAAAGTAAGAAAGAGAGAAAAAAACTTTTGACTATCTATAACGAGATACAAAACGATTATAACGATACGAAACATTTGGATTTTAATGGGTAACACTGAAGGAAAAAAAAAAAAGAATATCTACTGACATAATCATAATCACTTGATATCTCAATCGTGAAATTTCAAAGCCTTAGTGTCGAGATAGAACCATCAAGGGTTAATGGACTCGACACTATCTCGAGAACTCTGACGTTTGTGCGAACAAATGACTCCCTCCCAGCGATATTAATCCCAAACGTACAGGAGCTTCTAATCCGTTTATAATTGGCCAACCTATCAACGTCCTTTCCCTAAATGCAGCGCCGATTAGCCAAATATCGTTTACACGAATAGACAAAGAGAGGAAAGGACAGAATGTGTGAACTATCGAGAATGAGAGAGAAATTCATAGAACCTCGACGACTTTCTGGTGCCTCTGCTCGTAGAGAGAAGATAGAGAAGGATATTAACCGGAGGAGGTTACCTACTCCTTCTCCACCTCCTTTCGTACCTCCTTCCATCCTTGTACGCGTGGCGAGTCTATAATTATCGCCCTGCCATTACCACCTGCGAGCCCGAGAACGATTGTACTCAAGCAGCGTGAGGCGAACCACTTCGTATAAACGAGAAGCTCGACTCCGAGAAGTTTCGACGAAAATGATCAGGTCATGGATCTAGCCGCAACGATTATCTTCGTTCAAAGCGCTTCGTGATTACACGACTGAGATTTCAGTAAAGTATCGTACTTTCAAACCAACCAAAACCAACTGAAAACTACCGATACAAATACTCAAATAATACGTTGTTATCTTCAAATACCCACATCAAAATAGTTAAAGTTAAATTGCGAATTTCTATAGAATTCTATACGTTTGAAATGGGTATATAAACAGGTATATTAGTTGTTGTAAAACATCGTTGGTTTGATATCTTCTTTTTAGTATATACTAGGTATATACAATCTCTGTTTCTAATCTTCGCAAAAATCGATCGTTCTTTAAAAGAGCACTGACCTGTCTCTAAGCGTTGGCGTCACGAACAAAGTCCATCTAAAGAAAGATCGACCTTAAGCGAACCGTCTTTTCAGCTTGTCTCGATGAAGGAAAGATGATTTCCAAGAAATTATGTCGGTCAATGTGTTAATGTCAATGGCCTCTTATCCGATCTATATATGTATCACGAGGATACACTACTTCCGTAACTTTCTAAATATATATAACTGAACGACGTTTTACCATGTAAAAGATTTATGAAAACATTTGGAAATTTCATTCTGATAATTTTTATTCATTCAATTGTTTTCTTATCAAATAAAACGATTACCTCGAAATCACGAAATCCGTTAATAAAGGTGAAGATAAAAATTTAGCATGGACTCATAATCTCGTGAGAAATCAATAAATTATTATGCCGTTAAACGTGAAAATCTGATTGCGAATCTTGCGGCTTAATATCGTGATAAAATTTCTCTGGTAAAACGCCGGCTGCTTCTCTCCATCGTTTCTCGAGAGGAGAACGAAAGAAAGGAAGGAAAGAAGTGAAAAAGAGAAAGAAAGAAAGAGAAAGAGAAAGAGAGAGAGAAAGAGAGAGAGAGAGAGAGTCTCAAATGAGGTCTTACCGAGATTATCGCTACATTCCTCTCTAGCATCGCCACAAAAAAGGATTCCAGTAACGAGAGTCTGCTACTTGGAAGTCGCGCGTTCGGTGAAAATAGTTACTTCCTAGATTAGAGGTTCGTTGGCTCGATGATCCTCGCGGCCGCGACACGCGAGATGCCGCGAGAACGATTTTCTAAAGGCTGTCCTTGTGCACGAGGATCGTTCGAGAGATATCGCAACGGCATCCATCAACGGATTGCTAGAAGTGATTTCTAACACGCACGTTGCTAAACCAATAAATCTATTTAGATTTCTCGCTCTAGAAAATATAACTTCAACTTACAATTTTCTATCCTTCATTTTTGCACGCTTGTCGTTTTCCATATTTGTTTAATAAATTATAAAGATGACAACTCATAATCAATATAATTCATTTTATTCATATCCTTGTTGTTCCTTCGTAAATATTAAACATCATGTTAAATCTCGAGTGTGTTCGAACTAAAAATAAAATATCAATGATTTACGGTCAAAGAAATGATATAACTAATTGTATGACTTTAAACAGCAATTAACAGTGTCCGCCTACGAGGAATCTAATGTAATATCGACCGATTTAATGATTATAGAGTGAAATAACATAAACCGCGACTACCCATAACAATTAAAACTTGTTATATTATCTGATACGGCTTGCCATCTAACGCTAGACCGAATCCTCTCACACTTTCTCTCTCTCTCTCTCTCTCTTTCTCTCTCTCTCTCTCTCTCTCTCTCTAGGTCTAGCCAGTCTAGCTTGTTAAACTTTGTATCATGATCCACTGTTATAGCGCCATTTTCGCAATGTTACGAGCACGTTTACTACATTTTTTCATTTCTCTGTCCTCGAGCCTTCCCAGTTTCGCAAACGGTAACGCGTTTATTGAAAGTGGATGTTTGATACTTCACGTCGTTTCGAGGAAACGTTTTCGAGGTAACGTGCCTTAGTTCGTTGTGAACGTAAGAGCAATAAAGGAAAAAGAAAGAGTGAGAGAGAGAGAGAAAGAGAGAGAAAGAGAAGTCGGATCGTAAAGACCAAATTACGACTTTGAACTTCGTTTCTCGATGTGCACTCAGCCTTGTTTCTGTGACTCCCATGTGTCCTCCTTCCTCATTGCAAGATCGTCTAATAATCTTCGTCTTCAAATAACACAAGATATAAAATAAACGTAATTATAAAGAAAAATCTCAGTATCAATCGGATTTCTTTTACACTTGAACAAAAATATCTTATATTGTATTTATTAATCACAAATGACCTCATGTTTATCCTGATAAAATAACGTGACTTTACAGGTCTCTATCCTATTATCGTAATACTCGTAATTCAGACAGAATTAACGTGAAAAGAATAATCGTTGCTATAGCAGAATTGTTATTCGAATCAAACATTGAGAGCACAAAGCGTGCAATTCTATGCCTATTCGTTTTACTGGGAGAGGAGAGGGGGAAAAGTAAGAGAGGAGTAAAAGCAGATAAAAAAAAACACGCATATAGTGAGAGACAATTTTATCGGTGGAGATATTCGAGTTGCGCCCCAAATACGTGTGTAGTTTTGAAACCTCCGGTGCGGAATATCAAGTGACGGATAACAATGATAAAGCAAATTTTACAGGACCTTTGAAAATGATGCACAAACTTCATGGTTCGTTCGACGATCGCGATATATGTAGTACAAGCTATTTCAACGAGTCATCGATAAAAATAATCATTCTTTCGATGAAGCATTCTTCTCTTGTTTTTGTTTACACATTTATAGTCTTTCCAACGGAAAGAAATATAATGTCCCTTTCGATTTAATATTCAAATATATTAAATCGTATATATAATAACGTTGTATACTTTCAAAATATTTAATGGATCATTTTGAATTTCGTTAAACGCCATTTGTAAACATTGAACTTGGATAAAGCATAGAGAGCACGTTCCAAGAAACTAAAATATACATACATATATCCTCTTATTTGCTAAATTTATTAGTTCACAGAAAACGAATCTTTGTACTGCTCATAAACCGTTTAAGGTCAATGTAAACGCGTTTGTGAATATTTACACAAGGATATGCAAAAAAGGACGCGCATTGTATACGTTCAAACAATATGGATGGCGCATTTTAATCGAACGGACAATCCCGCAATGACGAGAAATTGCCGAAAGTATCAAAAGTGATATATAAAGTAGATTAAATTGCTACTCAGTAAAATGACGAACAAACTTTAACTCCTTAATCTCGTAAATCTGAGTCTTAGAATTAGCTGGTTTAATTAACGATTTCCATTACAAACGACGCACGTACAAGAAGACGAGAGCTTCAGAAATCGTCATTATGAACTATGAATAATTACAAAATTTTATAACAAGTTTAATTAAAGCTGCTGTTGACGGATTATGAGATATTTCTTGTTATTCATATTACACAAGTTTCTTCTAAAACTTTATCATCTATATATTCCAATATTGCAAATAAAATAAATACGTGATTGTCTAAACATAGGAGTAATCTAAGAAACATTATAAATTCCCTGTAATGCGATACAAAAAAAGAAAAAAAAAAAAAGAAATAAACAAAAATAAATAGAAATGATAAATTTTCATACCATAAAAGATATTAATGGATCGTAAATAGTAAATGTATATTTTAATTTAAACCAGTAGAATCCATGTTTCGTTATAAGTAGAAGAACGTTTGGAATCCAGATCCCGTGGGTGGTAGTAGGATGTCGTTTAGCGGGTAACTTTGCGTTATAGCAATGATAGCGCCGGACCGTAATACCATAGCAAGACTATCTGCAGAGCGTAATGCGGTAATAGGAGGGATGGTGGGAGATGGTAAGGGTGAAACGTCCAACGAGTGGGGTGCGAATAGAGGATGATTATGTCACGATATGATGTATGCGGTCTGGCAATGAGCCACGCGGTCAACCAGCCTAGTCTATTGCTACGCAGTCTCCTCTTCTCTCCTCTTCTCTTCTCTCCTCTTCTCTTCTCTCCTCTTCTCTTCACTTCTCTCCTCTTCTCCTCTCTCCTCTTCTCTTCACTCCTCTTCTCCTTCTATTCCAATTGCTCCTTTGTCTCCACTTCGTTCCATCCTGTCTATATGTACGATCTTCTCATTTTCCGAGCAGTGTTTACTCCAAGCCGTCCAAAATGCTACTAACGATCGTGCCAAGATCATAGTACGAACACAAACTCGAGATAAACAAGCTTTTGTTTATCTTTATCATCAACGTCCTTCAAGCGTTTAATACTACGTACTAACTCTCCTCGAGTACTAGCTGTTTCTCGTTTATTTCTCGTTTTCAAATGATTCACCTGTGTAATATGTATATCGCTCGTTTTAATGACATTATAAGAATTAATTAGCAAATGTATTTAATGCTAATTGGCTTCATTTTTCGGTTATTACGACGAAGCAACGAGTTGATGCGATTACGATATTAAAGCGATAAAATTGGAAAGATGAAATCAGTTAATCATCATTTTCAATTGTAACGACCACGTACGGGTTAGCATTGTTCCAGAAAATTACAATTTCGAATCTGTCACGATGAAATGACCGTATTACTAGTGTAAGTAATTCTCACTACATGAAAAGTTTGATCATGAGACAAGCACCATCTGTTACGCCATTAATCGTTTAGCCATACGTCGTAGAGTAAGCGTTACGTAGAATTTTGAATGAACTCGTTGTACTCTCAACGGCGAGCATACAAATGCAAATCTTATTCGACGTCAATTTACCCTCTGGGCACACCCTCGCACTATGCTATTACCAAAATCGTGGTATGTGGAGTTAGGAAAAGGGGATCAACGTGGATACAAATTCGAGTTAATTGCGTTCACGGAACATCGGGGCCAACGCCTCGTGACGCCTGTAAAGGCCGATTTACAAGCGATTCGCAGGCTTTATTATCGGCCATCGAGATCGTCTCTTCCCAGCCTCAGGCTATCTCGCAACACGCAGCGTTCGAAAGAGAATGAGAAAGAATAAGAGAGAGAGAGAGAGAGAGAGAGAGAGAGACAGAGAGATAAAGAGAGATAGAGAGGGAATGAGTCCCTCGACTTCCCGCTGGATCGCGATAGAAAGTCCAGTTTGTTCGTACGATAATCTCTCGCGAATAATGGCCAAGCCAACGGAGTTCAGGGGAAAAGTGGGTGTAGAGAATGCCAGGGTAAACATGTACGGAGGTACTATGCGACGCACACGGTCTATGAAAAGGCGATTACAAAGACCAAAGGTATATTTCTCTTTCTTTCTTTATTTCTTTATTTTTTTTCTCTCTTCTTCTTCTTCTACCTACCGTTTCGTACTATCGTTAATTGCTCGTACAAAGCGCACAAATTATCTCGCACAGCTATAAGTACGTCAAGTCTGAATATCGTAGCTTAACGAAGTAAATTGTTCCTACCTATTCCTATTTGTCGATTTTATCGGATCAATCGATCTTCTTATTCGTTTATTTCTTTTTTCTTTCTTTTTTTTTTTTTGTTTTTTTTTTGTTCTTTATTATCTAGGTCATTGTTTTTCTTTTTATTTTTTCTTATTATTTCAGTATATTCTTAGAATTTTAACTAATTATTCTTTTTCCTTTCCTGTCATTCATCGTTTCGTTGTTCATGAAGCTATATAAATCATAAATCGTCTTAAATTTTATGAATGTTTCATATTATATCAATTAAATTCGATTGAAGAAGAAAATGAGGAGTGAATGAGAAATATTTCAATGTAAAATCTGTGCTTTATGTTTGATCTTCGACAATGCATGTTACAAGGCAACTTATACAACTGGAAAAACGTCGAAATTCCATCCTCTATTTCCATTCGAATTTTTCCTATCGACACTGTAGTACACGAGAATGGGGGAAAAAAAAAAAAAAAAAAAGAAAAAATCCATGCCTTTCGGCGAACGTGCTACAGTCAAACTTCATTCCGTTTCGTTCCACATGTAACCATCCGCACATCAAACATTTCCAACTTCAATTATCGAACCTGTCGAACGATCAGATTACAAAACTGTTTTATTTGTAACACGTTGTATGACAGTCATATCGCTGCCTGACAAATAAATAAAGAAGAAAATAATTGTAATATATTTATAAAGATATTAATAATAACTATAAATTATATATGATCGATACAAGTAAAAATTTGAGAATATTGATATATTTCGACAAAAATAAAAGAAATCAATCCTGAACTCTTAGTACTTTTACGTGCAACGTGTTTTCCCTTTTTTTAATTACCTTCCCGATGCATCTTTTCCGTTATGTTACGACAGATAAATTTAGCGTGAAGAAGAGACACGTGTAAAGACAGACAGACAGAAAGAGAGAGTGAGAGAGTGAATGTGTGTGTGTGTGTGTGTGTGTAAGAGAGAGAGAGAGAGAGAGAGAGAGAGAGGGTGAGAGAGAGAATACGACAAGAACGAAGAGAGGTAGACAAGTAGAAAAAGCAGAATGGGGAAAGAGCCGAGTGAATCGATCTACCGTGTAACCGGGCAAAGGAAATTAAATAAATTTGTTCGTAGATACTGCTTTTAAAAGTTTCATGCGAGCGGTATCCTGCTCGTACGACAAACGTGTGAGCATATACACGCGCGCATTTAGCAACATATATACATACGTACATATATAAGTACATTTGAACGCCTCGTAGGTACACAGGGCCTTAATGGCACTTGACGTATTTATTACGTAACGTATGCGATCTCTCGCTTTCGTGTGTATACTTGTACGTTTCTATGTATTTGTAATAGTACACGTATAAAGGCGACATATACACATAAATGTTGGATGTTCGTATCAAGGCGCAAATCCTTCTCGAAGTTAGCGCATCCGCGTGCACAGAGTCCGCGCGCGAGCCACTCCGTGGTCACGATTCGAACTCCAAGACCCACACCGGTTGACCCAAGCTCGTTAACGGACACGTAATTTAGCTATTCCCATCTGCCTTTCGATGTGTCTACGCGTCCATGCAATTGCTCGCGTATTCGTAACTCCGTGAGAAGTATGAACTGCTCTTTCCCAGTTTCTCATTGTCTTTTATTCTGACTAAGAGTCATTTCAAATGTGTGTGCGTGCATGCATGTGTGTGTGTGTGTGTGTATATATATATATATATGTACGGCTTTATTATCAGCTTGACTGATAGCCACTTAGCAATACGCTTTACTGTGTGTGTGTGTGAGAACAACTTGTGGTATTAGGTATTAGATTATTTTCTTCGGCGATATGAAATACACTTGCAATTGTATTTTTTCTTTTTCTTTTCTTTTTTCTTTTTTCTTTTTTTCTTTTTTTTTTTTTTTTTTTTTTTTTTTTTTAAATCATTCCAAGCATTTTTTTTTTTCTTTTAAGACATAAATCATTCTTATTGTAATTTCATTGTTCTTTTGAATATGACGAGATCCATGATCCATTCTAATAAACGACTCCGTTTCTCTTATAACTAGTTCTTCAAAGGGACGACCACACGAGTGGTAGAGAATTCCCATAAAAATACCTTCGAAAAAATTTTCTTTCTTCCGTATGATGAAAGAAGTCTTTTCGGTACTGATTCTACCAGATGTCTCGAATTGTAAGAATTCTTATCTCATAGTCAAGCTCCAAAAACAATGTGATTGTAGAAGTAAATTCCACGATACTTTACGATTTTCATATTTTGAGAATGAATGGAGTTAGTCATTTAGACTCTCATGGGATAAACTCGATCGAATTTTCGCTGTGGTTGCTCAACTGCCTTATTCCAAGATAAGCTACGGCAATGTTACGAATAAAAATAAGATCGTTCGAATGTTTTGCCATTCTTTTCTCATCAAGCTGAAAAATTCGTATCGTGTTCGCGTATCGTTTATCGAATACTGGTAGCTGGTAGTAGACTTTTCGTACCTTACAAATCCTCCAAGAAAGTTCTATTGTACTCGTACTACGTTTCTTTACGAGTAGTTGATCGTTGGGAAATTACGAAACTTCTTTTCCACCCGGATATTAATGAAACTTTCAAACTGAAATGAAATACCTTTTTTAATGTTTCTTCGGTCATCATTACGTATAACTTAATATTTACAAGGTTTCTTCGTCTGAAACTACCGTTCTGGCTCGTCGAATGAAAAATTCATGTTGTCGAAGAGTGATTACGAGAACGTTAAAAAAAAAAAGAAAAAAAAGAGATTCACGAATCGTCGAGATTTTAAAACAAAGTTTCTGTTTGTCGATTAAAAATCTATTCTCGAGAGTAAAAAATTGTCATGAAAATTTTAATTAAATCAGAATCGAAACGAAACAAATTCATCTTTCGTAGAAATTCGACTTTTCTAATGCTTATATCGTTTGTAGCGAGAAAAAGAATATGCTTTCACATGCACGATCCTACGATCGTTTCTCGTAAGTTTTTCGAAATTCGTCCGGAGATTTGGCGAATACGATAACACTGAGGCCATTGCCGAATAATAAATACGAACCTCCGAAGAAAGTATCGCCGAAAGCAGCTGTTTGCATCGGCTCGAGAGGTCGAACCATGCGCGCACGGTATTCGAACTTCGCGTGAGATAAGTACCAAATACCTTCGCGGCGTGTCCTACACGAAGTATGCATTTCTGCGTGCATGCGTGTACAAGTAGGTATAGGCTTTCGTTCTTTTCTTGCCAGGGACGAATTCGAGAAATTTGCTCGAGCATGCTGGCTGACCTCGCAATAAATAAGTAAATCGATATGAGATTGTTTCCTTTTTCGAATTAGTAATATATTTTAGCTATCGAAATGAACGATATCGATATGATAAATATATATCGGTATAATATATTTCAGTGTACAAAATAATGTGATATATATATATATATATGTGTGTGTGTGTGTGTGTGTGTGTGTGAAATATAAAATATTGTTCGTTTCAAGCTAATACTTTGCTATTGATACAATACTGAGAAAAAAATTTTCGATTATTAAGATAATACTTAGAAAAAGTATCGCATCGTAAATAAATTGTCAATGTCTACGTATTAAATGATCCGAGTCTGCGAGGAGTCACGAAGTTAAGTGGGATCGACCGTCAAAAGGAAGGTCCGCGCTCGTAGTCGGCTTGAAATCGCGCAATAGCCGTAACAACGCGCTTCTTTGGATCTGAAAGGTCGATTCGAAGGAATACGGCTTACATTTACATGCTGGTACGTATCGGTTACATTAATTAAATAAAGTCTGAAGTCGTATCAGTGCGGCGTCCACCGAGTCCTAAAGGACGACAAAGTGGACGAAGAGAGTAAGAGGTGAGGGAGAAGGAAAGAATCGACTCGCTCGCGTTTATTGCAAACTCAGCCGACTCAACCAGTACGAGCAATAAGTCTGTCGGTCCTATCGAAACCCCGATCACGTAGACCCATCCACTTTAGTCCCGAATACTTGGCTTCTGAATACTTTTGCTTCCGAATGCTATTGCCCGTATTACATCTGTGTAAGGGACTCATCCTTAGTACTTATAGTACGCTCTTTCTCTTTCTCTCTTTCTTTCTTTTGTTCCCTTTTTCTCTTTTTGTCTTTCTCTTTCTCCATCGGATGACCGCTTCTGCTCTACCACGTACCATTTGTAATTCGTTCTGGACGATCTCGGCAACGTTCAGCCCGATAGTCCAAGAGACCACGATGTTTACGGTGAACGATCGACACCCCTCGATTAAACGACCACGGTTCTCTCCGTGTAATTAACACATCGAAAGTGGACCACCTGACCTCCCTTCTTCCCTCCTTCTCTCTCCTCCAACCGTTTTACGCTTGTTAAGTCGTTCGACGTAACTTCTCCACGAGGTGTTTCTACCGAGTACCGATTCCACTCGATTCGTAGAGTTTAATGTGGTTTCAACTATAGTATCAACAGTTCTAGAATCCAATTAAGGCGTTTTCACGGAATCGTGTAAAAGTTACAATTCAACACTTGTACAAACGTAACCGGCTTGTTTCTTATGCGATATCACTTGGAAGATTTCATGTCTAACTATAATAAATGATTTCCCCTTGGCCTTCTATGATCTTCTTTCTCACCTACGTACATCCTTTCGATTCTTTCGATAGGTCGACTTAGAAAGACTTAGATCGATCTCGTAATTCCCTGAGGCCACGATCAGAGTCTACGAAGAATAGGTACTTTCGAAAATGGCGGCTTCGTAACGCCACTTAAGGAAACTACTATTTGCTTTACGGATATACCTTGATTATCGATAGAACCGAGGGCACGCGCGGCTCAGGTGGGAAAAGGAAAAGAAATGGAGAGAGCTCGTGTTATTGACTCACAGGTTAATACGAACGCTTGGCGTTTCCGCAGGATACGTTCCGCAACTTGACGAAAGAACCGTTATGATTCTCCTTAGACTTCGCCCTGGCACGCATTGAACAACGTTCAATTTGTAAGTATGTATCTAATCAAAGGATGAAATAATGGCGCGCCTCGGGTGTGTCTACCACGAAGGAAACCAATTTCTCCGAGTACTTTCTTCTTTCTCGGGCCTTTCTATGGTGTCTAATTATCTATTGGAAAATCGTCGACCTGGAATTCAAGTTTTCGACGCTGCAAGCCAACCATTTTACAGATCTACATATACGTTTCGCTAAGTTACAAGAAAAAGAGTAGATATTCTTTAGTGACTTCGATAAGAATCGATCGAGTTTGTTTTATAAGATTTTTCAAAGAAACTGGCTTTTCTGGAAAAATCCTTTAATACTCAATATTTAAAATAATATAGAGTAGATCAATTCAATTTTTTTCTTTTTCTAAATTATTGAAAATAACAATTACTCGAGCAGTAAGTGTGATACATTGATGAGATTATTTCGATATTCGATTGATTTCCATATTTCAAATCTATATAAATATTTCTAATACACAATGATACTTTTTTCCTATATGATAGGATAAAATAGGTGGAAAGGATATTTTCTCCTATTGATGTGAAATCGACTGGTATGCTATTATTGACTATCGGTATACATACGTATTCGAAACGTTTCTATTGAATAGGCACATTATGAACGGCAAACTATTCTGGATCATAGATACATCTGCGGTATTGTCGAAAATCATGATGATTGAGAGCAACGACTGATAATTCAGAACACATCTGATGGCTGGCCTTGCATCGTTTTTTTTTTGTCTTCTCTTCTCTTCTCTTCTCTTTTCCTCTAATTTCTTTCTTTTGTCTTTTTTCATCGATCGTATACGAATTCTCGAGGTCGAATACGAGGATATTACGTTACATTTTGCGGCTTGAGTTTGGTAAGAAATACGAGAGCTTTCAAAATCGCGAATACGATGATTGGCATAATTTTGTAAGAAATCGATCGAAGATAAAATTCTAATTGATATTTCGTGGAACGATTTAGTACCTAACCGAACTTATTATCGAACATTTTCATCCGAATCAAACGAAGTGTGGTATTACATCGAGATATAAATAAAAGGATATGTAACAAGAAAAAGGGAGACAGAGAGATAAAGAGAGAAAGACAGAGACAGAGAGAAAGAGAGAGAGAGAGAGAGAGAGAGAGAGACAGAGAGAGGAAAGACAATCTGGTCCGGAGGTAGCAGGCGTTGGTAACACCGTTGGGTGCCTTCCTTTTTGGCAAGCGAAACGAAACTGAGGACGTGCCATACGCGCCCCGACATTTTTATTATGGCAGTCGAATCGCGGGTTAAAAATTAAGGCGTCCGGACGGCGTGGTAATATCGCAAAGAAAAATATTTCAAAACGTCGACGGCAGTATCAAAGAGCGTTTAAGACCGCTTAATTCTCCTTGCTTTCGCCGAGCCAGCGTGGCGGTCCGCAGGAGCGAAGAGATCGAAAGAGAGAAGTAGAGAGTGAGAAGTAAACTGCGAGGAGCAGAAGGAACGAGCGGCAGCAGGTTGAGCGAGGAAACGACGTTGACAACCCCCTTACTAATGTACGTAATTCCTTATTCCACGGGCGTCATTTATAAAATGCCTGCGGCCAGCGCTCCTTCGGTTTCTCGAGATCCTGTAGGATAATTTGTTTGAAATTTGGTTCTGGAGATTAAGGAAAGTGTAACGCCTTGATTAATATCGCTCGACGAAAAGTAACGATCCTTTGGAGTCTCGCGAATCGAGGTTGAATTTGGCGAAACTACCGGTGGTAAACATCGATTATGCTCGCTCGATTCTCTCCCCGCCTTTCGCTTTCTCAAATTCGACGATAATCCGAAGGTGAGAAAATAATAAAAAAAAGAAAAAAGAAAAAAAAAAAAAAAGAAAAAATAAGTCGATGTAGTCATTCTCCGTAAAGTATTAACCATGCGAACTGAGAATATCATCGAACGGGTTCGATCGGACGACAAGATTCTAGAGGTGTTCCAAGACTTTCTCTCCAGGGAGAGAACCACCATAATTTCTCGCTAAATTCTATACTATTCAAAGGGAAATCAATTCGGTTCGATTCTCCGTGCGATCGAACGATTATGGATATCTCTAATAATAACTGTAATAAACTACGTCGTTCTATGCAGAAAAGAAAAAAGAAAATTTTATCGAACTATCTATCCATCTTCCGAGCGAATTATAGGAAAAGAAAAAGCTTAATCGTAGAAGGGAGACATAGTCCGTTATCTTACTCCTATACTGATAAATCAACATGAAAATTAATCATCGTTTTGATGCTGCATGTTCGGGGAAAAAGAAGAGGAAGGGGTAAAAGGACGACGACACTTTGTCAGATTACTTTTACCGTCGAAGAAGTTTTTCGAGCACCGGAGTCATTCGTTCGGAGTCTCCAAAGGCGGCGCGTTTTTCTGCATAACGGAGATTACGAGTTGGTCCATTAAGAGCGCGTTCCTCGTTCAGCTTAAGGTACGCGCTCGGGTACAATATGGTTCCTGATCACGAGAACATAGCACTTTCGAGTTGCTCTATAATCCTTGTACGGTGCATTGCGCCAGGGAGTATGTTGTCTCTGCCGCGATACCGTAATCGCTATTATGCGAATAGTCGAATCAATGGGGTTATTTTATCCTTCGGAGAGTACCTAAATTTTGTATAAATACTGGAACAAATTCAGGACTAAAATACACGTTAGCAAAAATCGTTAGATTAAAAAATCGAAAATATATTTTGAACAATGTCTGATTGATCCACACTTACTTATTATTATCGTAAAATTCTAAAAAAAAAAAAAAAAATTATAGACAAGAAAATTTGTATTAAATACATTTATAGTTTTTCTGAATTATAAGTTTTTCTGAATCAAAAACGAATGTGTGAATTCGAATAGATGCAACTCCAATTCGAAACTATGCTCAATTCTCTCGAATAACTTGTGCTACCATCTTAGGTGTTTAAGGATCTTAGCTAGACGCTTATACACGTCCATTTCTGTTACTCCTTAGGCCGCTGTTTCATATAAAATAAAGCGCACGATCCTGGCGTAGCACCGACGGCAGTATAAGATCGTAAGCAGAGACCGGCTTGGGAATTAACTTTGCTCCTGCGGTTCTTTGTAATCCGACTCCACGGCAGCATCCTCAATATACTCCACGCCAGGAACATCGTTTCGAGTTCCTTTGTGTCGGGGGTAAAGGAAAGACATTGCCATTGCTATTGCAATGCTTTGTCTTTAAAAGGAACAAATAGTCTTGACTAAATCCAAGTCTACATAATCGTACGACGATCATGTTACTATAAAATTATTTTCCATAAACGTGATCGATGTTGAATTAAAGAAAACGAAACATACGTATGTTTCTCTTTGAAACGTACTCGACGAAATAAGAAAAGGATCTTTGAAAAATGAGGATCTATACGTACCTACTTGTAAATATGTTGATCATTTTAAAAAGAACGAGCCAAAGGCGTGGCAACGTACATCGTTGTTACATCTTTCATGCAAACCACGGTTATCGAATTCTCTGAGTCTGAAGAAGATCGAGATGAAAGAAAATGTGAGTTTCGTTGTACGGTCCTCCCACGAGTCATCGTTTCCCGTAAGTATTGAAATATTTCCGATGGAATTCCCATAGAGATCAAGCTTGAATATACGAACGAACGAACGAACGAACATTTACACCCCCTTCATCCGGACATCATACACCGCTGGGATTCATAATTCTTTTCTCGAAAGTTTTTTCATCGACATTTCCACCTTTTACGCGTATCGACGTGAGAACTTCTGTCCAGAGCATGTTTTTTTTCTCTTCATATCATTCTCTCATCTCCGTTTTTATCCTTCTGTTCTTTTTTTTTTTTTTTTTTTTTTCTTGTAACGAGAACAGACCAGAGATATTTAAAATAGATTGCTCATCGAGTTTAAAAAAAAAAAAAAATCTCTATATTTTTCGATTATTTTTTTATCAACTTTTCGAGAATCGATTTGCTGCTACAATCGACAAAATAACTAACAAAATCGTGTAAATGATTAAACAACGCTTAATATCAGATATCAAATGTTTATTGGTTTAATTTTATGAAAGAATATTTTAACTAATTAACTATTATAATCTATTGTATAGTTTTCATTCTGTTCGATTGACTTTTCAACCTTGATAAAGAGATAGATAGATAGATAGATAGAAAGAGAGAGAGAGAGAGAGAGAGAGAGAGAGAGAGAGAGAGAGAGAGAGAGAGAGAGTTAAAGGGAGAGACTGAAAGGGTTTATGTACCTACTGTATGAAGTTTCATTGTTTACGTAATGTCAAGCTTACGACGGTTTAGGGAAGAGTAATTTGTCAACGGCCGTTGAAGCTTCCATGAGCTGATTTCAACGACGCAAACACATCCCGACAGCTTTACAGATTTCCTACCTAGCCAGCTTGACGTTCACTGTTACCAAACCGATTGATTTGCTTTATTATTTACCATGAGAAAAAGAGAAGGGGAGAAGCAACAAGAGATAAAGAAAGACGGTTTCGTTGTCGTCTAGAAATCTACGTGGTATCGAAGCGTGACGTTAGAAACGAGCCTATCTCTCGCCTTTTGTATGCTAATAGAAATCGTATCTATCGATTTTGTCACTCCATATAAAAGAGACAAGACCGACGCGAGATCTTATTTCGAAGTGTTTACGTAATCGCATGAGCGATTGTCTCGTCATCGAGAGTATACAATACTTCCCAAAATCGATTTATCACTATTTCGAAATAATAATCGTATGTAAAAAGTTTTTTTTTTTAGCGAGCTAGCGGCACAAAACTTGTTTACTTGATGAAAGTGGCGAGATTACTTTTTCTAACGGAATATCATATTCAGCGTAATTAACGATAAAAAGAAAAAATAATAAATAAATGAATAAATAAATGAAAAAAAGAAAAAAGGAATAACTTTTTCATGAAACACTTCTACAAAAAAAAAAAAAAAGAAAAATAAAAAAAAAATAAAATAAAAAACGTGAAAATAAAAAACGAGCCAGATCCACGCAGTTATCGAGATATATTTAAAGCGAAAAGATACTTGAAAGTTCGCGACAATGCACGAGCAAACGTTTCCAGGATCTCTCACGACGTTCAACTCGTTGGACGTCCAATGATTTCTTCGACTTTCAAGAGTACCAATCTTTGGTCGAGACGAGAAGGGTCAAGGGTCGTCGAGAACGGTGAGTTTCGCTCGAGTGTCCAAGGTAAGAGGGAAAAAACCAAGCTGTTCGATTTAGAAAAGCGTTACAGCGTTAGGAAGTAGCGCCTAGCTCTTCTGTCACGAGATCGATAAATCTTTATAAACTGTTTCTGTCCTGAGCGCAACAACGGCTCTGGTTGGCTGGCCCCCGTTGCCCGTCGAACGGCAGCCGCCACCCATTTATTCTGGACGCTCGCCATCGGAGACAGAGTCCGGAGTTTGGGCTTTTATCGGATCCTGCGGTCTCGCGCAATGATTGCAGTTTTAATCAACGTTCCACCGTACCCGTTTTGCTATCTGTCAGTGAAACAACTATCAACTACCTCCAGGATGAGCTCGAGCGTGCTCACACGCGACTATGCGATACCGTGCTGAGAGTCGCGATTACGATAATCGTATTGATTGTTTACGAAGCAGCCCTCCCAACGGAAGGTCTAAATTAATTCGATTTCAAATCGAAAGGTCATCGAATAAAGTCCGAAAACCTCGAAAAATAGGAGATAAATAATTTTCACATCGAATTTTCCATTTATTTTCGCGGTAAAATGATCTAATTCTATGTTGAAATTCTAATTAAAAAAAAAAAAAAAAAAAAAAAAAAAAAAAAAAAAAAAAAAAAGAGAGAGAAAACAACGTAGTTTAACGCAATATCCCTCGCGCTTATATGTTATATTTGATTTCTGACTTCTATGATCGTTATTACTCGTAATGACATGTAAAAGAGTCAAGGCTTTTTCTATGTTCTAAAACTCATGATCCTTCGTAGGGAGCGAAAATCGTTCGAAACCACCGAAGAAGATATTTTTCGTACGAATTCGTCTCAGAAAGGTACCCTTATACATCGTCAAAGTAATTCTCTCATCACGCGAGCACTACGATGTAATTTCCTCGAATGATTTATGATCGCTGTAATGGCCGAACGAAGGTTATGATCCCGGCGAGATCTTCTGGAATCGATCGAAGTCGAGGCCAGCCAGCCAGCCAGCCAGTCAGCCGGCAGGCCGTGGCACACGAACCTTCGAATCGTTGGAGAAATAATAAACAAACGAGACTGACTTATTCGCGACAATACAGCCTAATGGAAAACTTGCTTTAACTTCGATGACTCTTCCAGAGCTAATTAAACTCCATTTGCTCATCAATCCTACGAAGAAGATATAATTAATCGTTCGTAAATATTATTGAGAAAGATAGCAAACGCGTCGATACTTACAAGACTTCATAAAGAATTTATCTCGAGGAAATCAAACCGGCTTGCGTAATAGACTTGAGACGCGCAACATAGTAAATCCACTCGAGTGTAAGAAAAAAAGGATAGAAGAAAGAATATTAAAAGCTAAATTTACTTGAAAGACAATTGTACGACCGGCTAGTCTTCTCTTTTACCGCGTCTCATCGCGCGTCAGAAATCATTTCTCTGGCGCCAGGCATAGTGCATGGTTGTCATTATATCGGAATCAGCGCTAGTTGATTATAAAGTAACCTCGCATATAGGGATCGTCGAAGCATAAATCCGAAAGTCACGAACGTTTATTCGTATCGATTTGATTTCAATGCAATTTTCATTGAATTCCAAATATCTATACGTAGTATATAAAAGTAAAAAAAAAAAAAAAAAAAAAAGAAAAGAAAAAAAAAGAAAGAATGTTCTTTCTCTCTCGTAAGCAAGGCGACACGTCCGATCAATAAACAACGGTTCACTGATAAAAGTTATTGTTGATGGATTTGCTTTTAAGTCTGGGAGATATTGCTCGAGCATATAATACTTATTATCGCAACAGACAACGACAACTATGACTTTTTGCAGCGTCATGTGTCTCTAGGCGAACACGAGTAACTTGATCGACCCAATCGATCTCGATTTTCAGTCATTTTGACGTAAGAAATTTGAATAGAACATCTCATAGATATTTCGTGATGTCTGACATTTCTTTCTTGAATCAATATCGATCTGAAGTCGATGAATGATCGATCGTTTTTCGAGTATCAAGGTACATAGATAATTGCGTTTTAAACATCATCCAAATAACAGTAAATCTAAGATAATTTTCCTGCAAGACGTAGGTGGATAAATCAAACTTCTGATCGATGTACGGAAAGGTAATTTTCATTTACGCTTACCTCTCGACAACCAACACATATACATAAATACAGTCAACGTTGGCATCAACAGGAGCGTTCGCGGTCTAATCAGCGGTGTTGCTTGGAACCGCAAAATTATGGACGGTAAAGGCAAAATGCGCTACGAAACGGGCGAGTTGTACACTTAGGAGCTACTCGCGCATACGCGCTCTCACGCAATCGAACGCACACAAATGAACTCGAAGATGGTCGGTTAATGGGTGCTTAGAGGTTGATAGCCTTGTAAGTCGTCTGTGAAAGGCTTCCTTACTATTTCTCTTTTTTTCTTCTTAGTTATTCAAAATTTTTTATTACTATTCTTCGATTATTTTATCACATCGTGTATATCAATTTTGTTTGCAGATATATATTGCAGTGGTCTGTGGAAAAAATTGATACGATGATAAAAAGTTGAGTCTGAAATTTGTACTTATTGTTAAAGATAGAAAAAACGAAAAAAAGAAGAAAACAAAGAATAGTAATTCGACGAAATTCCAAAAGACGATAGTCTAATCCCGATAATAAGATAAGAGTGGAAGGGTACCGAAAAACTTAGATAAGTATAGTACGCTAAGACGATAGAAAAGTTTTTTCTTTACCACAGGGTCGAGCGGCCGGCTACTAGTCGCGAAAACTCCGCGACGAAAGTTTGTTCTTAATTAAGGTAATGGTATCCATTGCACACAATTCGAGCTGATTGTAAGGGGAGGATGGAACGTGGAGTCGGCGCAACCGTACTCGAAGGGAGAGATAGGAGAGATAGGAGAGATAGGAGAAAGAGAGAGAAATAGAGAGAGAGAGAGAGACAGAGCTTTAATCTGTACACCCTTTCTGCAAGTTCCTAGTACACAGACAGTCCGTTAGTTCGGCTTGCTACCGTGAGAGTAAATAGGGTACTTCGGTACGGTCACTACATTTCACTAGCACGTTTACAATCTCGTGTTTGTATAGATCGAAATGCAATTTACCACATTGCCATCGACGCAACGTCGCGCTTTGACCGCGCTTGCACACACTACATCTACTACTTTTCTAATCACTTCTATCTGCCTTATTGCGTTTTAATTACGCCGACGACGACTACGATGACGATGACAAGAGCAATGAGGAGAACGAGAACGTTGATTTAGGTTGGAATCAACTTGCTTCGTATAGGGCGTGCCTTTACCCTTCAAATTTGTTTCAACGTTCTATACACGAATGCATTTCATTATTACAATCAGTAAATCTTATAATTAGTAAAAAAGAAAAAGAAAGGAAAAAAGAGAAACATGGGGATGTCTAATGAAATAAATGTTCATCATGTTTGTACAAATAAAAATATCGTATTTACTCTGGTAACAGTTAATTTCGTATTCTCGAATATTTTCTTCTCGAGCATTTTTTAACTATCTCCATTTCATTCTGAACGATCGAGCGTACTCCAAAAATCTTCAGATGATCGAAATTCGAATTTAAGTAATTACCTGGTTTGTCTTCGATTCCTAAATTACGCTTATGTACTTACTTTGTTTCAACAGAGTGGAAAACCTATGTAGATACATATATAAGTTTGTATGTATATATCTATCTATCCTTTCGTATCCTTTCTCCAAAGAAATCCTCATTTGAATTCGGTGAACTAGTGAGAGTAACGAAGCGAAATCTTATAAATACATATACAGTAATGAGAAATAGAGTAAATGCAATACGTATTTCATTTATAAAGAGAATGTGAAGTAATTTTATACCTTTTCGAGTAATTTCATATATTTATTAGATACATTATTATTAGATACATATTTGTAATTTTATAATGAAATACTGATGAAAATATTGATTACTACTCTTTACTGCTCTTTCATTAATATAAACATCGTAATAATTCGTTGCTCTTTAATATATACAAATAAATAAAAGATATTATATGGTACTAAGTTAAGGCGTATACGCGTATGTATCTATACAATGAAATAAAAATGTAAATATTTTCGAAAGAGATAAGCTTGATACTAGAGACGCAAAATAATAGATGAAAATAACTAGAAAAAGATATTACGTATTTATTTGCATTAGTTCGGCAAAGAAAAAAAAAACAAAAAAAAAAAAAAAACAAAATATCAACATTCCAGAACTTAGGAGTATTACGTAGGAATATTGTTGAATTTGAATGAAGCAAAACAAGGGGATATTTTTTTCTTTTTTTTTTTTTTTTTTTTTTTTTTTTTTTTTTTTTATTAACTTTTGAATCTACAAAGATGATAAGAAAACGTTAAGGATACGAATGAAGAAAAGATAGATAGACAAAGGAGTGACCATGTCACGGTCGAAGAGAATGTGCGTGTGTGTGTCAGTAGTGCGCGCGCGATGGGGAGAGGGGAGAGGCAGCTGTGGTGAAGATGGAAGGGGAAAGGGTAAAGAGGGAGAGAGAAAGAGAGAGAGAGGGAGAGAAAGAGAGAGAGAGAGAGAGAGAGAAAGAGCAGAGGCCTTCTAGGCTTGCCTTCCTCTGGCGCCGCGCGGCGCGCTAGTTTCGGCTTGCCGCTCCGACGCGACGGTCATCCTGTTTGAAGCGGTTGCCGACTTCCACGTGGAGGCGGCTAACCGAAACGCGTCCTCCGTTGTTTACGCCTGTTCTTTCTTGCTCACAGTTTTTTCTTTTTTCTTCTTTTTATTATTATTATTATTATTATTATTATTATTATTATTATTATTATTATTATTATTATTATTCCTTTGAGATTATTCCTGTTTTCTGATTTCCCCTTCCTGACTTCCATTCGAGTGATACATATATTTCGCGAAGGATAAAGGAAAGGCGTTGAAAAAGTGATATTTAGAGTGTGTTGGACCTACGAAAAAAAAAAGAGGGAGAAAGAGAGCGAGAGAGAGAGAGAGAGAGAGAGAGAGTGACAGTGAGAGTATAAAACGACAAAAGAAATAAAAAAGAATATTATTATTTGAAAGTTAACGCGTGAACGTAAAGAATCGTAATGCGATTCGAAACGCGTTCTTCGTGCTTGTTTTACTTTCAACATATTTAATATTATATATGTGTATATATATATATACATATATATACATATATATGTAGATTAATGTATATATTTTAAGTACGTAGAGTGAGACTCGAGAGATATAACGTGCGCGAAAAAAGTGAGATTATCGAAAAAAAAATCGGTATTTGGATTACCTATTTGGAGTTTCTTCCTCTTGTGTCCCCGCAGCTGCTTGGAAACTTGGAAGAGAAATACCTATCTTCGAGTGGCCGAACAAAGGAAGGGAACGAAGAAGAAAGAAGCTCTTCGTTGGACAAGGACAACGTTTTTACAAGGTTCGTGCGTTTCTTTCTTACGTGCGTGTGCCCATTGGCTCTGGATAAAAGAGAATATCGTTATTTTAATGGGGAAAAAAAAGAAAGAAAAAGAAAAAAAAAAAAAAAAAGAAAAAAAAAGAAACTCGTGAACAGTGAAAGTGAAAATTTAATTTTTGTAGTTTGACGCGCACTTGTACGAGAACGTACAAATATATATAAATACGCAAGTAAGGATCCACTCTAAATCGTTGAGATCGTTCGTGGCTGGCGGCTTCGCGCTTCATTACGCAAAATGGCGTCGTCGATGGAGCGTGCGTGTCTCTCTCTCTCTCTCTCTCTCTCTTTCTCTCTCTCCTTTCTCTCTCTCTCTCCCCTCTCCCTCTGTCTCTATCTCTACAACTTATGGAAGAAGTTTTCTTCAACCGCAAGACGCGGAACCGTTCGCGTGAAATCGTTGATCGTTCGTTTCGACGAGAGTTCTCGCCGTTAGCTTCTTTTATGGGAATTCGATGCGAGCGAGAAAAGGACGATGATTTTGCGAGAATCGTGTGCGAGTTAAACGACCGAACGGAACGGTGCGTAAAAAAGATCGGACATTTCGTTCGTTTTTTTTCCATTTAGCAATTGAGAAAGAAAAGTAGATGAGCATTGGTGCGTTTGGAAGGAAACTTTCTATCGAAGTAGAACGGGAATCAAGTTAAATCGTCGATTTCTGTGTTTCCTTTCAAATCTAAAATGTGGAATAAAAGTTCATGCAAATTCTATCAGGTGTGTGTTACCAAGGGGCAAAGTTATAACCGTAAGAATTCAATTGTAAAATAGAGACGGAGAGAACGAATGGCACTTTTCGAATTCCGTTCGATCAGATGTTATTCTACTATAATCAAAGTAGACGAAGAATGATTTCTTTTTTCTTTCTGATATTTGCCTTAAAATATATTTCATCGATTTTGCTATCGGTGAAAGTTTTGTCATCGTGAACCCTACTGATAACCTTCACTTTTGAAAATAATTTACATATGTGACATTAAAAATGTATGAAATACTTTTAAATGAGTATCGTTTACAAAAAAAAAAAAAAAAAAAAGAAAAAGAAAAAAGAAAGGAATTAAGAAAAACTACTTTTATTATCTTACTTAATGAATTAAATCAAACGAAAGTTTATCGCTTAAGAAAATGTAAATGGTGTCGCGTTATCGATAAAATTCTAAGAAAGAGCATATATGTAAGAAGCAAGAAGATATGTATTTCGTGTGGTGGGTAATCTCGATTCGTTTTTGAGTTTCTCTTATAGCACGAAGCGATTATTTTACCTTCAAAGTCGAGACTGAGAGGCTGGAGAGCGAGTACAGACAAGCAGACCGAGGCAGGAACGGATTAACTGTAGGGGCCCCATGAACCCTTTCGGGTCATCATTTCTTTCAAGTTTTTCAACAAAAAAAAAAAAAAAAAAAAAAAAAAAAAAAAAAAAAAAAAAAATAACTTCTGAAAGAAATTTGCAAAAATGTCATTTCATATTTTAATTGATTTTATTAAGTAGAAAAAAAATCTACCGAGGATATATGAAATTTTTAAAAATGAAAACTATGTAATTTAATCAGAATAATTACTATTTGTTAGCTTTTCCATATAGATAGATAAATATTCGAGTTTAATTATACGAGATAATTAACGAAGTTTGTTGATTCGGTTTCGTTACTTTTGCGTTTGGTTTAATTTCGTATAAGTAAATATATTTGAACAGGGCATGTAACGAAGTAAACACGTAACTGAACGGACAGGCGGCTTCTTTGTTCGTCGGGAGTTTGGTCGTAGGATATTTTGGGTTTCCGGTAATCGTGAGATGAACAGGCACGATGGTACCTGACCCGCTTGTTTTCATTAACTACGTTTGCTGATACGATGTTTTTAACGAGGACATCGAGAACGCGTACGGCTCACAGCAGTGTCAACAAACTCACGGCTTGGTCTTCGTAGCTGCTCGAGCTCTCCTATTTCATCTGGGAACGTTCGACAAGATCTTTCGACTTTGAAAGCAAACAAAATTCTGCCATATCTTTTTAAATTTCCATTTTCTATTTTCGTCGTCATCGTAAATAATCTTACTTTTAACATAATTCCGCATAATTTACAATATGTGATCAATATCATAACTGATCTATAATTTTCAATAATTATATAAAACCATAGCCGATATCTATAGAATATAAAAATAAAATGGTATAAAAGTAAAATTGTATCAGCAATTAGTAATGGAAGGATCAATTTGTAATGGAAAATCAAAAAGGTGCTCTGAACAAAAGAAAAGATTTTATTCGACAAAAATCTGGAATTTCGATTTAATCCTTATAATATACCTAACGGACGTAAATTGAAATATGTTCGTAAAAAAAAAAAAAAAAAAAAAAAAAAGAGCATGGTAATCAAAATTGACTGAAACGGAACGTATCCAATTCGATGGATTACGTTGGTTCGATAGGAAACAATACGTATCGATTGTGAGATAGAAAGAGAGAAAGAAAGGGAACAAATTATTCCGGTCGATTATTGTTTTAAGAAAAACGCATAAAAGATAGACATCGATGGTAGCATGAGAAATAAATTACTATGTTCGTTTCTTCCTCGGATGGTGAAATCCTTTGGCTCTTAAGTTCGTTATAACGCGAGACAAGTTTGGTTCTTGGTGAGAAACCAGTTCTCGAAATTTTTTCCATCTAGCCTTGGTCAGAAAAGCATCGAACGGCATTCGTCGGAAGGTCGAGAGCGGTCTTGTCTCCCTCGAGCTAAGGTGTCTGTTGCTACCACGACGACGTTCCTTCTTCTGTTGCTGCTGTTAAAAGGCCATAGTTTAACACTACCGTTGGCGTTTCTCACTAATCGATAGTAATTTTGCTTAGGAGGCGGGTTCGATACTTCATCCGGTTTATTTCTTACATTCCACAAAGCGTATGCATACAGCGAAGCTCTTTTTACATTCGATTAGTAATTTTTTCCTTTTGCTTAAAATCCAACGTCAATTTGTTGAATATGCTTGAATAAAGAAAAATTTAACTGCCGTCTTTTCGAATTTTACGTTCAACCTTCCTCCAAGCCTATACGCATAGACTATTCCTTTTCCTTCTTCTCTTCTATTTTTCTTTTATTCCTTTTTGTACCGACATAGAATCCGTAGAAAATAGGAAGTGAGATCCTTTCGTTGAAAAATGGTCGTATAGCTAGACGTGGACAATTCTAATTTTCTGAGAGTAACTGGGATCTTGAGAGGCCAAGCTCAGAAAGAAGATGGAAGGAAAACCGTAACACGCAGGACACTCGTAGAATAGGGAATTGCCACGAGAAGATACCGTTTCTTCCATCGAAATGGAAAGAACGTCGGAACTGGAGCTTGATTAAAATTTATGCTTTAGAACGAGAAGATTAACGATCGGACAACGGATTGAAGAAAATCTGTTCGAGACGACTACTACTACATCTTATGTAGTATCGTGTTTTCTGAATGAGTTGAAAAAAATATGAAGTTTTATAAAATAATACAAAATTCGATATTTGAAATTGGCACGTTTGCTTTGTTCAAAAATAATTTCAAATTTATACGAATTCGAAAAGAAAGAGCCATTAATATCCTCCGTGTTCATCATCGTTTCGACGAAGAAAAAAAAAAAAAATTAGCTATAAAGTTCTTGTCGAGTGACTGACTAACGACGTCTCGTTGATAGCACTCGTTTAATCCTCGTAAAAGTATCTTGGAGCTATTATCGAAGCTGACGAGGAGGAGAAAGAGGAGAATGGCGACGACGGTGAAAGACGAGCCTATACGTAGACTAAGCGTATATAAACTCCGTGAAAGTAGTCAGGTTTCCACGGGTGCTTTGACCTGGCCCGTCGTTCGTGTCCGTATGTTAAGGAGGCTTCGTTAATTGCAGCGAATGCGCTCGCGCGATTACGACAGAGACAGGTGGTCGGCGATTAGCCATTGTCTGTCCTAGAAACACACGCCGCCTCTCTCGAACAGATACACCTAAAGCCATCGAGTGGAGTAGATAAGTGCTGATTAATGTACTCGAGCTGCGATGCTGCGAGGCAATGCCTTTCGATCGACTTGCATGGAACTAAATCTCCTGGAAGAATTAGCTTCTTCTTCGTTATCGCTTCGAAGTAGAAGCCATCGGTAATAGTAGGAGCAATGGTAGTGTTGGTGGTACTAAACGAAGAAGAGAAAGAAGAAAAAAAAAAAAAGGAGAAGTAATCTCGGATGCTCCGAAGTCTTTAGCCCGAATGCGCCTGTCTTTCGAGATGAGGATTAATGACGTAGAGACGTGGCGAATGCGATCCTCCGAATACGAAGTGAAAAAAAGCTTTAAGAAGCCTAGGAAAATCCTTGTCGCATCTTTTTCTCATTCTCTCTGGGGTCGTGTGCGATCGTAAAATGAAGCACGTCGGTGAATATGTCCGTCGGTGAAAGATCGGCTCGAAAGTATAAAAGCCCTACCGCGTCCCGATTCTCAAGAGCAGCTGCCACGATCCTTCATTCTCTGCGTCCAGAACACGTTGATCCTCGAGACTAAGGGTAATTTTGTGAGGGAGGAAGAGAGAAAGAGAAAAAAGAAATCCCTTTGCTCCTCTGCTTCGACCAATAATACTTGCCGCTTCACATTTTTCTTACAAGAAAACACATGCGTTTCTCCCTTTTTTCCTTTTTATTTCTAGTAACTCGAAAACATTTAATGAGTTAATATATTCGTTGACAAATTTTCTTAATAGACACGACTTCTCATGAAGTTCGAACGGTGAATATACGAGAGATTTCTCGTGAAAAATAAATTCCATTGATTCCAGCACGCGAATATTTATTATCAGATCAATCCGATCAATAATCACACTTAATGATTAAATAATCACAGTAATGAACATGATAAAAGGAAAATTGATTTTATTGAAGGGAGTCTTTATACTTTAACGATATTTCTTCCTTGAATTTTCTTAGGCCAATCAAAGAATCCACATTCTTGCATTTATTTTACTGTCTAAGATAGAATGATTAACGAAATGATTACGAAGAAGAAAGGAATATAGTTATCGTTCGTTTAACGCGTTATCACGAATAACTATTACGCGCATTCATACTCGCATTCGAGCTAAAGCAATGTTACGCGAGCTTGTCTATAAACACAAACCGGCGAAAATGTCACTCTCTCCCTTCCCCCTCCTCTCTCTTTTGTGCATGTCTAGTAAGTTTCTCCTTCTCCCGTTCTTAGCTACAAACCTGAAGCAAACTTACCTCCACTCACGTCGTAAGCAGAGCATGAAAAAGACGAGGAACGGAGCAACACGTGCACCTACGGAGAAAAGAACTCGGGAAACGTAGTCGACGAATTGAGAAAATGTCCGTCTGTACGCGTGCTTACGTCTACGAAAAGTTTTGTTTCTAGGACTCGTTAACGTTTGAATTCATTTCTTTATGCTTTTATGTGTAATTATTACTCGAGCTTATTTCTTTTTAAAAGGCCCTTTTTCGTGCTAGAATTTTTTCATGAAAATTCGACTTCTTCGGCTTTCTAATTTAATAAAGCAATTAAGAATAGACTTGTTGTAATTGCTGTACGCTAAAGTTAAAATAATATGAAAGTCAAAGATTTGTTTATACAATATATAACATTTTTATGTATGGATAAGTTCAAATTAAATTTATGTAATTAATTTTTCAATAAGGATTTTTGTTGAAAATCGAACAGTGTTTTTCTGACAATACGACCTACATTAAATCTCACGTTTTACATCTTAAATGCTAACATTAACGTCTTTAACATTAACTTCTTCGGTTTGACAGGGAAGAGAAACGTCGAGGAAGATAGAGATTATTATTGTTAAAGAAACTTGTTAGATAAGTTGGGAGGATACGTTTGAAACATCAGTTTTGAGGAGAAGAGTCGGAGTTGAGGAGGTGTCGAGTGCTTTGTCGCGAACGTTTCGATGTTATCATTTCGTAACTTTTGATAGACTTTCGAACGATAACTCGATGTCGCCTTTGGATTAAATGTGTGCGAAGTACAATAAAGTGGAGGAGAGAAGATGTATAGTAAAACGTCACTTCTATTGTAGATGGCATTTGCATCGGTTGAAAATGTCAGCCATAGAAATAACAGTAGCTTACGAGTCTTAAAGAGGAGAAATTCGTCGTTTGCCGCGAATTCGAATTTGCGAGAAAGCATTTCCATTGTTTTCAAGTTCTTACTGTGCGAGTATAGGAACGTCTTTAAGGATTAAGTTTGTCACAGTAGAAGGAATGACGTTAGCCGAGTATCTTACGTTTCAAATTTAGATGAAATCGTTAAATTAGAATGTTATTACATTTGAAATTTTTGAAATATCGTATTATTAATGTCGCTTAATTATTATTATAGAATATGTAAAGACTCGATTCGTTACAGCTTCTCTTTGAAATTTATAGAAGACTTCTTTTAATAGACATTCTCATGAACCAGAGTTCCGATAACCTTGTAACTACAGCAGGTAGAAGCTTTTCTATCCACACATACCTGTTTACCAGGCGTTCGATGAACGGCTCTCGATTTCTCTTACAATTCTCACGGAGAATTTCGACTGGTATTCGAATGAAAATGCCAGTTGTATCGTAAGGATCGAAAAACAATTCTTCGTTTATCGTCTCGTAGCTTCATTCAACCATTTCGACTTTTATTATTGTCTTCTTAAGAAGAATACCCTTCCGGACGAATCAGAATTAATTATTATTTCTAATTTTTTGTTTTGTTTCTCTTCTCAAGAACTTATCTTTTCTTAGAAACGATTGCATCATTGTATCTTTCAAAATTAATCTTGGACCAGAATGATGCAAACGATCAACTTCCGCTTCTTTAGCGATCATTAAGTCAGCTCCGTTAATAAAAATATATCAACGTTAATGAGAATGGAAGGGTGTAGAAACGCCCACGGAACTTCTAATTCGATAAATTTTAATGAACTTTACCTTTAGAACAGGACGAACGACGTAACAAGCAACGAGTTATTTTTTTTCAAAGAAAAGAAAAATGTTAAGACAATCGATCTCCGCTCTAAGAAGAATTTGATTTTCCATATAGAACGTTTGTTTCTATATAATCTTTAATATTCTTTTGTACAAGTTATATAAAATACCATATGGTTACACACGAACTCGTGATCCAGTTCAAACGCACTTAAGCGGATCGGCTTTCGATATCAATGTCGGAATCATTAGAGACAAACGGTGCATACACCGTAGAAAGCTCGAGCTATACGAAAGGTACACATAAATCATTTATGTCTGTAAAATTCATAAGCAGATCGAATATATTGATATTTTCGAATAGTTACAATCGTTTCAATATACTTTCCTTTATAAGCTTAAGATCAATCCAACTTACGAGCGATTGTGTGTATCTACATACAGAATCAAATTTATCGATTGCATTTCATAAAAATTATTTTCCCATATGAATTCGATTATTTCCAATTTTCTCATGTTATTTCCTTTATGATATATTTTCTTCATATTCTCTTATCACCTGGATTAGATGATTTTTCAGAAATAAAAAGTAGAAATATGTCGGCGCAGTAAAAGAGATATCAAAAAGTATATATTCCCTGTTGAAATTTTCTTTCTATAACTCCTGCAAAAGAAAATATTTATTTTTATTTTTATAAATCCTCTTTTACTTACTGTATTTGAGCAATACCATCCATTCCTTTCTTCCTTTCTTTCTGCATCTTCAAAGCGGTTAGGTAGTAGCATTCTTGTTCGGGAATCTTCCATGGACCTATGTCAGAGAAAGTTTTCTAAATATAGAAGAGCGAATAAATCAAGAGAGAGAGAGAGAAAAAAAAAAAGAATTAAATTTCTAAATTGTTTCGTTATACGTTTGTATGTAAAAAAAAAAGGAATCGTATTCTTTTCTATCAGAAATGTTTTTAATGGATTCGTTTGTTCTTGCTTTTAGAAGAAACGTTTCTTTGTCAACGATTCGATATAGATTAATAAATCGATCATTTTAAAAAATTAAAATACATATTGCTTCTATTGGGTTGGCAACTAAGTGATTGCCGGATTTCAAATAAGAAGGAAATGACAAAATCCGCAATCACTTAGTTGCCAACCCAATAATTAAGACTGATCCTCGATAGAAGGCAGAAAAATAGAAGAAAGGAAAATAAAGAAAGAGGGAAAAAGTCTTTCCGCAATAATTTTATTCGCGACGCAAGGATAGATAATTGTCTAATAAAAAAGGATAATAGGATGAACGAGCTTTATATACTTTTGTTTATACTCATCTATTCTCAATTTTACTTCTTTCCTTTCACTTCACGAAGAAGAAATAATATTTTTCAAAGAAGATTGTAGTATAGTAGGATCATCGATCGTCGTCGAGTTCCGTTTGGTTTCTCGTCATCGACGTCCGTTTTGTAGGCAATTGGCAATTTGCCAGTCGTTTGCCGCACTGTTCCTCCTCCACCTCAACCTCCACCTCTTTCTTCTCCTTCTCCTTTTCTTCGTCCTGTCGTTTGCATCGTACGTGACGACAAGGCGCGTGGGTCGACATTGAGGTTTCCTACGCGGTGCGAATTGTAATTGTTCGTTCCGCACGCTCCGTGCGACTTCCTAATGTTCATTGCATTCGCGTACGAAAATTCGTGCCTATCGTTTCTCGAGACGCATGAGATTTTATCTATTAAAAAGCAATGAATCATTCGTCCCTTTCCTTTTTTATTGAATTGTACGTGCGTCTTAGATTATATTGAAATAATTATTGAAATTGGAATTAAATGAAAGATAGAAATTATAGGTTTCAAAGAAAAATCTTTGTCGTTTAACGAATCGAGAGAATATTGATTCTAATTTTTAATCAAAGGATAACATTGTAATTTTCTTGGTTTCCTTAATTGGTTTTTCATGCTATTTAGGTAAGCCTTCCTGTACATTTCTAATAATTTTATCGACAACCAACAATTCGATTAGTCCGATAATAAGATATTGTTTAAAACTCTCTATCTTAGCTTTTTTTTTTTCAAGACGAAAGTAAGCGTAGACCTCTTTTCTAAGTTCTTATGAGTCGATGAAGCCAAACTATGCGATGAACTTTTTACTCTCTTCTTACTTAATTCGTGACACGTTTTCTTTTGCCTACTTCGTTTATGCATTCAATGCAAGAAGAAGTAAAGGAGGAAAAACCTCGACGACTAGAACGAAGACTAAGGCGACGACGACGACGACGACGACGACGAAGACGAAGACGAAGACGAAGACGAAGACGAAGACGAAGACGAAGACGAAGACGAAGACGAAGACTAAGGCGACGACGGCGACGACGACGACGACGACGACGACGACGACGACGGCGACGATGGCAACGACGGCGACAACAACGTCGGTGGCCACTGTCGTGGAAGCCCACACGTCTCTCCACACTGATGCCTGACTTATCTACGTAATGTATGTAACTCTGTTCTCAAGAACCTCGAGAGAGGGAGGGAGATAAAGAGAAACGAGAACACGAGGAGGAGGAAACGAATGAATGGACGGGCAGAAGCGTAGCGCAGTGCTTACAGCTCGTAGGCAGCGTGACAGGAAATCGTTGCTTTAAATTAGAGACAATAACCAACCCTTCTACCGGAGGGAGTGGGGGAGAAAGAGTGAGAGAAAGAGTGAGAGAAAGAGAGAGAGAGAGAGAGAGAGAGAGAGAGAGAGAAAGAGAGTTCGTCGGTCGACCTCCGGTGTATCTACGGCCATGGAAAGCAAGCAACATAGGATTAGCCGTGCACAGCTGCCGTTCTGGTAATAAGCTCCTTCTCTAATTCGGTCCTGTGATCGTGGTAGTTTCACACGTACATACGATATTGCAGATAATGTGCGCTCGAATAAACCTTTGCTCACCTTCTACTGTTTTTATGCCAATCTATGTACCGCACTCGCCTCGAGAAAACGAACCGCAACATCGTCGTCCTTTTAGAGATTTCCTCCCTAGTATTGGATCGCGTGAGTAAACTCGTTCCTTCGAAATTCGAGAAAAGGGAATTACGAGCTCTCGTGACTTCCTCTCGGACATTCGTGCTTTATCGTTTGAAAAAAAATAAATCGAATTCTTTTTCGACTTTAGTCGATGATATCGTCCGTCGTCGGGATTTTAACAAACTAAATTACATGAAATATTTTATTAATTCAATTTACGTCATGGACCAAGAGTATTTGACGGAAGCTTATTTGAATTATAGAAAAAAGTGATAATGGTTTTTAATCTCCAATCTTAAATGGTTATTATATAGTTCGTTAAAATGTATTTCGATATAACATGGTCAAACGATATGAATTGTTTAATTATTGTACGAAAGCATGTTATACCCGTTCGTATGTAACTTTGACAAATCGGATTACACAAGATTTATTCGAAAAAGTAGGCGGAATAGGTAATTCTCTTTCGAGTATATTAAAATTAAAATTATAATGCAATTAAAATCGAACGATAGTGGAATTGAAATTATAATTGTTAGAAGAAGAGTATCATCGTTAACCCGATAATCGATGATTTGCAATTTGACAAATAAATATCTACGTTCTCTATGAGGAATACTAGGCGGGTCGTTTGAGAACTTACTTGCGCATACAAGGGAACGAAGGGAAAAAAAAATTATGGAAAGAAAGGAGATGAAAGTAGATAAGAAATGGCCGCGTTATCGACGATCACTTCGACTCGATCCTCGACGACGCGATGATTACACGGACGATTTACTCCTCGAGAAGAAGATTTCGTTTTCCGTGAAAGTTAAAAAGCGGTAAAGCGATAAAACGCGGCCGATCTCGAAAAGAGAGAGGAATACGAACATTCGCCCGGGAATCTTGAAGCGCCGTACCTCTCGACTTTAACAAAAAAGAAAAAATCGTTTTATCGACTTCTTCGAAAACGCTCGCGCTCTGTTTGGCAAAGTAAAAGATCGCGAATTTTATTGCCTGTTGTAAAAGATGAAAGAGATAAACAGAGAAACAGACAGACAGACAGACGGACAGACAGACAGACAGACAGACAGACAAATAGACAGATAGATAAACAGATATAGATGGACGAATGAAGAGAAAATGTTTATTGAAAGATTAGAGCAATGCTCTGTAAGTATAAAAGAAAGGAATAAGAAAAAAAAGAAAAAAGAAAGAAATATAGAAATCTTACTATAAAAAGGAACGTGAACCAAGGTGAGAGAAACCATAGGAAAGAAGAAACGGAGAAAAGGAATGGAGAAGTCTGTCTTTTTAGAGTCTACGTAACGCCTATGTTTGTACATCTATCGTTCTCTTTGTATGCGTGCCTTGTGTGCATTTGCTTGGTCTCGAGAAGAACGGCAAAGTTTTCTACGAGTAAGTACTCACGGTCACGTTTGCTCGCGCACACAATCGTACTCGATAAGACGATCCTTGCGTGGACGTTTGTAACGTAGGAACGTTATGCGTATACATGCATGTATGTATGTATGTATGTATATATGTATGTATGTGTGTGTATGTGTGGATATGCGTGCTCGGACGTATAACATGCGAAAGGCTTAAGGAGGCGCCTTTGGACTTACCGGCATTGTTCTCGAGTGGTAGTCGGGTTACGTGTCTCGACAAAGAAGTCTCGCGTTATTTCTGGAGTACACGTAATTCGAGCGTCGTGTAAGTAAAGGTAGACGCCATGCCATGAAAGCGTGCTTGAGACTACACTTAGTTTTTTCGAACTCTAATCGTAAATCTTTACTGATTCCTTTTCTAAGAAGTAATTCTCTTATAACGATTCCATATCGAATATTTGTGGAAAATTTTGTCCTGTTTTCTCCTTCTTTTTTTTGCTTTTTCTTTTTTTTTTCTTTTTTTTTTGTTTTCGTTTTTTTGAAAAAACTTGTACTAATTTATCGGGACGATAAATAATGACCGATAAATAATGACCGTGAGTTAGATTTTAAGAATGGATTTAGGTTAGCAGTAGTGGTGTCGTTTACCGTTCTCAAAATAGATAGGATTAAATAGGTGATAACCGAAAGGGTCTCTTCGTGGCGTCCCGAACAAACAAACGTAAATTTATTAACCCATTGGGGTTGGCCGACGAGCTGTGGTCGCGCGCGTCTTATATGCTTCAAGCGAGAAGTCTGGCACTGATCGTACGTTCTCTCGACCCTCCTCTTTGAAAACCAGAAATGTTTACATACGCACTCTTATCTTTCGGTTACGATACCTTACCAATGGGCATTTCAACCTCGTTCGTATCAACTTTTTCTTATCTGCATATGACTACAGTTGCCTTCTAAAATTATATTTTTTTTATTTCATATTCTTTCTTTCATTCCCCCACTCTACCGCCTTCTCTTGGGTTTTTACCCAATACAATTCATTAAAAATAATGGTTATTTTTTTTTTAAACAAGAATTACCGTAAAGATCAACGACTCGTTTCGTAATGACTTTTTTTTTATTCTTTTCTATTTATAAGCAACGTTTCAACATTTCTCATTGTCATCGATTTTAAATAATCAGTATCGATGAAGCTCCACTTTATTTAGTCACGTTTCTTCTAAACAATGGTATTTAAGTTTACTTTCGATTTTGAAAGTCGGTCGTCTTTTCGAAATACTTTACGGTGGCAGCAGTAAAACCCCTACGACGAGCACGTATGTATTTACGTAGTACTTACATACGTATAAGCGAAACAATGCGTTGAAATGTTAAGAGAATTCTCTCGTCTCAACGTTCACATAGTGGAGTAAATTTCTTAGGTTTAAAACTTTCGAAGGGAGTCGCAACGTTCCATATCGTGTTCTTCCTTTTGAAAATAAAGGAGGGATCGGGTGACCGTACTTAAGTTATTAGGTTATTAGAGAATTGACGAGGAAAAAGGTTCTGCCGCGGTAGAAAAAGAAACGATAGATCTTGAGAAGAAGGTTTTTACTCGGCGATAAAGTTGCTCGCTCGCTCGCTTTATACTTTATCACGCATTATTTCAAGACTTTATATCTTGGAACGTTAACCTGTACATGCATCGCCATTATCTTTCACTAGAGTTTAGAATAGAGTCTAGTCGAGAAATTGTAAGTATTCTTTCTGAAAATTTAATCGCCGAGTTTATTCTTCCTCTATTTCTTTTCTTAATAATATAGGACTTTTAACAAACGAATATAGTTATTTTCTAATAAGTTATATCGTCGATAAAACAATTATCATTAATACGTATCTATATTTTCTTTGATAAGGAGCAATCCGATTGATTAATTTTTTTCAGAGAAACATATTTTCAGAGAATTATATATATATATATATATCTTACGACGTTCTATATCTTTCTTTACGATTATATCCTATACAATATCGTCTTATCTCGTATTGATACGTACTATCGATAAGTTCTCTCTCATATTCTCCTTCCTATCGGAAATCGAGAATTTTACAGACTATAGAAAGATAGGTAGGAAATATTGCCTCTTTTCCTTCTCCTTTCCCTTCTCATCATTTTCCATTTTTTTCATGCCAATGCACGCAACGTTCGCACCTAACTTCACTTCGATGATATCGACGTTACTATGTCGATAGACGTTTCTTCATCCTCCTTTATTCTTCTTCTTCGTTGTCGTAGTCGTCGTCGTTGTCGTTGTCTTATTCTTCTCGTCGAAGGTATGCAACTGCAGGAAGATTGAATCGAGTATGTATGGGACTTGTAATGCAGCGTGTGTTGCTACGCGAGACTTCGTCCTTCCATCGTTTTCTTTTTCCGATTCATGGCCTTTCCAATGAGCCTCTTATCCTTTCTTTCCTTTCTCTCTCTTTCTCTCGCTCTGTCTCTCTCTCTCTCTCTCTCTTGATGTTCACCAAAGAACCTTTATCAGACTACCTCTTAACCCTCATTGAGAGAAAAGACACCTTCGAATTCGTCCTTTCTTACAATTACTTGTTTGATCTTGGTAATCTTATCATTTGTATCGAAAGAGTACAAAGATAGTTTGCGTCTTTGACAAAGAAAGAAAAAGAATGAGAGGGGAAAAGAAAAATTTCTTAGAACTATCGATGTATTATTTCTCTTTTATTTTTCCTTTTTTCTTCCTTATTTTTCGAATCATTATCGTTTCCGATACTGAAACAATTTCTTCGATCATTTTTACAAGGATCGTCGAGGTATTGAAACGTGCGCGCGAGTTTACGGGTAATTGGTTCGAAAGAAAAGGACCATTGATGGAGCAAGTATCGTGCCGATTATTCACGCTCGTGCTCGTCTATCAATACGTGTGATTAATGATAACGAATATCCTACACTATAGCTGGCAACACCTCATACTCTCTCTCTCTCTCTCTCTCTCTCTCTCTATCTCTCCCTTCTCAATATCCTCATTAGCATAACTTTTTTTTTTTAGAAAAGATAAATAATAATTCTTGCGATTTCTTCTTTCAGAGTATTAATGTATCGAAGATAGATTTCTTAAAAGAAAAAAAAAAGTATTTTATTCGCGAGGAATCGTGCGTAATTTCCTTTTTGTCTCTTTCATATATAAACCTAGATGGTTCATTCATTTTACTTAGCTGCATTAAAAAGGTCCTTTTGTTGTAAACAGTACATGGTAACTTGTCTCGTAACGACAATGTGAGTAAAACGAGAAGGTCCTTTGAAGCGAACCGCACGAAATTCACCTACTCGCGTTTTTAAAGGCGAACTACCCAAAACACGTTCTGCACCCTCTCTTTCCTTTTCTCTCTCTCTCTCTCTCTCTCTCTCTCTCTCTCTCTCTTTCTCGTTTTCTTTCTTTCTTTCTTTCTTTCTATCTATCTCTTTCTCTATTTCTATGTGTATTTCTCCCCTTTTACTCTTTCACAAAATAAAGGTAACCTCGTGAAACTTCGCGAAGGACCCGTGATGACAATGACGGGCGAGTTTGCCTCGTTAAAAAAGGCATTACTACCGAGGCGGAAGGTTTCTAAAGAACGCGGAGAACTCTGCGAGAGCAAGCAAAGCCATGAGTCATGCGCGCTGCATTACACGGAGAATCGGGAGGAGTGAAGGAGAGAGAGAGAGAGAGAGAGAGAGAGAGAGAGAGAGAAATGAAGAGGAGAGACAAGGACGGGACCATTCGCCCAGCCTCTGCAACCGTTGCCATTGGGAGAGAGCAGTTTGGAGTTTCAGCATCTCTTTTCCTTCCTCTTTCTATCTTACACATGCACACACACTATACTCTCTTGCCGTTTCTATCCTTCTCTCTTTTTCTCTCATAACGTAAGTCGTACACGGCACATGCGAATATAAATGAGACTAACGAGCACTCCGTGATGTCGGTAATGATGCTGGATCGTAGCAGGACGGTCCAGCTCTTCGGATTCCAACATCGATGTCGTCACGACGACGACGACGACGACGACGACGACGACGACGACGACGACGACGACGACAACTACGACGAGAAAGACTCGATACCACGTCTACAATCTTATCGTAACAACGAATTCGTTTTCCATCGTTTTGTCATTTTATTCTCTTTGATCGTTTTCTTATCAAAACACTGGAATAACTACTAGTATCGTGTTAGGAGCATATATTACGGATGAGAAGATTTATTGTTTAGATGCACGTGCAACAATCAGGTTAACATTTTCAAGACCAAAACTAGGCGAATGTCACGTGCCTCGTCACTCGCACGGTTAATTGCGCCTTTGTGGATTTGAAGGGTTTAAACGGGTACCAAGGAAATTTGCATAATCAAGCGACATGGTATTTTCCAAGCATCTCTGTTATATGTCAATTACATTCCTGTGAAATTAACAGATATGTGGACCCATTAAAACATATTAATATCAAACGAATGAAAATACTAAAAAATTATCAAGTTTTTCGTTACTGTACTCGATTTATACGAGTAAAATCGATACGAACGAGATGTCAAGAGGGTACGAAGTACAACAAAGAGTGAGAGAGAGAGAGAGAGAGAGAGAGAGAGAGAGAGAGAGACAGAAAGTGAGAAAGAGAAAAAGTATAGACCCACTAACCGGCTTTCAACCCCTTTCCTAGTCACCCTCTTTCGTTCCATTCTCTCGTTTAATATCCGCAATAACGTAATAAACGATCCGATATCTGTGGTGTCAAACCAAAAAAGTATTTAAAAATATGCTATTTTTATTCTTTTTCTTAGAATATATATACTAGCTTATGAATGAAAAAATAAAGGAGTTCAGCGATCGTACTAAAAGTTATTATTACTAACCGTGACACGTAGGTAGGCACGATTTTAGCATAAACAAACGATTGATCTTATGACCCTTATGTGGGAGTTCTCCGGTAGCAAGGTTTCGTGGCGGTGCCCTTTTCTTTTTCACGATGTAACCGGACTTTACGCGGGTCTCGTTTATTACAGCTCGTTCGAAGGGTCCTGCGGTTCCCCTTGAACGATGATTCACTCTATCGTACCAACGTATTTGGCACCGTCCACCAATGAAAAAAGGAGGGTTCCAACTAGCGTGTAGGCACTTCTTCCCCAAGCACGCGTCGTTGATTCGAAATCGCCCTTGATATGCAACGAAACGGAATTATTACAAACGATGACCTTCCACGCGCCCACCCTCCGTATCTCTTCAACCCTCTTTTTCATCTTCTCCCAACTATTTGCTCCCTCTGTCTTTCCCTTTCCCTTTCTCCTGCGGAACGATTTTACTGCAACAGGGGCGAAGGGAATGCTTTTACTATTTCAAAGAGACGAGTTGGTTGGATGGAAGGGGTGTCTTATTCTTTCGGATGCTTCGACAAAAATACATATAGCGAAGGTTTTATAACAACAATTACATTAACATATTTATTATCGAAAAAATCGAAACGTAATAATGATATATATTTTTATAGTTTATCGTATATTTTGATAACAATAGAACAGTTTCTAGTAAAAATTTATTTTCTGAAATAGGTCAGAAAAATGGTAAAGATTGAATGAGGATGAAGAAAGAACAGAAGTTTCACGGAAAGTGTTTTCGAAGCCAACAATATCTTCCTAGAAAGTGGGTGTACGATTTTCCGATTCTATACTTTACACTCAACGAACGTTTCTCGTATTTCCCTCGTAGTTGTTACCCTCCCCTCGACCAATTTCATCTTCTCGTTCTCTCCCCAAAGGCATTCAACTTTGTTCCGCGATACGACAAAAGCGTTTTGTTAGGCCAGCCCGTCGTGCAGCTCGTACCCTCCGCATCGTAAGTTTATTATAATGTTTCGTACGAATCAGACTCTCTCTCTCTCTCTCTCTCTCTCTCTCTCTTTCTCTCTCTCTCTCTCTCTCTCTCTTTCTCTTTCTCTTTCTCTCTCTCTCTCTTTCTCTTTCCTTTCTATCTTTTTCTCTTACAGGCAACAGATGTATTTTATGTCTCGTGTCACCAAGCAAAAGGAAAAGATGTAGGAGTGGTCGTCCAGGAGAATGAAATTTTTCTAAACATAAAATTCAACCTCACTTCAGATAACAGAATGAAGTGAAAATTGTATAACAACAAAGAAGAAGGTGATTCAAGAAAAATGACTTGAAAAATTCGATGAAAACTCATTTATTCGATTTACACCGCTAACTTCCTAGCGATTCTGTACAGGGGATATAGTGCATGTAAATTGAAAAATGGCTTTTCAGAGAGAAATTTTAATGTTCGGAGAAAAAAGTTGTAATAGCAAGGGGGAAAAAAAAATTCATATCTTGAGATTGTATATTTTTGAAAATTGTTCATTTTTGAATAATAAAAATGTTTAAGTTATTTCGATTGAAGTGCCATAACTTTTACATTTCTGGGACAGCGATCGAGCTCCATCCCACAATTTCCAAAACATCGTGTGATATCTTTGAAGAGCAAACCTCTGATTCGATCGCTCTAGACTCAAGGAATACTAGAGTCGTGCCCGCGGAGAAATAGATTCTCGATAACTAGTCGATGCCCCTCGAAAGATGTTGCATCCTCCAGAGCATCGAGAAACGATCCTTGAGGATACGGAACTGAGCGATACGTGAACGCCATATCATTTCCCGAATGATGCTCTTTCGAGAGACGTGATTTGGTTCCTTCATTTCCGAACGCCATTTTCGTTATCGATGATTACCAAGCACATAGCTAATATATTCTACCAAACCGATCGTTGTATTTTATAGAAAACGAACATTATGGAAATTCTTGAATAATAGTTATGGTGCATCGTTTCAACGAAGATTTGTCCTTTGGGAAATGAAACGCATAATTTCGTTGGTCGTTATACGGGAAACAGAGAGAAAGAGAATGATAGCACTGTTTATTTTCATTTCGTTTGTTTAACCCATGTGTCCAATTAATTTAAGAGATTATCATTATAAAATAGATAATGTGTTAGCAATTGAAAAACAAATTGCCGAGTATTACTCATTGATTCATCATAATCGTGTTACATAGAATAGAGTTGCACGTAAGCGTAATCTTATCTCGGCGCCAGAATTATGAAAGCAGTGATAAAAGTCGCGAAGAAACAGCCGACGTTCTTTAATTTAATCGTCAAATCGCGTCGAGATTATGAATTATCGTTGTAGTAGTTAGATGACTCATCATCGTTCGTTAGCAAACGTTTCCTCGAACAAGGCGAGCCCTCCTCGAGAGAATATAATCGTTTTACCGAACGATTCAAGTATTCTTCTTTAATTTCATTCTACGTATCTCTCTATCTGTGATTGGTTATCATTGAAAATGCAATTACACTCGTCCTAGAACATATTATTTTTTGTGAAGTGAAATAGGCTCGTGGCGCTATTTCAACTTATCGTCCGGAAGAAGCTCGCGTAAGCTTCTTTCAAGGATATCCGACACGAGCCAGGAGGTGAATATCCTGCTAGAATTGGCAGGAAGCCAAGGAAGGAGAAAAGAAAACGAGATGCGTTCGGAAGGATAGATAAATTAATTGGCTTCTACACGTGCCAGAATTTCAACATCCTCTTTAATACCACGAATTTTTGTATTTTTTCAACGAATGATTTCCTCTTCCCACTCATGTCCATTTTATTTGACACTCGAATTGAAAGAAAAAAAAGGAAGGAAATCGTCTCTCTTCCCTCCTCTCTCTCTCTCTCTCTCTCTCTCTCTCTCTCTCTCTCGTGATCTTGGAAAAACATCGAGCTAATCGGTCGATCGATTTTCACCAAAATTCTCTAAAAAGTATTTCTATATTTGTGTTCTATTTTAACGGATTCTATTTCTTTTCCGACGATTTCTTCAATATCTCATAGATAACGGCAAACGATAAGACATATGTATAGCCTATATCTTTCGCTGAGACTCGTTTTTCGGAATTCAGAGCGCCGTTCGTTGGTGCGATCGAGCGTGCGCTTATTTATTTATCGTCCCATTGTTCTCTCGTCCGGTGTGCTCTCTTTCTCTCTACGTCTTTTCCTCGGGCCATGGCGCTATTACCTTCCAGGTCCCAACATGGCTCATTAAACAAGCGTAAGAAGCATTTCCACTTGTCCATTAACTTATCTCTCCTCGTATCGTGCAACGCGCGCTTTTATCTACCGGCGTCATCTCGACCTGCGCTCCTTCTCCATATCTTTCTCTTTCTTTCTTCTTTCCTCCCTCCTTTCCTTCCTCCTTCTCTCTCTCTCGCCCTCCCTTCTCTCTCTCTCTCTCTCTCTCTCTCTCTCTCTCTCTCTTCCACCATCTCTCTGTACTCGATATCTATATGAACGAGCAACGACGAGAATAGAAATTACATCGATAACAAAGCCGCCATCGATAATTCTTGTTTAATCTTTCGAGTTATTAATAAATAGTACACAGTATAATTCACTTGGAAAAAAAATTCGTTTATCTAAGCCATTTGGGACGTAGGATTTAACTGTTCTTACATATATACATTCGTATCTCCTTCAAAATTCTAATTCGAAGTCATCGAGTGTCATCTCGTACAGAGCTAAATTAGTTTTGTATTTTCTTGTTTTTTCTTCTTCTTTACCGTTATGTCATATAAGACGTAAGTACGTTGATATAATTTTTGAGTAAGCATTAATTATTTTTAACACATGAGAAATTTTATTAGTAGAATATAATGCTTTGTTTTCTTTATACTTAATCGTTTATCAAGGAAATCGATAATGTAAAGGATTATGTATTTTTTTCTTTTTTCTTTCTTTTCTTTTCTTTTTCTTTTTCTTTTTTTCTTTTTTTTTTTTTTTGGTTAATATACTTGTGAAAATATTTTTACTCGGCGATAGTAATCCGATGAACGTTTTTGTATCTCGTTAAAAAAACAGCTGGTATACATCGTTTTAAATAGTAATGGCATGTAGCAAGAATGATATTCTTTGTAACTAGATATAGCACCTGCTTCTATGATTCTTCTAAATTCTTTTCAAGCCTACGAGAGCGCTCAAAGCTCGTCGATCTTCCGACGACTTCTTTTTCGTTCTCGAAATGCTTTGCCAAGAATTTATATGGGTCATCGTTCCTTCCCTGCATTCATTATGACTGCTTAATGAATAAATCTTCTAGCTGAACGAAATCCTCATCTGGATCCGTTTATTTTTATCTTCTTGCATTATCTCGATATCACGTAACACATATAAATTAAAAATATATCTGTATATAATCTATAAAAATTTTTATATACGTATCATGACAATTGTTCTTATGCGAAAAAAACAATCATACGGAAAAATGGAATGAATGGAACGATTCCAAATATATATTTCACAAAGAACGAGATGTCTAGTACACGTTTCAAGAATTTTCTCATATTTTTTCATTCATTCTTTCTTTTTTTTTCCTCGTCATGTTAGATTCTCAAGGGTGACGCATGACGTTCCGATGATATGCGTGGGTTTCCGAGTCGAATGCATAGATTTCAATCTCGCTTTGTTTCTCGCTGGCAAGGTCAGTATTCGAAGGTACAAGAATCGACTCGTTCGTGGCTCCAACTTTTATTTTTAGGTTGGACGTGTCGCCTCTTCCAGATCCCATCATGGCTGTTACGAGAAAAGCTAGATCTCTTCTCAGTCTCTCCTGATTCTATTTTATTCGCCTCCTCGAGATCTCATAAAGTTTATGGCCCTTTCGTTTTATCCGTAAAAATTAGTCTATCTTTTATATCCTTATTTCGTAGTTTTTATCAAATTCGAATCGATTTAAGAATCATTTTACGTCATCTATGAAAGGTGACAGCTCACAAAAAAGTCCGTAAAAATTCAAGAAAAGAACAAAATGTAGATAAGGGAAGAGTGTCGTGTTATTCTTTTCTTATTGCTCTTTTTTTTTTTTCCATCCTCAAGTCAATCCATATTCACCGCGTAAATTTTCTTTCATCGATTTTATATAGCGTTTTGAACGACAACTTACCACGCTTCCAGCATTGCATTATTCCGGATTTATTTTTCTCCTCTTTTATATATGCACTATTTCCTCAAGTTTCTCAAATACTTGGAAACCATCCCAACCACTCTTCTTATTCAAACACATTCTGTATTACTCCGATGCTCGTAGAAAGCTTATTTGTAAAAATTTCAATTTTTCCTGAGACAATATAATATTTTTTTCTCTATTTTCAATTTCCTCTTTATATGGTTTTCATTGAAATTAATCGGAAGAGAGAAAACTTCGATGAAATTATAATTGTTTCGTATTGAAACCTTTCACCGAATGTTATTACACAAATCACTGAAGATTCATAATTTGTAATTATTTTCTAATTGCAAGGGGATACTCGTATGTATAATTCGAGCAACCATTGTAACGCAAGAATATGTTCGATAACAGGTATGTCCGTTGCTTTATTTCTCCCAAAAGAGCAGCTTTTGTTTTATCGGTCAATTCATTCATGTAATCAACTTCTATGAAAAGTATTTTGCAATTCAACGTTAAAATGTGTTGTGTTATTTACTAAGCAATAGAGAGAATGAGAGAGAGAGAGAGAGAGAGAGAGAGAGAGAGAGAGAGAGAGAGAGAGAGAGTAAAAGAAAGGGAGAAAGAGAGAGAACTTCAAGTTATACCAATCACAATTTCGTCTAAACGAGGGATTATGCGGGTCTACCAATTTTCTCCACAATTTCATCGCTACCCGTTTCATCGTTATTTTAGCCGGTTATTAACAACTTTCGGTATATCTGATATAAACTTTTTTGACACAAAGTATAAAGCTCGTATTTTTCTCTTGGTAAGTATAACTTGAATGTTCTGTATTCCATTATCCTTGAATGAACCTAATACACACACATATATACACGTGTGTGTGTGTGTGTGTGTGTGTGTACGTGGACTCATATTTGACTTTTTACGATGTTACTTTTTCGAAAATAGATGTGCATGTTAGAATCTAAAGCAGTGCTGTGCGATATAGATACAACTTTGTTAGAGTACATAGAGGATAAACTATAATAAGGATAAGGACGAAACTACATGTGTAGATAAACACCAATGAAAGCTGAACATCTGGCTTAAAAGCATAATTTGATTTCAGCCTGATTTTATTAATAAGATAACCGATATGAAGTCGGTATATACAAGGAACTTTTACAGTTGATTGTCTTTTTTATTACAATGCATTAACATTATCTATTATCTATTATACCGCAGAACGATAAGTTTACACACAAATAAATCGCATTAGATTTTTCGACGTTTAAGTTAAAAACATTTAGGCGTGTTATTTGATGACTTTTTAATTCTTACTATGTTTGATATTAGAAATAGGAATAGATTCGTTGCGTCGAGATAGAATCATGTAATAGATTCGCGTCGAACTTGTTCAGAGGAAAATTCAATGGGGCAATGTTGCGGTTTATTTACAAGGAACGTTGCATGTGAACGTATCGGTTTAATATTAACGGAAAACCACAACACGTATAGGCAGTTCGATCCTATGCTAATTTTACCTACATTCCACTTTGTTACTTGTCTCGTATGAACGTCAAATTTTTTTACATATTACTTCGCAATAATAAAATGAAGGAGTAGGATTTTAAAGATAACGTAATGCAACAAGGGAATTGAAAACATTTCTTCGAGGAGAAATTTGTTTAAATTTACTTTCTTCTCGTTAGTCATTTCATTGAATCGCAAAGAACTACACAGAAATCTCGAGGATATTTACTTAAAACTTAGTCCGAGAATGTTAATATAATCGAGGAGAAAGAAAGAGAGAGAGAGAGAGAGAGAGAGAGAGAGAGAGAGAGAGAGAGAGAGACAAAAGATCCGTTCTAGCTAGATCGTCACTTTGATTAATTCTCATCGAGTAAATCTCTTCATAGAGAACGGACGCATCCCTTTCCTTCTCTAGCTAACTCGTTCTCTCGGCGTTTAATGACAATGTCCATGTACCCTAGCGACCCACGGGATGTAGGTACGTACTGAAAGCCGCCGTTGATTCCCTTCGTGAACTCTCGGTAAATATAATTCCACAGAGCGAAGCCGGCAAACCGACACTTCATCAAGAAATTACGCGTGGTCAGTTTAGACAATGGCTTCGAGTTGCTAATCAACTTAGAGATATGTTTGAAGAAAAGGGACCAGCTCCTCTATGTTTCTGAACTACCATCCGACCGGGAATGAATTCCGAGAATTTTCAATATATACTTATGAATTTCCTACATAGATTTCCTACTTAAATTGACTTTTAAATAAATCAATGTGGTCATTCAATGATAAGTTTCTAACGAGCTATATTTTTTTCTTTTCTTTTTTCAAAAGACAAAGTTAAAAAAATGTGACTAAAAATTAGTAAATAAATTTTTAATCATACTTCTTTTTATCTAATTTCACTGAGTGAACAGATTTCTTAATCGTCTTAAATAATATTGAGAAATGTCAGATATCACTATGATAGTTAATATTTTTAAAAGAACTTTCGATACTTTCGTATATTCGAAGTTAAACGATCGTGCGTGAGAAGGCTTATTCCGTAAGGATAAATTTCTTGTAAAAGAATGTAACGTTGCGATCGTTAGAGAATGAGTTCGAAGGAAAGAATGAGAAAGGGGTGGAGTTTGGTAGTAACGAGACAGCTCGTGTGATGGTTGAAGTGGCTCGTATATTCGCCTGAGGAAGTTAGTTTGCTGCATGGTCGAAAAAGGTCCTCGAGGTATGCCGGAGAAGAGTTGTTAGCTAGCCAGACGCCGATTTAATGTCTGGTTGAACTACTGCGAGCTCATTAAGTCTCACTGTACGTATTCTCCAGCTTGGAGATAAGAGAACGAACGGATGAGAGAGATAGAAAGAGAAAGAGAAGGAGAAAGAGAGAGAAAGAAAGAGAGAAAGAGAGAGAGAGGAGGTTCCTTGCGAAAGCTTCGCGTCTACGTACTCTCGTTTCTTGAGAGAGCGGAAAACAGAGATAGCAATAGAATGACGTTGTTTTCTACGATTTTCTCATCTCTTCTCTTTCATCTCATCCATTCTTCATCCTCCTTCTCCTCCCTTTCTTCTTTTTCAACGACGGAAAACACTCGATCCCGTCAGACAAGATTCATTTCACCTTTTTCCTGTTCCCCCTTAATAGCATCTTGTCTCTATCGAGTAAATAAAAATCTCATTTATCTCGAACGTAAAACTCGACATGATCGATCAACGTGGTCGTGTCAACGGTCGACTCTGTAACTATCTTTGACTGAAAACTGTTGAAAAAAAATTTTTCATCGTCGTTTCTTAAAGCTCGTTCCACGTAGAGGAATAAAAGAAACGTAACGATCGAGACGAATAATAAGAATCGTATGAAAGTTAAAAAGAAAGAGAGAGAGAGAGAGAGAGAGAGAGAGAGAGATCATAAAAAAAGAAATGGTAATTCTTTATTTTTCTCTATTTCCATATTCGACAATTTTCCCTTTCACTCGTCTTTCATCGTAGCCGCGCACGAGCTGGTAGTTATTAGCCACCGTCACGAAGTCGACGTCACGGATAGTAATGACGAATGAAGCGTATTACGCGGTCGGTAGCGAAATTTGCATTGCAAAGAGGAGCCGAGAGACTTCGTACACAGACGAAGAAGGGACAGACATGTAGTCGTTGCGCGCGCACGAGCACATATGAACAGAGTTCACTAGAGAGAAGAACGTTCTGCCTGAAGCGAATTTAAAAGTCTTTGCTGTTTCTATTCTAGCGAGATATTCCTCACCATTTCTGTCAGTAAATAATTGCAGAGTATCGGACGGACATACAATAGGAACGTAACAGCTGCCTTCTCCTCCTCTCCTCCTCTGCCTCCACCTCCTCCTTTTTCTTTTCCTCCTCTTTCTCATTCTCCTCTCTTTTACTCTTCCTTTCTTTTTCTCGTTATTCATGCCTTCAACCAGACTGTTTCTCTCTTTCCACGATTTTACGTCATTCAAGCATTAATGCCTTTTAATGGTATAAATATAAAAATCCTGCAAAGCGAATATATATTACACCTACCACACAAACAGTAACAAGCTGAGTTTTAGTCGTTAATGCAATCTTCGGATATGTCTATTCGATAATACGCCGGCTTCATTGTCTCCCTGATCCTTTCGGAAACTTGAGAAGTCTTCAAGAGGGAGACTTTCACCCTCTTATATCTCTTACATTCTCTTACGAAAAATTCTGTGCATTAAGTGGAAAAGAATTTGTGGAACGCGTCATCTTATATATGTATTCTTTTCGTATATATATACATCTTGTGCATGTTCGTGTATATATACTATAAGTATGTTAGTATAGAAAGAGAAGAGGGGAGAGAGAGAAAGAGAGAGGACACCCTTCCCTACATTTTTTTTCTATTGTAGCTATCAAAGTCAACGATCGTGGTGGAATGGTGCTTTGTCAACGATGTTCCGCTAAATATCAAATTTCTTAACGTTTAAAAGGAATCGTTCCCTCCGAAATTCTATCAGCACAATGTTCACAATCCTAAATTTCTTCTTCAAATATCTCGATTCTACGAGAAGATACGTAAGTTCTATATAGTAGATCTTTAATTAGTTTACCGACGATGTATCTGTAAGGATTTATCAAGTCGTTTGGTTTAATGATTGTTTTGATTTCATTTCTGAGACGATTTTCGTTCTATAAAAAAAGATAGAATTTTTGAAATGTTTTATGTCGTGTTTTTAAAAAGAAAAAAAAAAAAGTTAACGATTAATATCTATCATAAATACGATGAACCGTGTGATTTGATGTCATAGGATAATCGAGATTATCGTGCGTACAAGACCCAAGAGAAATGGTCAAGTTCGATAGAGTATTATCGAAGTATGGGAGTTAATTAGCGAGGTCATGTCGATTATATCCATGGATTGTCTAGTATCGAATAGTAGAGTAGGTTATTGTCGAGCAATACTGCGCGCATGCCGTAACACCGCAGTCGTGAATACCCTGATTTCTGTAGATTAATTGGCGAACACCGTGGTCTAATTACATTGTCGAACTCCACGTACTTTGGTCGTCGAGGTTATAAGTCTCTATTAATAGTAAGAAAACGGTGCTCTTGAAAATAGACGACGGATTCATCGTTGACGGTAATAACTCGCGCGCATTCGTCGAAATGGTAAAATCAAGGTCGTGAGATGGATTTATGAGGTGAGTGAAACATAGGAGTTCATTTACAGCTGGCTGACTCATTAAGGATCTAACTACTTCATGTTCTTTACTTTTTAATATTTATAAGTTAAAGTTCGCTCGTACAAAAACTTTCTTTTACTATTTTATATAAGAATTTACTGTTTTTTTCTTTTTTTTTTCTTTTCTTTCTTCTTTTTTTTTTCTTTTTTTTTCTTTTTTTCTTTTTTTTTTTTTTTTTTTTTTTACAACGTTAATGAAAAGATAACTCGAGTCACAGATTAAATGCTAATTTTTTTGTTTTGTTTTTTTAACTTGTGAAAGTTGCAAGTACAAAAGTTGAAAGCATCGTTAACGTTTAGTTTGAATGTTTTATGTTGAATTGTTTAAATATTAAAGGTACACGTGGATTTGGAGCGAAAAAAAGAAAAATGAGAAACAGTAAGGAAGTTCTATGATACGTTAAGAACACGTTACACGCAGTGACCACAAGCTAAAACTCGGTGTACATACTTGAACTCGGCTAGTCGTTTTCCCGTTTCTCTGCAGAAGCTCGTTTCCGGTAAACGAAACCACAATGCTAGAATCGCGGAATGTCCGGTCATCCATTTTGGTTGTCCCGTAAACCATAGCATACGTTTACCGTACCTTGTTAACGCACACGTTCTATTCTTGTTTGTATATTTATCTGGGTTGATGATGACGTCTTGTAATTGTGGGAACGATTGCGTAATATGAGATTTTTCGCGACAGTAGCTGTTAACTTTCAAGATAGCACGAGTCTTACGTAAATAATCGAGCATCGACTATGTTTTTCTTGACAGTTTCATTTTCCTTTTCTGCAATTACTTTTTGCTATCCTTAATGATATTCTTATTTCTCAACTTTAAATTATAAGCCATTATTTTTCACGCTAAGGGAACATTTTGCAACAATGAAAATATAAATGTCTTCGTCTTCTTCTTTATATTTAATTTATATTAAGAAATTAAAGTGATATAATATTTATTTTTCGAATATTAATGGATAATTAAATATTAAAATTGTCATTAAATTCTCATCGTGAACATTTCGATGCTCCATATCATCTAACAATAATCTCTACATTAAGTATTATAGTTGATTCTAATTCATGCGCTTTCATTGATGCCTAATTTCGAATGCGATTACTTAAACAGATTCTATTTCGAAATATCCGGCTGAATGGAAACTATCAAATTTGTTCAATACCCTTCTGAACCCTGTTGGTTAATTAAATGGAACGTCCGAAGTACGAGTGAATTCGACCAGGTGCACTCTGACGAGACAACAATGATAATGCCAATGTGATGAGCAATTCGTCAAAGCACTCGGAAATCGCCATTTGTGGTTAGTCTGTGTTTTCATGAGACATTCGTGAGGTACTATTTCATATAAAATGTAATCATTTTTGGATTTTGGAAAAATAATACAGATGAATAGATATCATATATCATACATCAAATACTATTATTCTCATCTTATGAGAATATTCAAAAGATACTTATTTGTTATTCGTGTTGGAAGAAAGTGCATAGAATCTTTCATAAGAAAAGCAAGGATCTTCGACCTCTTGAGTTCCACAAACAATGATGTCGTTGGCTCAAGATAAAAAAGATAAATCGCCAATGTGCAAAAGAAAATGAGGAAAATGCACTGGTCACGTTGCACCCTTTGCTCGCTCCAGGGGTACGAGGCCTCTCAGCAATGAGAAGGGATTCTCTAAGCTAAGGATCTTTTCTATGACCCTTCGCAAAAGGAAAGGTCAGAGAACCCCTGGAGATAGGTTCGAGTTAGTCGACGAGCTTCTACGACATATCGCAGTCTTCTTTTTATACCATGAGTCGATATAGCCTGCACGCGGAGACTTCGACTTACACGAAGGACTCTAGCGAAGGGTTGCCCGCGGAGAAGAAGGACACCGGAATCATACTGACATCACATACGTAATACGCGCGGGTCACCGCGTGTTTTACCATCCCCTTTATCCTATTCTAACCTAAGCATCAAGAGAACTTGGATGGTAGCGAGCAAGTAACCCTACCCGCCTAAACCTGCTTCGCATAAACCACAGGAGATCCACTTTATTAGAGCCATAGGTAGATACGATTTGGTATAATGCCTGGCATACGTGCAACCTCGGGTCCTTTGTCCTGCCTCTCTCTCTCTCTCTCTCTCTCTCTCTCTCTTTATATCTATCTATCTCTATCTCTATGTCTCTAAACTAGAGAGAATCGTATGCAAGACACGTAATACCGATTTACGTATGTTTTAAGTCTGGCTCGCATAATGCAACTGATTTAGCGTAGGTATAGAATACTCTTATACATGTTCAAAAGCCTCCGTGATCGAGCACCGAACTTAATTATGAATCAAAGGTCTTAGCGCCTTTTACTTTATACGTTTTGCTAGTATTTCGTAAAGAGGAAAGTTGGATTCAACCGATAGCACGGGGTTCACAAATGTCATTTGTCTAGATTGTTTTCGAAGCTTTCGCATTTTTCAACATTTGTAATCGTCTCTTAGGAAAAATAAGGATGTGCCTTTACTATAAATCACAAATAAAATTCTAATTCGCACGAAAAGAAAGAAATCGGATACAAAGCGTCTATCGGACAAACCCTCTTCTAAAATGTATAATTCATTGTCAGAGCAATGCGGAGCAACTTCCCAAGTTTGGAATTACATGTTAAATCGGATCGCTTCATCACGGTCTCCTACTCTGGTCATAGCGATCTATATCTATATCTCGCAAGCGTATTGCACACCATCAATTTCTACCGTTTCTACCCACTATATCGAACGTATTTCCAATGTACTTGGACGGAATGTGCCTCTATGGAACGGAGAAAGCGTAAGAGGATGGATAAATGGAAGGAAAGACATTCGATTACATTAAAATAGATCACTTTTGCTTTTCATTATTACATAATCTCTATCTCTACGTCATTATCTATTCATAATTATTCTAACGTGGAAACGGCAAAACAATCAATCCTCGTAATAGGAAATAATATAGATTTTATCGAACAAAATGATTTTTCTAAATTTGTCAAAAATAATATATCTTCGATATTGATAGTTTTGATTTAATATATATGGTCCAAAATACACATATACAAGTGATATCCGATGATTCAGTAAAAGGAAGGAACTTGGCTCGTATCGGGCGACATTTATCCAGGTCAAAATGTGGATTTGCATCGACTAAAGCCAGAGCATGGCACTATGACCGCGATCGTGCACGATGAATGCCTCGCCTCATCCTCTCTCTTTCTCTTCCTCTTCTTCCCTCGTATCGATCCATCGAGGTGTCGGCAAAATACACCAACATCGATCTTTCTCCTCCCCAAAAGGGTAAAGACGAACGATCCCTGTTTATGCTTTGCATTTGGGACGTTCCTAGTGATAAAGGGGAACGTGCTTGATGTTTGCGAAAGTTTACTACCGGGCATACGTTTTACATTCGCCCACATCTACGGAGATCTCGAATTGGAATGGCGAGGAAACGATTTGCAAATAGGAAATATGGAAATTTCGAAGATTGTTGTCATCAGTTATGTAAAATGTGTTATATATATATATATATATATATATATATATCTACCTGTAAGAAAAATATAGAAATAATGTTTTATGATTCAATGAAATTAGCTTTACATCGAAGATAATAATAAATTCGTTCAATATCGAATGTAACACTTTTCGCGTTAGCGCTAAACTAGAAAATTATGCAATAGCCAGGAAGACGTAGGAATCGTGTACCTCTTAGAGATTTTCCTTCTCCATTACGTAATTCTCCTCACTAGTGAATTTATCATCTCGACGTGTTCTCTACGAGTACGGATTTGAATCGCCAGTCGGATAATCGGTCTTACTTTCGGAATTTCACGCGGATAAAGGTCGAGAGCCGAGTTTGCGTCGTGGAAATCGTAAGAGTAACTTTCGTAACTGTTTTTCAACGACGACTGTTAGTGCGAACCTTTGCTTTTGCTCCGCCTTCTCGGTTAAAGATACAACGTTCATAGCAATTAAAATCTTTTAATGGAGTATTAGCATGACGGGAGATAGGAATCATTGAAAAATAATCGAACCTATGAAGACTTAGTGTTTTATACGATCGTTTATAGCACGGTCGTAGATTCTTGAAGAAGCTATTAAGAAGACAAAAGGTCCGTAAAAATAAATCGTTAAACGTCAAAGTAAAAAGAAAAGAAAAAAAAAAAAAAAAAAAAAAAGAAAAAGGAAAAAGAAAAAAGAAGAAAAAAATAGAGCGAGCAAATGCCATCTCAAGTGGAAGAAAGCATCGACCCTTTTTTATGAGACATAGATTTAGTTCTTGGCTCTCGTCGATGAACCTGATAGCCATCGTTGCTCGTTCGCATTTCGACACGCACGCGACGCACACTCTAGGACGTAGTTGGTCCCAAGTGGTTGGGCTTCTATGCTTCGATCGAAAACCATTTGAGCGGTCGATAGAAGCTCGCTCGGGGAAACACGAAAAGTAACTTGATCTCTTCAAGATGGTATTACCCAAATGCATCGATTTAACTTTCAGCTAGCCCTTCAATAAAGTCCTTTCTCTATTTCTAAGGCCCCAAGACGAATTGGTATGGATTCGAAGTTTCGAATCGTTTTTTTTTATTTCTTTTATTTTTCCTTCCTCATTCATTCTTTCTTTTTTACCGATCATTTCTTCGTGGTATTCACGTGGACATATACGTGACTCGCGTGCCTGCACGAAGTAATGACATACCGACTTTTCACGTTATCGTCCAACAAACACAGAGATGAAGCTTCCGATGTTCGTGCTACCATTTCTTCATTCGAGAATTTTAAACCAGAGTCGATTCAGTTATGGAGAAGGACAGACAGACAGACAGAGAGAGAGAGAGAGAAAGAGAGAGAGAGAGAGAGAGAGACGAAAATATCTATTATTATTCTTTTTGACTTTACGAAATGGAAATGGAAAAGATTTTTAAGAAAATATTTAAATGTTCTTAAAGATCTTCGTACTTCCGTTCTCAATAATTATATTGTATATACAAAATTAATCTATTAAAGATATATTTACACTTGATCGAGTTTAATTTATATGATATTCCGATTGATTGAGAAAGATAGGAAAACTAAAGTTTAAATCATCGATCGTAATAATACCAATGAAGGCTAGGCTTCCTCTATTTCGTGACGATGGAATGGATTTTTTCGAGGCGCTGAAGCGCAACGCTGCTGCGACAAGATTTACGCGATATATCCGTTCACAGTAGGTGGGTCGTGGTTGTTTTATTCGACGAGACCGAGGTAAAGAGAGCGAGAGGGAGACCAAAAGCGAGAGAGAAAGAGAAAGAGAGAGAGAGAGAGAGACAGAGACAGACAGAGAAAGAAACGGTATAATGCGCACAAGCGCGTATTCTCCCCGCGCTTATAAGTGCATGAACAAAGGAGCTTTATAAACGCATGCAAGTACATACGAACGGAGGCCCGGTGCAGACTGACTCCGTTTGCTTTCCTCTGTGCGTTCTGTGGTTTGTCAGGAACGATATCCTATATTCTATTCTCACACACATTCTTGCATTACTAGGCTCTGTACGTATACCTTTATATACACATATATATATATATATATATATATATGTGTGTGTGTTTAGTATTAACGTCGACAGTAATACCAACGATATCGTACGGTACGTCGTACGTTTACTATCATGAAAAAGGGTAAAAGAAGAAAGAAAGAGGGGGTTAACACGGCTTACAGAAAGTGCTTTCCTCAGCAGATGCAGAGAACCAACGTGAAAACCTTTCCGCGTTATGTTGCGTTGCGTTACGTTGCGTAAGATTCTATCTCGAGGGTAGGAAGATTTTCTCCGTGTTTTCTCGCTAATACCTTTGCACCCTTGGAATACAGGTTGATCCTACTTCTACGAATTAATTCCTTTCAATCTCTCTCCTTTGTAAAATGAGAATAAGATAAGTGAGAACTTACATTTCCCACAAATGCTACGTAATCAAATTCTCTTTTGCTTGTGATAACTAATTTTTTCCCCTTGTAAACGTTAATAATACTAAGTTAAGATTATATATATATATATATATATATATATATATATATTTGTTTCATATGATATTATTTATATATATATATATATATATATAAAAAGAAGAAAAAGAAAAAATCTTGAAACCGGTAATTCTTAAATTGGGAACTATCTATATTCGAAAGAAATAACCATTTATTTTTAGATTATTCGAAGTGTTACGCTCATTGGTCGCGCATTCACACGTAACTATAAATTTTCGATCCAAATTACGAAATAAATGTATCTTCAAAAGATTACTTTTTTTTTTTTTAAATTCGTCCCGATTTATTTATAACTCGAATTTATAACTTGAAACTTTCTCCACGATCTTTCATTTACAATTATCTTAAATAAATATAATGTAAAATTGGAGCAACAGATGCGGTATAATTAAAAATGCAATCACTGAATTTTACAACGTGTTCGTGAATAAAAGGGGGAGAAAAAAAAAGAAAGAAAGAAAGAAGATAGAGAGAACGGGAGAGAGAGAGAGAGAGAGAGAATGTAGGGAAGGTAAATATGAAGCGTAACTAATATAAAAAAATCTACTGCAATGTAAGGATATTAAACGTTAAATAGGTGAGAGTGTAGGGATCGTAAAGTTCCAGGAAAAAGGTTCTACCTCTTTCTCGTCTTTCTCGTTGCATTAAAAATATGCACCATTCAGGGCATTTGTGCGTGTGCGTAAGCGTGTATACAACGAATCACGTTGGCTCGTTACGCGACGAATTCCACGTTCGCAGCTTAACCTGCTGCATTTCTGTTATTTAATTTTTCATCTTGTTTTTTCCTTTTTATTTCTATTTTTATTTTTATATTTTTTTTCCATTTCATTTTATTTTTTTTTTTTTTTCCCATTCTCCACGTTCAATATACACCAGGATTGGATTGTTGTTTCGCGCCAAACTTGTTAAGAATAGATACCGAGCGTTTTTCCAGAAATCGAAATTTCGAAAAATACGAACGAAAGGTGTGCAATTAATTCGCATATACAGAGACGATCGAAATTCGTTTCGTGTAATCGCGTGCGAACGCGCTTCGGAACCGATCGCTCGTTATTTGTCGCGCCATAATTTCGCCGCTCGAAGAACGAACGGTCGCGGTTGGTGTAATCACGATCGATCGTTGGACCGTGAAATTATAGTAATTAGCGCTGATGCTTGCCTTGGAAACTGGAATTCGTTTTTCATCGGACGCGTTAAGGAGGAAATCGAATTGCGCGGGAATTATTTTTATTCTTATTTTTGTCTATCCTTTTTTTTTTTTCTTTTTCTTTTTTTTTCTAATTTTTTTCCTTTTTTTCCTTTGGTGTCACGTATCTTAATCGAGTTTCTTTAAAAGATTGAGTACGTAGGCGAGATCAAATGTATTGATTTGTCGTCCGTCAAAAATTGATTAATTTTATTATACGATGTAATAATAAGGTTTGTTTTATTAAGTTCAATAATTTTATACGAATATTTCGAAATTTCCTGAAAGACCTGAAAAATCAAATGATAATTCGATAGTCGATAGAGATATGAAGAAAAAGCGAAAGAGAAATTGTAAAGATTCTACCAATTCTCTCTCTAATTATTCAGTTTATGAATATTCTGACTTCCTTTCTAGGATGAAAAAAGTGAGATAACTGTAACAACTCGAACGACTATCGACTCATTACTTTTTCAGCAATTTCATTTCGCTGAAACGATTCAGAACGAATTCAAAATCGATTCTGTGAGAAACTGAACGTGAACGATTTATTTATTTCATTCTGAATCATATAGAATGTCCGTTCTTGATTATGTTTAATGTCTTTATCGTTATTCTAATGTGACGTTGCTTGGATCGCTGGAAAATCGTTTCATCTAGGATTATGCGTGAAACATAAACGATCAGCGAATCGATCGGAATAATAATCGATAAGACGAAAGGTATAAGTATTTTTAGCCGAAGGTCGAGAACGTAATTGCCGATGGCGTTCACGATCGTTGCTGACGCGATCGTCGAGAGTAACGTTTTACGCCTCGAGACGTCGAAGAATGTACGATGCAAAGTGTCGGTGATGTGAGAGGAAGAAAGAGAGAAAGAACGAAAGATGGTTGCCGAGCCCTTGAGTAAAATACGTTCTCTGGCAAGTCGACGGCCCGTAGGAAGTATCGAAAGACCGCCAAGTTCGAGGAACTTAGGTTCTTCTACGTGGAAGTATGTACTTGACTCGAGTCATGGCAATACATCGATGCGTTGCTTTCGAGCGTGCTCCTTGAGCGCTTTGTATTAGAGTAATCGATCAAACTAATCTTATATGGGATCAAAATTGCTAGAGTCAGATTTTTTTTCGTTTGTGTGTGTGTGTGTGTGTGTGTGTGTGTGTGTGTGTGTGTTTGTGTCTGCCTATATAGATAAAATTTTATTTAATAGTTTTAAAATATGCAACAGTTATATTTACATTTGTCGTTTCGTCATGGAGTATCCTTTTCTTTTTTCTTTTTACCTTAAGACTAGAAATGTTCTTCGAAGGACACAAGGTCCATAAGGAAGTCAAACGGAAAACTGAACGTTCGTTCATTTGGCTCCCACGAAGGCACGTTGAGTTCACGTCTTCCTGACCGCGGTGTGGGTGTAACAGTTATTCGAATATTTCTTGGAGGTCTCATTAATTATGCAACGGTTGCCCCCGTCACGAGCCACCTAGAGTCTCGATCGAGGTAATCGCTTGGCCTTAATCGTACGGCCGATCGATCACCGCTGATCGTCGGGAAGAAGGAGACGATAAAGAAGAGATAGTAGCAATGAACTTTGCCCTCTCTAGTCTGCTCGACCCAGACAACCTATATTTTATATACCTTTTGAAACTATTTTAGCAAGAGGCCGAAATGATTATTAGAGAAATTTAGGCCACAAATGAAATACATAGACCTAAGAAAAATGAATATTAGGTTACTATGATAAGACCGATGAGAGACATTATTTTATAGACGCTCGTTTAACGTACTCATCGTTCTTGAAATCCTATATCTAGATCCGATCCGATCAAAATCGATTCTCCTGGTAATGACATCGTTCCTCTGTATAAACGTGAACGGGAGCTGCGTTTGACAAGATTGTCATGAAACGCGCTCACATTCTACTCAACGTTTACTCGTCATACCTAAGTTTGAGCTGTTTCGATCTCGTTCGAGCGATCGCGATTAATCGCTTGGACATGGCTGAGAATGACAACGCGATCGATTTCGTGGAATATCTTCTTTAACCACGTCGAAAAATCCGACGGATTCGGTTTTCGACGATTGGATTTCATTTTATGGTTGAAAATAATTACGGGATTCCGTTCGAAACCGGCTAGAAGGATGAGAACGAACGAGAATGCGAAAAAGGATTGGATCGTTCGATGGGAAATAAAAGTATCGACGAGTATCTACCTCCCCTCCCCTATCTTCGACGTATCGACGTTTGGCAAATGAACGGTCACGTAAAGCCACTGTGATCGAAAGCTAGCCACTTGTCTTTGTTCCTTCTTCCCTTCGTTATCCCACGACCTTTTACCGACTTTGCGGATACTTGCCCGTTGAAACCTTAGAAATAAAAGGGAGGAGAATGGAAGACTCATGGAAGAAAAAGATTCAAGCGGTAACACACGGATGTCACTAATGATAATGATTGCAATAGAAAATCTAGACTGATTATTTTCTACCGTATAAAAAGAAATTCAAAGGACAATAAGTATTATTCAACTTGTTGTCTCGTTGAAATTACTATTTCTGATGAAAATAAAATATCATAAAAGAAAATATCGATAGATTCGTGATAATTATTAATATAAATTAATATTCATATAATATTTATGTATATAAATATTTGTGTGCGGTGGTACGTATGTATATTGATTTTATTGAAACATATTCCGGGTAAATATTTTTTATAAACTTCTGTTGCTACGATTTATCTAACAATAAGTTAAACTGACGCGATAAAAGGGGACAGGTCTGGTCGCTGCTGACGGAGGGAAAGCTTTAATGCATCGATCATAGATCAATTTTTTGACATGGTAAGGATCAAGAGTAATATTTTTCGCTCGCGAATAACCTTGCTCATGGTACGTAGAGCATGGAAGTGAATCATCATCGGTCATCGGGACTGATCGGTTCGCTGACACATAGCGGCAGGATACGTTGCTCTCTACTTAAATGAAAATTGACGTGATCACGTCAGTCTCGACAATTTTAACCGTTGCATACATCATTCAGAACAATATAATTATTTCGATTTACATACCATGGACGTAACCTATTTTTAAATATTATCTATTCATAAAAATCGAACTTCGTTGATAATGGAGGGATTCAATAAATCTTGTTAATAATAATAACGAAAAATATTACAAAAGAAATATTTTTTCGAGAATAATTTTATATCGTGTTTCGTTCACGGATCAATTCCTCGTTGTAGAGAGGAATGGAATCAATTTCAAGTGCGAAATGGACCTTGATTTCGATCTTGGGATAAGTCGAAGCAAAGATTGAGATTACAGCTATAAAGAGAGAGACAGAGAGAGATTTTAATACGATCGTGAGCAATGGATCGATCGTAATCGAGACATGACCATTAATCTACAAGACATTGTTTATATAACTCATATTGGATTTCCTAATATCGATCGCTCAAATATCTTAAATGTTTAGAAATACCAATGGCGCGTAAAAATAAGTTAGAGTACGTCACATTTTCTCTTACCCTCTGCAAATAATGGAGATTGATCTGAATATTTAGTTCCAGTAATGGAAAAACTAATAATATCGTTATACAGAAGTTTTAGGGTAAAGTAATAGTGATAGGAAAGTTATACTAGTCACCGAGTTACCAAAATTTCCATCTATTCTACGAGTAATCGCACACGGTAATGTACTTTGAAACGGAACAGCTTCACTCTCTCTCTTTCTCTCTCTCTCTCTCTCTCTCTCTCTCTCTCTCTCTCGTCAATTTATTTCTCATCCTTTTTGAGCCAACGGGCGAGGTTCCACGTACCATGAGTATTACGAGATAAACCGCTTTGGTTAATCTTCCTCGATAGGTACCGTCAACTTTCCGTGGATGGTAAAAGTTCGACGAAACATCGCTTCGTAATGCGTGCGAACGTCACTTTTCTCTCTCTCTCTCTCTCTCTCTCTCTCTCTCTCTATCTCTCTCTCTCTTTCTCTTTCTCTATCTCAACCTTCCTCGTACATTCAAGAATTATTTTGATGAAGCATCGCTGTAACCAAAAAAGGGGGTCGACCTTATCTTTTCCATCCCTTATGAACGAGCCAAAGATTATCATCTTAAGAAGGCGAATCTTTATGCGCTGACTTTCGCGAATGTAGTTTAAAATTTCTTAAAGTATCTTTAACTTTCTTACCATGGCTCATTCTCGGTGCGAACCTCTCGAGGTGGGACGTGACGTTTAGCGAGTACTCTTTCTCGACTTTATAACATCATGATTTAGCATCGGCGAGGATACTTCACAGTGTAATTTCATTTTTGGCTCGGCGATACTCCACGGAAAAAGGAATGCTTCCATAGTTCTAACTGAGATCATTTATTATTTTTATTTCTTACAATTCTTTTATTTTTGATAAAATTCTTCTTTTCTCTTTTCTTTTTCTTATTTCTTTTTTTTTTCTTCTTCTTCTTCTTACTTTCAATGCAATCCAATTCTCCTAATCAGCATGTACAATTTGAGTTGTCACGATTCTTTTTCTACAACAAATGATAATAATGGAAAATATAAAGAAAAGAAAATTAAAATAAAGCAACTTTTTCTGATGCATTTCTATTACGTTAGATGTAAAGAAGATATCTTTTTCTATATATTTAAAATTGGATTTGTTTGAAATGTTGTATCGCGCGTGCTCATTATCGACCGAAATATCGTGGTTTGTGAGTATATTCACTAACGGAAGAGAGATACAAAACTAGATCCTGTTTTGACCGACATTCTCCGAGCAACGGACCATAAAACGTAACGAGTCTCTCGTTTCCATTCACGGATGTGCACTCGACGGTTGTTGCGTCCTTTCCGATGCGATAGGAGCCGTGTAATAATCAATGTATTTTTTTTTGTTATGTTACAGGTGAGACTAACAAAGGACGTGTTGAAATTAACGAAACCTCCGGTCGTTATCACGGCCAATTAGCAACGTATTCGAAATTTTCTTGGAACTTTCTTTCTGGTCTGTCGCTTGAGCGTAATCGTGAGTATTAAAAAAAAAAAAAAAAAAAAAAAAAAAAAAAAAAAAGAAAAAACAAGAGAGAAAAAAAAAGAAGAGAAGAAAAAAGAGCGAAAAATAAATAAAAAAAAAAAAAAAAAAAGAAGAACAGAAATCATATTTTCTATATAATAAGAGAACATTAGTAAAATCTTTTCGAATAAACAATTTCGCTCATCTTGATTTCTTCGTCTATTTATATTTAATCTTCTTCTTCGATATAGTTCTTCTTCGTCTGATTTATTTTTTTCTCATTGCTCTTTTTCCTTTCTCTACGACGACGACTTTCTCTTTAAATCGTTCGCCCATCCAAAGGAGAAAGCTCACGATCTTTGAAGCCGGTCTGGAGTACGACGAATGCGCGCGCGGAAACCATCTCCGTCGTCTGGCTGAACACAAAATATGTTAATACGATCGTGTATCCTAATCTACATTTTATGCGAACTCGCGGATTTGCGATTATAATGACAAAGAGATACACGTTCTCTCTTTTGCAAAGCTACGTCCTTTCTCTCTCTCTCTCTCTCTCTCTCTCTCTCTTTTTCTCTCTTTCTTTTCTTTTTCTTTTCATTGCTTGCGTCCTCGCAGCAATCCGCCCTCGAGTTTTGTCGCTCGGTGCCTTCCTTCTTCGGAAACTCGAGATGCGCAAACGATACGCGAATCGAGGCACGCACTTTCTCATTTGCGATTCAACGCGCGGTCGGTCAAGCTCGTATATATATCGACGCGTAAGCACTACCGGCTGACTAAGCTTTCGTGGAAAACAGCATTGAATCTCTAACATGTATACCTCTCAGATTGTGAGGGACACTGGATATTCTCAAGACTTTGGAATCGATTAATGCTTCCCTGCGCGTCTCATGGTCGAAGATCGAGCCGACTGCTTCTTGCACCTTGTGAGACCGGCGCAGACGTGAAGAGAATGGAATCCCGTAGAGTTACTACCTCTTCTTCACGATCCCAACATTACTCCCGCGTACGAACAGCAAACCCGTTTCCATCTCTTGGCCAAAAGATTTTGAATCGTTTTAACCCCATGAGCAAATAGTTGAATGTTTGCCTTTTGAGACTGCTTGTTATCGAAATTATTTTCGTGGTTTTACCTAACAACGTATACCATACATAGAATTACGGGGAAAAATATAATGAAATGAATTGATACATTAAGAAATAAGAAATATTTCGAAAATAAAGAGTAGATAGATCGAAATTAAATACGCTCAGCGATTAAATTAAATCCATATAAATGATTCCATAATAAATCGAAGTTTTTCAAATGGTGAGACATGTATGTGTAGTTAAGAAATAATCGATCAGAGATAGGAGAAACGATAAAAGTGTATCTACTCTATAGACATATTTTCCACGAGAACTATTCATTGTCCGTTAACGAGTCATTCCATGCATTTCGCTAATTAAAAGTTTTTCCTGTCTATTCTCTAACACCGATACGAACACACGGCTCTCTTTCTCTCTCTTTTTCTCTCTCTCTCTCTCTCTCTCTCTCCCTTTATTACGATGAACGGATATTCCGGGAATGCGACGAACGTTTAACCGCTTCGTCGCGCGAAGGAACATGCTGGTGTATTATCGTGTAGGTATTTCTAGCCTAAACATAATAACACTCGAGCGACGTCGTCGTCTAGTATACGCTGCACAAGGAGGTACGATCGTGTCGCTCTCTCTCTCTCTCTCTCTCTTTTTCTCTCTCTTTCTCTCTCTCTCTCTCTCTCTCTCTCTCTCTCTCTCTTCGTTGGCTTCTTGCCGGCCATTCACCCTTTCGTTTTCTCAATGGAAAACACTTTCGCCATCGTTGCGTCTGGCTTACCATTCATCGCGTCTCAGGAATATTAAATCGAACGCCATTTGTACTTCGAACATTCATCGTTCGTTTAAATTGATATTAACTTTACATATATTTTCATATTACTTACTGACCTTGATTGAATATTAAATTATATCGGTAGTTTTCGTTTGATTTGAATAAAAATTAAAGGACTGCTGTAATATCTATTCGTTGCGTCGATCATAAAATAAAATAACCGATAACATTCGTGAAATATTTCATTGATTTGATATATATATATATATATATATATATATATATATATATAAGCGTCGAACGACGTAGAAATTTCACGAAGAGCTTTCGTTTTAGTCTAACGCGCGTAAAACTTTGACGTATACTTTCGCGTTATACCGACGCCGCCTTTCATGACCTCCTTCCGCGGATGCATCTGCACGTAGCCGTTTATCTTGTCACGACAATGCCTTAGGTAACACATCCTGGTTAGAACTGTACTCCGTACAAACCGACTCGAATGCGAGTCCGCGCACACGCTTGAGTAAAGTGCAGGTGTCTTCGTGCAAGGTATGCACATGCGCGCACACAAATACATATACCTATATACCTATAATATGTATATATATATATATATATATATATATATATACGACTAGAGATATAATATATATATGTGCTTCACTCGCCAGATATCTATACATTCACCACTGGCGTGGGCGCAACGAACGATATTAATGCATTTATTCATGGGTGTAATTAAAATTAGTGCGTCGGGCGTGTGCGAGTGAGCCGTACGAGCGACATGATTATTATCTCGAATCCAATGAAGAATTATCGCACGTGCCATTAATTTCCGTGACTGCGTCGAGAGCTGCATCTGCATCGTGTTTTCTCTCTCTTACTTTCTCTCTCTTACTTTCTCTCTCTCTCTCTCTCTCTCTCTCTCTCTCTTTATTTCTCTTACTTTCCTTCTTCGTATATCTCCTTCTCTTGTTATTTATTTCTTTCTCACTCTAACTCTTATCAATGACACGTCTTCCCTTCGACTTTCGATTAAACTTTCAAAGCGAAGCAATCGCATCTATAGCATGTTTTATTTAAACTTCAAAAATGTTAAAGTGAATTGTTATAAGAGATTAATTTAAATTAAAAGGAAATTTTATTATCCAGTTAAAAGATTACGATCACTCGGGAAATTAATTCAAATTATTAACTTCGATTTAGATATTTATTGTTTAGTTCACGTGACAAGACAGGATGCGAGGTTCAACAAAGCGGTGAAAGAGAATTTATATGGACAATTTTCTTCGCTTTTCTAATCGTCCGTATCCAATCGGTGGGTAATTTGATGAAACGATAGAAGCCAAACGGCCTGTATACTCCACACATACATATATCATCATTAACACATATCCGACTTGCCTATAATACGACCTATTTAGACTTCTCTAAGGCAACAAGCAACAATACTGAGGCGTAACAAGCCTTTGTTTTTTTTTTTTTTACTATAACACGCCTTCGAACTATCCAACGAATTCCTAGCAATGGAATTTTCTCGTCCCTGTTGTAGTCAAATTTTCTTCCACTACAAACGTTTTAATACCGTTCTGTATCTCGTCCCATATTATCCGACATTGAAAAAAAAAATCGAGAGAGAGAGAGAGAGAGAGACAGAGAGAGAAAAAGAGAGAAAGAGAAAGAGCGAGAGTAACGATTTTCAGCAGAGTAGGTGATCCTCTCAAACGACTTTTTCATGTTTCGCCAAATATCAAGTTAATTCGAAAAAGCGTAATTAAAATTAGTACGGACATTTTTTTTTTTTTCTAAATAATTTTTTATCAAAAATAAAAGTAATATTTAAAAATTATAATATATATTATATATTACTGTAAGATCTTTATTGTCCGTTATTCAAAACTTATTGAGTTTTTTTATTAAGTAAATCAAATATAACTCATACTATTTTTAGTTTCATAAAGATGGATGATCCGATCTACTAGAACGTGGAAATTTCAATTCAAATCTTAATTCGAATTCTTCGAAACAACTTTTATGTTTGAATCGTTTTAAAGCTGAACTTCTCGATTGCATATCAGGTTGCCGCTTTGAAACTCAAGAGAAGTTATTTTGAGGTCGATGACAGTAGAAGCAACGTGGAAGAGAGAGCTTCGGTAATCGTATTTTAGCATTCATAGTGCTTTTCAAGTATGAGAAAAGACCAATGTATTCATTTTCAAAAGTTTTCATCCGTTTGCCGTTTTTTAAAAGTACATAGATATATAACGTTATTTCTTTTATAATGTCTACGCAACGTACATATTACGACATGTAATTAAGTTGCAAGAAAAATTTGTAATAACTTTTCTATTTTATTTGTAACTGTCATCACGATCAATCGAAGAAATTAAATGCTTTTCTTTCTCTCTTTCTTTCTTTCTTTCTTTCTTTCTTTTTGTTTCGTGTCTAACAAATCCATTCGTTTGATAAGTAAAAGAGAGAAAGAGAGAGAGAGAGAGAGAGAGAGAGAGAGAGAGAAAGAGAGTATAGTATTTGCACATAACATTACTTCATCACCTTTTTTCTCGACCGGCAATTAATTCGAGGTGACAGAAAGGGTAACAAGTATCGGAATCAGGCAACGCGCGAGCTCGTGCTCTCGTTTTCTCGGTTAATTGGACGCTAAGAAAGGTCGAACTCACGCGACTTGTCACGCGTCGTGCTTTGTTTGTCGTGCAGAAAATGATCGCACACTCCCCTTCCGCGCGACAAAAATGCTGTCACGAGTGAATTCGCGCTCCTGTATTGTATCGAAATATAGACACATACATGGATACAATAAATGAGAAAATGTTAGTCATATTAGGAACTAATACCGACACGACTATTTAAAGGTTCAGTCGCATTTAAGCTGATAACTGCAAATTCCGACGACTCGTTATCGCGTGGTTTTGTAATTACCAAAAAAAGAAAAAGAAAAAAGGATAGAAGGACAATTTTAGACGTTTTCCTTTGATTTCACAATTAAAGGGACAATTCAAAAATCGATATTACAATTCTCATTGAGGATAACACAAACGATTAAAGTCTTGATCTTTCTGATTATGTATGTAATCTTGGATAACATAAGCTGCGGCTCGAGATAAACAGAAAGAGAAAAAAGAGAGAGAGAGAGAGAGAGTGAGAGAGAGAGGGTGAGGGAGAGAGCGCATTGATCTCAATCTATTCATGTTTGCATCATTTGCTCTAATTATTCTGCTTTTATTCGATGATAAACATCATTAACGATATATCATCGAATGCTCGTTTGATTCGATTGCTCTCGAGCTCTATTTTTTTTTATATCTCTTTTCTTCATTACTTTCCTCTCGTTATTACGTTGATTATTGCAATTAACTTGATATCTCGGCTAAATGCATGACGCACGAGTTTCCACTTTATTTTACAAAATAATTCTTCGATGTATCTCGGCCTTTCTATAAAATTTCTATTAAATAAAAATGTCATTCTTTTTACACTGTCCTCTTTTTTTTTTAAAGAGAGAAAGAGAGAGAGAGAGAGTTTCACCATGAAATCTATTTTTTTCGAAACATTTGTAAATTCATCGAGACCTCTTTACTTTGTTAGACATCGTCGATCTTCGAAGATAGATACAATTACTCGGTCATTAATCTTCATTTTCATTAAAAAAAAAAAAAAAAAAAAAAAAAAAAAAAATAAAAAAAAAAAGCAAGAAAAAAAATAAAAAAAAAAAAAGAAAGAAACAAAGCTAACCGTTGGGTCAGCCATAACAAAAATTCTCTACAAATGGAAATAATTGCTGTCTATGTTTTTGCGAGCATTCCAAGCAAGGCCGGAACTCCGGCGAACAGCAGATTAGTTTTTTCTTTTTTTTTTTTTTTTCGACACACATATGCGTAGTACCGTTTTTTTTTTTTTTTTTCAAGAATTAATATACGTCTACATTCGTTTTATATTTTTTTCTTTGTGAGACAAAAATCAACGAATTCATTTCTTTCTTCATGCTTTTAATATAAAAATAGAATCTTTGACGAGGTTGTAAAATAAAAGTTTACCGTAATAAAATAATTATATTGGCCGCTAACATGAATATTTTCATCAAATGAATTAGTATAAATAAAAGTTGCAAATCGATTAATTTTTGAAATCTGTCATATCCCAAGAGATTTTACGTATGAACTCATTCTTCTTCCTCTCGAAATAAACCAAAAGATAAGAAACAGAGAGAGAGAGAGAGAGGAAGGGAGGGTGGTAGAGAGAGAGAGACAGAGAGTTATCCGAGGATGTATTTGGGCTTCTTATTTTCACATCGAAATAGGCGCTTTGAATAAATTCCTTTGTCACACTCACACGCTTTTATGGATTCATCTTTTTAAACGAAGATTCTTCTCTCATAGGAGCATCTTTCTTTAGTCCAATCATTTGCGATGATCTAAGGTTTCGCCAGAGGAACAACCAAGAAAACGATGCACACATTGTAACGTAAGCACACATTGGACATTTTCGGGAGTAATTTTTTTTTCGCGACTACGTTCTGGAAACATGGGGAGAAGAATAACATTGAGTATGAAAGAGAAAAGAGGGTTGAAAGAAAGAGTAAAGAGAAAAGAAAAAAAAATAAATTAAAAGAGAGGAAAAGAAAAGAAAAGAAAAGAAAGAAAAGGAAAGAAAAGGAAAGAAAGGAAAAACTGTGGGGTGTCTAAGTCGACAGATATACTTACTTCTTGCAGAAGTGCTTACCTCGTAATAACGCAAGTAAAGAAGACGAAGAAGTAGAAGATAAAGAGAGAGTAGGAAAAGAAAAAGAAGGAAGTCCGTTACGTCTTACGTGACGGCAGTTTACTCATGCGAACGGAGCACCTGACGGGAGTAGCTTTTACGAGAGTGCGTCTTCTCGACGGTGAATCTCTCGTCTAGTCGTTGTAGTCACTTTTTCCTCGTTCTCTTCTCTCTTTGTCGTCGTCTTCCTCTTCGTCTTCGTCTTCGTCTTCCTCTTCGTCTTCTTCTTCGACTTCCTCTTCGTCGTTTTCGTCGTTGTAGTTGACGAAGAGGCTTTATGACTCTCGCGGTGTGCCTTCTTTCACCGCTAACCACCCTCGCTCGCAAAATTCTTCTCGTACGACACGCTTTACGTTTTCTCCGTTATTTCTTATGCGTTAAGATTTCTCTCGTACTTAGAAAACGAATACGGACGTCTCGTATAGAAATAACCATTCCACCAGCCAGTTCGAGAGAACGCCTCTGTCTCTCTTTTCCTGTCAGTCTTTCAAAGAACTTTCGTTTTATCTCAAATATCGAGTTGCTCCGGGCCAATAAAGAATTGTGAATGGAGCATTTCAAGAAAGTGGAAGAGAAGGAACATATTTGAAATATGGATCTCGTCACGTATTACATAAAAATGAAAGAAGAAATTTTATGGAAGTTTAAGAGTTTCTAGAAAAGGCGAACAACGTATGGATAAAAGTACGATTCTATGTGTTTCCATTACCTTTTATAAACTTCGTTTTAATCGTCTTTGCAAATATGTTTTCAGGAAATTTTACCTTTGAAGTAGGTAAATGTCTCGCGTTCGCAATTATAACTCGGAAAACTTCAGTACGTCGATTCGATCTGTCTACCTTTCGTCGATGAACATCGACCCAAAGTAGATTCGTTTGCTCGAAGCGGATCACTTCCAAGACAATCTTTACACGTCGGGGAAAGTTTGAAGGATCGTCGTACGATTTTCCATTCGACTGCTATTTGACGAGAAGGACCACTAGTTCTACTTTCTCTAATTTTCTTCACTTCCACGAGTCCGCTCTATCCTTCTCTGTTTCATTGTTTTCATTACAAAAGAGTTACCAAACTCTTGAATTATTTCATTTCCTCAACGAGAATGAGATTCGATTTTACTGAAAAGTACATTTTTGTAAATTTCTAAATGATTTACCGTAACTTTTCGAACTCGCGTTTCCTTACTTTATTCCTTCGTTATAATAAATTCAAGATTCCTCAACCGATGTCTATTCAATAAAACTCGCAGTATCGAGAGATTTGTCTTACGGTTTGTAATTCTATCAGATTACTTTGAGAAGATAAAGAAAAATAAAAAAGACCATCGACTGTTCTAAAGTATCACTTGTTTTGGCTTTCATCGAAGCTACGTTAAAACGTAGTTCTTAAGTATTTTTCTGAGTTAAAAGGAACGAAGAAACTGACGTTGCGAAACGGTAGGTAATATTCCGTCGCATGAAACGGTACAGGTCGTTCCAGTGGCCGGTTCTTGTTGGCGTGACACCAGCAACAACCTCGGTGGAGTGTCGCGTCGCTCGAGAAATCCACTCGCGCCACTTTTCTGCGATTAGGTTCGCGCACGTGTGGTTGCGCTCGGTCCTACACGAGTCCTGCCTATGCTATATAGACAAAGTCCATTGTAAACGGGATATACTCGCCTACTGCATCGAATTAGCATCGGATTAGCCGAGTTAGCCGCTTGTTTCTCTCGCGTCCAACGGAGGACCAAAGTGAAGCGGAAAAAGAGAGAGAGAGAGAGAGAGAGAGAGAGAGAGAGAGAGAAAGAGAAAGAGAAAAAGAAAGAGGGAGGGGAGAGAGAGAGAGAGAAAGAGAGAAAGAGCGAGGAAAGGTGTCTCTCCTCTTTCTTGTGATCGTAAATTTATTCAACTCGCGTACACGAACCATTTCGATGCTCGCTACTAACAAAAAACTCGTGCCAATGTGAATACATGTATGTGTGCGTGTGCATTTACTGGTATAGCTTTAATTAGCATACGATCGAAGACACGTTCGGCGTTTCACAATGTTGTCGACGCGTCCTGGGAGTGTGAGAGGGAGGGAGGGAGAGAGAGAGAGATGGAAAAAGAAAGAGAGGGGGAGAAAGAAAGACAAGGAGGCAAAAGGAAAGAGAAGAAGAGATTCGTAGTTGGCATTTCGAGGCGTGCGAAACTCGCGAGATCGACGAGCAAAAGGATTCTATACCTATACGATATATCGGTCTTTATCCGTCTCTTTACAGGCTGCTTGGTAAACATATGCCTACGTATTGGTGTATATACCAGAGTTAGTGGTAGAATCATTCATGAAAGGAAAAGTCAGAGACGTGCATATATAGGCGATGCACGTCGAATCATATTCGGGATAATTAAAGCGTCGATAAGCATTACGGGAGAGCTACGGTTCATTCCTATGAAATTGGAAAATGTTGCTATATTGATGCTACTCGAAGAATCGGGAGTCACTGATAGAGAAGCGAAATGTCGAGGTCGCGTTCGAACGCGTCAACGTTGTGTATTATATTATATATTACATGTGTACGTATGTTGGTATATACGTGCGACGCGCACGTTTTCGAAAAAGAGAGAGAAAAAGAGTGTGAGATGGAGAGAGAAAGAGAGAGAGAAAGAGAGAGAGAAAGAGAGAGAGGAGAGAAATCCTTAAAAGTAGCAACGTCGAGAGGATAGAATTATCTCCGATATTTTTGTTGTCAATCCTAATGGACTCTAAATAGGATTCAGTCAGACTCTCAGCTCCTACTTGACTTCCAAGAGCATTTGAAGAAAATCCGTTTGCTGCGTTGAACATGGCAAAGAAAATAGTAAATAGTGTTTGATGGAGTTGAGTATTTTCACTTATTTTCACTATTTGGAGAACTCGAATTTGTCAGGCCAATGTATATTTAATCGATAAGTAATCGTCGCTTTTCAGAAAAAGTCCGATCCTTAATCCGTTAATGAATATGTGCCTTCGTTTATCAATTATCAAGTACCATTATTATCAGGAACTATTAACGATACTTATATGCGTATTTCGAATAAACAAACTTGCTTGAATTCACGTGACAGAATATATCTTTCTATTCGGCAAACAGATTCCTCGCAAATGAACGAAATCCCACTTAGCCAAAGATCAACAATGGACTGCCTCTCGTCTTGTTGATTTTCTGGATGAAGGCAATGGAACAAATGAAACGATGGATGGAGTAGAAGATAGATGCAATGAGGAGAGATTCGAGAGAGATTCGAGAGAGATTCGAGAGAGAGAGAAAGCGAGAGAGAGAGAGAGAGAGAGAGAAAGAGAGAGAGAGAGAGTAGGAGAGACAGAGTAGGAGAGATGGTGGTCGTTGGTAGGTAAACAGGTGCAGGAACCGTATGCGGGCAGTCGATTAGACGGCTGTCCGGTGTGCATGTCGCACGGTCTGGCATTCCGTAGGAATGGCGCCGTTGGCTAGGCCTTCGCTAGAACATTGGCATAGCGTTGGCATAGCATGTACCACGAAGACGTAACAACTCAGACGCAAGGTGGCTTGCTATGACGTGTCGGTGGCATGCTCAGCAAATATACGCTTAAAGCTGAGAGAGTAAAACTGAGAGTAAAACCGAGAGCAAAACCGTAAAAGATTGGCCCTTGGATCGTTTCTAACCAGTTTTTCTCGAAACCGCACAGTACATATATATGTATGCGTGGCACGTTGTGCAAATCGCGTCACGGGGAAAGTGATACTTTTATGGAGGAACACGTGCACGTATACTCGTATACGTTCCTCCCTCTCTCTCTCTCTCTCTCTCTCTCTCTCTCTCTCTCTCTCTCTCTCTTTCTCTCTCTCTTATATCGATAGGGAGGAACGAAAACTGTTCTTTGATTTTTATCAGGTTGTCCGTTATATTCGTTGTTCCGTCTTTGGGGGAATATATTTTACGATTCAATCCAATAATATTCTATTACTTATCATTCAGTATTTGACAAATGCTGAAAGAAGAAATATAGGGTGCTTTAAGATAATACGTTTAATGATATTATTTTTATGAATAATAATAATTTATAAGAGCGGAAGTTCTCGAATTGAAAGGTACTTAATTGATATTTTTAATATTAATTTTTTTCTTTAAAAAAAAAAAAAACAAAAAAAAAAATGGTCTAACAAAAAGATTTTATTTTCAGAAATATAAAATTGATGTAAACTACGAGAGAACCATTGAAAATTTTTCACTCCGTACGCTTAAAATCGTCGCGTTGATTTTTTATGCGTTTCATATCGTTTAATATTCATAGTTTGTGTTTCGGTTCGGTAGTTTCTTGTTTTACCTTTCGCTGCAACGGATATTGACTACTCCTTCGCCAGAATTTGCTATGCGTTCATGTAAGTGTATAACTACGGTTTGTTTGCTGTACATTTTTATGCGCATAAATTTTGATCTTCATTGTAAACAGTGTGTCAAGTGAATTGTTTTCATTATATATAGAGACATATACAATGGCTATAAATTTAATTAATTATTATTTATTATTATCAACAATTACTAATTTAATTTATAATAACGTTTATATATTTTCTAAATTAAATTGCAATTAGGTTATTATCAAGATAAATCGTATAAAAGTAAAGAAGGATTAGTATGAGATAAGCGAAAATGAATCTTTTTTTTTTTTTTTTTTTTTTTTTCTTTCTTTTTTTTTGTCGGGATAAGAAGTATGTTTCATTAACGCTTCTTGATGTAATAGTTATCTTAAACGAAATAAGAGAACTTTCTCCGAGAACTATTCTACATTCATTTCTTTTAATTTAAGTTAACCTTACTCTCATTCGAATATATATTACTTTTGTTCGATAAGAACAATTTATCTACTTTCTCGAAAATGTCTTTGCTATGCTTTGTCTTATTTAAACTAAAATAACAAGCGCGATGATGTCACGGGCGTTATACGCCATACGACTCAACATCCGTGAGACCAATGAGACGTTGTTTGCTTACGTTGAAGCAAGTGTAGTCTCGCGATAACAGTAATCTACGTACCTAATGAATTCTACGTTTTCCAACCTCTTCCTCTTCTTCTCTCTTCTCTCCTCTCTCTCTCTCTCTCTTTCTATTCCTCATCAAGCCTAAGATCTCTTCACTCTCTCAAATCTACCTAACAGGCTCTCCTTTTCCCTTTCCTTCTCTCGCATTTCTGTCTTTAACGGATGGCAGATCTACGTCATTCTCAGAATACACACTGTTGCGTCGCAGGTGTGTCTCTTCTGTTGTACCCCGGACGTATCTACATATGAATGAGACTCGCCGGAATCCTGGCGCTTCTTTCTTCCAGTTTCTGAATCGCGAAAGGATCGTAAATGGCATTTGCTTCGTAGATGAAGACAAAAAGAAAGGAAGACGGAAGAGGAGAGAAAAGATGGCTGGGAAGGAAATGACGTTGAAAGGATGAAATTTTTTGCTTTCATAACATGGGAACTCATCCGATTCTAGCGACGGAGTTTATGCTTTTAATTTTAAAAGGAATATTTTTAAGGGGGGAAAGAAAAATAAAAAAAATTAAAAATATGAAAGAGTCTCAAGCAGTAGCTACTTCAACTCATTACTAACCAAATTTAGTTGACTGGGAATTCTTCTTGAAAATTAGCATGACTTTAGAGGTCATATTGGGAAAATTTTCATATTCTCTTTTCACGATCTTACGAATTTTAGGTTAGAGTATTTTATAGCAATCATTTTCGAATATACATCGATCGGTGAAAGGAAGCGAGAAACTCGATATACTGTTTGATCGACGGCGTGAACTCGCGTTTACGTTATGTAGTTAGGTGGTATATGTTACGATTCTGTTGGTCGTTCGATTATGTAAATTCTGTTTATAGACTGCGATCGATTAGTCCTTTAATTTTCTGATTGGATCGCTGCTCTATCGGAGT
>NC_062189.1:6078978-6286478 GCF_912470025.1 Vespa velutina | reverse complement strand
TAAAATCCTACCGCAATTTCGAAATTTACACTCGGCTAAGCGTGTAACTTTTCTGAAAATCATCGAATCCTATTCGTTTTGAAAAATGAAAAATTGTGCTCCGAGCGTAAAACTCGTCTACTCGTTTACGAAATTTACAAGAGCGATGTGTCACATGGATTCTATAGATGCATAGTCATACGAGGATGAAATAAATACAGATAGATGGCGCGTATTCACGAACGTATATACCTACGTATATACCTACATTTAATACATTGATACATAAATATATTTTTATGCGTAAATACCGAACGTATCTCTCACGAAGGATCGCGTAGGAGGATTTCTAGAAGTAGCAGTGAGAAGCGCAATATCGTCTAGGTCGAGCCGCTTCCGGCAGGTTGGCAACGGGCCGCCAGAGTCTCCATCGGCATCGAGTTGGAGAACCCAGAGAAGTGGAAGTTATGAGAGTTCTGAGGGCTGCCGCAGGGTAAAGTGCCGAGGTTGGACCTACATAGGGAATATACGAATGGTTGACAGTGATATTAGTGGTTATATTACGCCGTTTATATTCTCTCATCGCTTGTATTACACTAACTTCCTCTTTGCACCAGTTATCCATCATTTATCAATCGTTAGGATTGAATGACAAGATGTCACACAATAGATTTGTTCCAGTCAAATCATTTGTTTCGTAAAGAAGACAAATTGAATTTGAGAATTTTAGTTAATTCTTTTCTTTTTTTTTTTTTTATATTTTCATCGACAAATAACAACAATTAGAAAAGATTTATTATGTGACTTAAAAATTATTTCACAAACAAATAAAAAAAAAACCTATAACAGCTTGCTAGACAAGTATATACTGCACTATGTTGGATCATGGAGATTTAAAAAGAAATTCGGAAGTTAAAAAGAACGTATCTATTATTCTCTTTTCTCTTTCCATTACAGTAAATAACGCAAAAGATACAAAAGAGAAAAGAAGTGGATTTGAGAGGAATAGAACGTTAGAGGGATGCATAAGCGTTTCGTTTAAAGAATACAAAAGAGGTTATTCAAAGGGTGCCTTTTAGATCTCGTCTCAAATTCTTTACGAGCATCTTGCAAAAGTATCTCGGAACCATTACATTGTTGACAATTCCTTCGCAAATTCGGTGTCCGTCTTTCGTCGTATTCTTGAAATGTTAGTACAGTTTCGTAAACTTCCGGAGAACGGTCGTTGCTCGTGCGAAAAAGGATGTGAATTGTCCTTCGTGTTACGAGTTAACTTTTACGACAAGTCATTACGAAATATGTATGTATATGAACAACGAAGAGTTTGCAAAGTATGTATCCCTCTGAGTCACTCTCTGTTGCATCTTCTTTTTTTTGGTTTTTGCGGAACCGAAGAAGTTAGTATAATGAGTTGTTCCGAGCTCTCAAGAGAAACCAATTGGACGGACGTTAATATAAAGACGGAGAAATATTTTCAAGTGTTTACTTTCCTTTTATATATTGTATCAAAGAGAACTTTGACCTTACAAGTCCTGCTTGATGAAAAAGAAGAAATTGAGATCACAGGAAAGGATCGAACTCGTGTTTCGTGATTCCCAATTATTATGTATTCGTTAAAATATAATCATGTATTCGTTTAATTACGGATGTATTTTAGCGTTCGCGTTTACGAATGATTGGCCACGAATCACATTAGAACAAGAAAAATAAAAGAAAAAAATAAAAGAAAAAGATATCGCGTATCATGAAATAACTGTATGAAATAGGGAAAAAACTGGCAGCGACTGTTATTGGAGAAATTCACCGATATATTTCGTGGTCATAATTACGATAAACGTTACCCACGATATTATTTAGAGTTGCACGCGATTCAAACGATTTTAATAAATGTTTAAAATTACTCAGCAAACGCAGATGTAATTATCCATATTTCTACGATCCTTGTAAGTTAGTTCACAGTACCTTTCCCGACGCCATTCGGGAAACGTTGGATCGATTCGTACTGATGACGCGTGGCGTGATCACGTTAATTCATAGCAAGAAGCATGATCACGTGTTTGAAACATGCTTTACTTTTGCCAGGAAGTTCGAGCATACCGTTTCTTGAGTACTTACACCCAATAGACTAGTTTGCAAAGTAACGCGAATAACTCAAACGTTTCTACAGTTTTAATTTATTGAAGTTATTACAAGAACTGCTAGTACATATTTATCATCCACAATGCAAAACCGAATGATTTAATCTTATTTGACAAAGCACATTTACAAGTTCATTGATCATTTTCAAGGGAAAATTGGACTAACATTTATATATAAATTTAAAATCAATTAAAGTTCAACTGTATAAAATGTCATTGAAATAAATCGACGAAGAAAAAATGATCTAATACTTTCAATACTGTTTACTTTTCTTCCACGTATTTAAAAGTAAAATTTAAATATGTGCTAACACATTTTCTTCCTCGATCTTTCAGTACTACAAGTTCCTCGAAGAGGATTTACCGACGACAACAATCTGGAATTGTAATATCGAGCGAACCAGTTACAACAGTTCGTAACAATAATAATTCTTCCGCATAGCTCGACGATAAATCGTTTTCACCGCGTTTGAATAAACGATATAGGTATGTATACGTATGTATGTGTAGATACGTAGGTATATGTACCTCGGTTGCCGCTGACGATACAATGCAATATCTTTCGAGATTCTCTTACGTATCTGCAATAAGGAAGTACTTTTGTCGTTTTGCGAAGGAAAGGACCGGTTACGTTGTAACGGAACAATCCAGACAAAGTATATCGTGTCTCCTTGTTTTGGCGTATATGTAAATATAAAAGGAAAAAAAAAAGAGAGAGAGATATATGATAAATAACGATATATTTTTTATATTGAATTTATCAAAACAAATATCAAAATGTGAAGCACAATTGTTCTCGAAGTAAAGTTGCCATTATATTTTTATTCAATCTTCTTTTCTAATACTATTCGATGAAAGGATCATTGCAAATTCTAAAGTTCCGTAACAATATTTTCTAACCTGAAAAAGATAAATTAATATCTCTGGTTTTGTGTCGGTAGGCGGAAGGTTGTACTACGTTTTAAAGTTAAAGGATCGTGGCAACTCGAGAACAGGATCGAGAAGTTTTAGAACGATAAACTAGGAAACTTGAATGAAATGCAGGGACATTCTAGTTTCAATGGTTTAGAGTGATCGTGCACGAGGTAACTTCGGGTTATTCCCAGAAGACATAAACTTAAATGCGCGAATTCCGCGGATCCGTTTTTCTTAAAGGAATACGAAACGAGCGACGTTTACGTTCTTCAATCTTCGTAAAATTACTCTTTGCTCTTCTTAATTTGTTTTCCTTTTCCAAATTTCCGACATTCGATAAAAGACGAATTTCCATATGAATTATATTAAAGTTCATAATTCCTATCTGAAATATTGGAAATTTGTTAAGGACTTTATATGAAATATTTGAAATACCGATAGTTTTATCAGCGCGATGATATAACGAACGAAACTTTTTTATCGTACATTCGTAACATGCGCGATGTAAGCCGATGGATGTTACGTGGTAGTAAAATTTTATGAAAAATCATGAACCTTGGCGTAATATTTACAAAATGGAAATTTCGAGGGAATGACCTCTTCTCGTAAAAAATGGAGAATACCTAAAAGAGAACGAAAAACGTTTTAATAAACTCACTTTACGATCGTGTATCTATCTATTTTTGAAAGATGAAAGATACTGTATGAAAACGTACGAGAAGAGAGAAAATATGAAGAAAGAGAATAGGAGAGATGTAGGAGTCGACGTTTGGAAGAAAATTCAGCTGGAAGGCATGCGTGCGTGAAAGAGAGAGAGAGAGAGGGAGAGAGAGAGAGAGAGAGAGAGAGAGAGAGAGAGAGAGAGAGAGAGAGAGAGAATAAGCAAGTAAATAAGGGAGGCTAAGAAATAGAAGTAGGGAAAAGAGTTGGAAGAAGAAGAAGCAGAAGAAGAAGCTGAAGAAGAAGCAAAAGAAGAAGAAGAAGAAGAAGAAGAAAGTCAGGATGATACGATGAAAAGGGGTGCGGCTGGGCAAGCTCGCCAACTTGAACAATATCTCTCAAGATGTTGCTGCCTCGAGCTCTTCTAGGCATGAAACTTCATAGATGCAAGATAGAGAGGCGTATAGAATAGAAAGAAAAAAGAGAGACGGGTTACCAGTCTTGGAACTTTAATACGTTTCATTCTGAGAAATAAATTCAGTATATTTCGATTGGTTGTTAAGTGATGAGCGAGATATTTCTTAATTAAATATAACCAATGAATTATAGATATTTTAATTTTCATTCTATATATATATTTTTTCACTTTTTAATATAGTATTTAGATAAGGTTTGGAGGAAACGACGTAAAAAAAAAAAGAAAAAAAAAAAAAAATTAGAAAAAAAGAAAATAAAGGAAAGTTTATTCAAGCATTGTTTTACGACAAAAACAGGTACGGAAATAGTTAACTTTGAGGTTGCTCAGTGTTAAGGGGAAATGTGGAAAAGCGAGTAACCATGGCAAAAGTTTGGAAGTTGCACCGCGAGAATGATGCGAGCCCACTACCAAGAAAGAAGAAAAAGTTCTCTTTATTTACTATCGTGAAAGCCGGTACAAGTCGTAAAATTTATAGAGGATCGATGCGTCTCGTCCCAGCCGACTACCTGCCCATTCGCCTTTCGTTTACCTTTACCAAGAATATGATAACTTTTACGCCAGAGAATTCCTATTTTTTAATCTTTAGATTCTTATTTTTTTTTTTTTTTTTTTTTTTTTTTTTTACCAGTCACAATTTAACATTCTGTTTTTATCAAATATTTCAACTCGGTTATAGCTTCGTATATAAGAAAAAAAAAAAAAAAAGAAAAAAATTGACAATAGACGAATAACGTCAAAATAAAATTAAATTAATGTCGTATCATCAAAATATTCGAAATTTTAATAAAACTCGATCGATTTGTCCTTCTAGCATCTTAAATAATTCTTCCTTAATATCGAAGAAGAAAAACGGAGAAAAAAAACATGCATTTGCATTCCCCTTGGATGTAATAAATTTAAAAGATTTTTATATAGAATTTCATATTTAAGAAGTACACTAGTCTGCATTTGTATTTCGCAAATTGGCCTTCCTTACAGTGTACCAAAAGTTTCCCGTTTGAAAAGCAAGCGCCTTTATTACCCTACCGTTCTTTTCGTCGACATCGCCCATCTACCTTCCGTTCTCCCTTCTACTATGGTCTCTCACCCTACCACCGTGTCAAGGTACTCAGTTTGAAGACGCCCCTTTTACCAGTCGTCGGGAAGTTTCGTATTACCGTGTTCACCTCCGCTCGCGTATTCATAAAAGACAGGTTGCTGCTGTTCTGCTATCCTTAAAAGCGTGTTGAAGCAACGAATGAATTCCACAAGCGTGTTCTTAAGACCGGAAAGAAACAAAAGGAAGACTAGCGTGAAATATCCCATTTCCGTTTCATTTTCAAATTAAACGCTCATGAAAGGCTAATTCTGTGTTTAGTGGTACAAGTTAGAAATCATTGATTTATCGTTAGTCGTGCGTTCAATAAAATATTTTTTTTTTTTCTAATTTAAAAGTAATGATATATTGATTATTATAATTCCTTATGTCGGTGTTCCGTGTAAGAACAAAGTCTTGTATAAGAAAATATTCGAAGATTTAAATTATATTTGAAAATGATGTTGGCTCATGAAAGAAGGCAAGCATTAGTAGATTGGCCTACTTGCACAGTAACGCATAAGAATAGTCTGTGGCATCGTCATAAATCTCATTACATATTTGTTAACGGAGTCGGGAAATGATATTATCTTGCTCCAATTAACCAATTGCTTTGAGGTTATTATGTTTTTTTTCTTTTTTTTTTTTTTTTTTTTTTTTTTACAAAAATGGCTTAAGAGTCATAAGTTTCTTTGAATAGAACTTTTAAATATTTTCTCTTTTACTTTTATAATTTTCTTTCTTTTTTTTTTTTCTTCTTTTCTTTTCTTTTCTTTTCTTCTTTTTAGAAAAGTAAGATTCGCGGTGTCATAATATCGAATTTCGATGGACAGCCGTAAAAATATTTGAGGAAGGTAAAATCGAAGGTTCTCAGATCATATCGAAGAAAGACATATTTGCGAAATATGTTGAAGCGATACTCTTAGCAAACTTCGCTACCATTTTCTCTCTTTCTATCTATCTATCTATCTATCTGTCTGTACACGTTGTGGATATTTTATTTCTCATTTTCGAGAATTCTGATAGTTCTTTAGAAGTGGAATGAAGTTAATCACACAGCACAGTTTTATAAAAATTTAATGCAAAGATAAGACACAGACTACGATTCTCAACATTCTTTCATTTTCGGTTAGTTCATCGTTTTATTCTTTGGTTATTTGAAGAATGAATTATGTAAAAGAAACTATCTCTCATCTCATTACTTAAAAAAAAAAAAAATCTTTTTTAAAAGTTCCGAGATAAAACGAAGGTGTGGAAGTAAATGATATCGATATTCGAAAAATTCCACGCTTTGAAAGGACATTTTTTGAAGCGTCCATAAGAATTTTATGATATTAAAAGTCAATATTAAAGTGCGATACATTCTTTCGAAGAATGTTAAATATTTTCTTCAATATATAGATATATTATGAGAATAATAAATATGGGAGAATGTTAAATATTGTGGATGACCTTTTCATCGATTTTATATAAATATTTAAAAGATCTCAATAAAATTCAATAAGCATAAGAAGGATGATTTATATAAGAGAATCATCATCGTCACGATAGACCGTGACTAAACGAGAAAAACTGAAAGATCGATGAATCAAGACATCGTTCATTTTGAAACGAGTCTCACGATACATCGAAGTAAACCATAAGAAGCTGTAGACGCGTATTCGTTTACACGATTTATATCTTGTGGACGATAATGACAGGTAAGAGCAAGTTGTGTGAGCGAGAAAAGTCCTTCGTGAGTTTACGGTTTACCGACTTACTACGGTTGGTAAGAAGGATCTGTTCTTGGATAAGATGAAGAAAAGGAAGAAATCCGTCGTCTTGTACGTCGTACGATCGAACGCGGATCACCCACGCTTTAGCGCTTAACAACGGTTATGGGTGTAAACGGGCATGACGTGGGGCCCCTACGCTTTCGAGATCGTTAAGGTCGACCCCCCGGCGTGCGATCTGCGAGACGAGAAAGAGAGCGAGAGAGAGAGAGAGAGAGAGAGAAAGAGAGAGAAAGAGAAAGGGAGAAGGAAAACGAGTTTCGTGGATGAAACCAGACTACCAGACGAACGTGAACTTGGAGCGACATCGTTAGCGTTGCTCTTCTTCTCGCCTAAAGGACGATACCTGTCTAGCGACAGTTTCATTCTGTTATTTAATCTTCACTATGTCTGAACTCTCGACGGTAACGATATCAACATTTATAACCTATTAATTCAAATTTAATTAAGTTTAAATAATATCTATTCCGAACGAATAGCGTTACACATTTGTAAGTAATAATAAATTCAAAAATAATAATTTTTTACATTACAAAAAGCCGTTAGTCGAAATTCTAATATCCGGTTATAATCGAAATAAATCATTGTAGAATGAACTAACTTGGTACTCGCTCGATTACCGCGAGCAATTATCTTAAACGAATAACTCTGGCTTTAACGAGGCTCGAGTAAAGTAAAATATAATCGCGGGAAGGTGGCTACATCGGAACGAAGTCTTCAACTTTGTCGATTAGTTTCCGACTCTTTGAAACACGAACGAAGAAGACTTGTCGAAAAGGAGCGTGCAAGAAAATGCTTTGAGAAATCTACTTCGCCTGGGTTAACTTCCAAGTGTCTTCTTTCTCATTTAATTCGTACTTACCAGTATGTATTATATACAATTAAGAGTAATATATATATTATATATTATATATTATATATGTATGTATGTATGTATATATATATATATATATATATATATCTACTTATATATATTAACTCGGAAGCAAGCGAAGAGAAAAATGCGCAAAAAGGGAACAAACTCACGAAGCGCAGCGGGATCGCGCAAACATCGAACCGAAGATAAGATAGACTAAATAAATAATTGAACGTCCGGCCGTTAGTCGACTTTGGGTTAGAGCGTCGATAACCTTTTCCATTTCTCTCTTTCTCTTTCTCTCTCTCTTTCTCTCTCTCTCTTTCTCTCCTACTTCGTTCGAAGCCAGCCTCTTTATCTGAAATCTGTCCAAGTGCACCAAAGCTTTTGGAATGTTCTGCTTTACGAGACTTCCCCGTTCCCCTTTTCTCCTAAGTATCACGAAATTGAAGCCACCAGTACCTTTCGAAGCAACCAGTTCATTCGGAGAGAAAGAGACGGATATTAAAACGAAAAGTTAGCTTCCTTTTTTTCTCTTTTTCCTTTCATGAGATTACCACAAAAGCGTCCAAAACGATCGTTAGTACGATGCTTTCAACGCTTATATTCATGATTAGAAACGCTAGAAATGAACTTTTCCTATTTTCTTTTTTCTTTATTTTTCTTTTCTTTCTTTTTTCTTTCTTTCTTTTTTTTCTTTTTTTTTCTTTTTTTTTTTTTTTGTTTTTTCCCTTTCACTTTTATTTTACGATAAATGATTTTGCGCCTTTCTTTTTTCCAATTGATACGTTTCCTTAAGTACATATCATATTTACTTTTATATAATCGAAAGATTCGAATGTTCGATTCTCGTAAATTTTCTACAACGGTTAATTCCGATACATGTTTTGTGTTTGGAAATAAAAAACCATACCGAAGGTATGAACTCGGGAAAAGAGAAATAAAGTCAACGGAGAAAAGCTCTAAACATCCAAGCGAGTCTATTAAAAATCCATTATCGATATTGATTTATCGTGTTTCGAGAAATTCCGTTCGACCGAAGGAAGAACTCGGCAAGGGAAACAAGTAGCTGCATTAAAGGGCCGTAAAAGAATATCGGTAACAAAACTTTATCGTCGTTTTTATCATCTCCCTTATTGTCAAGCACTCTCTCACCTCTTTTCTCTTTTCTTTTTCCTTCGAAGAATATAAACTTCCGCCCTCTCTTTTGTCTCTTTTCTTACCCTTAATGGGGCGTTAATCATCGCTTCCTATCCCGAATACGACATTTTTGCGATCGATTTCGATTATTTTTATAAGCCTATTTCAGGGAATCGTTAAAAGAACGCGCAAAGCGACCTCATGTATGAACCTATGTATGTAAAGTTCTATCGGTTTAACGAGCGTCGAAAGAGGGAATAGGTTAGCACATGGTTTCATTAGAGGATCGTTAAAAGTTTATGACGTTTTTCGAATGGTACGTGGGATAAAGAAATGCGCGAGCGATAACGATTCTTCTCTATTCTCCATGGTCTCTAGAGTGCAATCGATGACCAAGAGAGAAACGTAAAATCTATGAATGTTCTCGCTAATCGAACGATTTCATTTTGCCTTCCGTCCGTTCAATCCGTCGTCTATTTTATTCGTCTAATAATTTAAAAAAAAAATATGTTAATTATAATATTTCCTTGATTGAAAATTCGTCATTAAGTTAATCAAAGTTATTACAAAAAATATTCTACGCGATTAAATGTTCGTCCAGATGTCATCGGACTAATATTTTGTTTCTCAATATTTTTGAAAAATTTCACACGAAAGTAAATCTTGCGAAACGTTTATACAACTATAAGAACTTCTTTATGCCATTCTCGTGCATGCGTTCCCAGAATCGTTCATCGACCCTGAAACGAAGCCATTATCTCCTCTCCCAAGCGAGACCAACCGATAAACAAACAATACGCGATAAAACGTTCTAAAGGTGATAAAAAACTCTCGATCGAGGTTCCCTTTTTTATTCTTCCTTTTTTGTCTGATACACTTTGGCTCGCATTGATCTTCTCAGAACAAATCTTTTCAACGAATCATTGGCCATTTTTTATTCGCCCTTGCGTGGAAAATTAATTACGTCAAACATGAATTCTCGCGTGCTCACGGAAAGAGCCTCCTCAATAATATCCTCACCGCACGAGAATTAATTTGTCTCTCTCTCTCTCTCTCTCTCTCTCTCTTCTTTTCTCTCGCTCTTTCTCTTTTTAAGTTCTCACTCTTTCGAGAAAGGACGATATTGCTCCAGTCGATCGTGTTTTCGGATCGGTTAAACGATGGATAAATCACGAGACTCCCCTTAGCGTTTGGATGTCGAGTGAAGTGTGAGTATAGTAAAAACAAAGAAAAAGAATGCAATTCAAAAAAAAGGACAAATTGGATGAATAACATAAATTAGGAAAAAGAAATCGAAGATAAAAAAATGCACTTTGAAATCGTCATCATGAAATCACTGTATAAATTAAAGTATTTTGCTGTTTTTCTTTGATCCGTTTATATCTATAAAAAAAAAAACAAAATGAATAAAAATAAGTAAAATTTTAGATGAATATACCGACTTATGTATAATTATTATAAATATATTTATACGGCTTAGGAACTACGTTTTTCATAAATCCAAAATCTCAAAACAATAGAATCCCATTTAGTTGCGTGTAAAGTAGGAGATTTGGCTGAGGTTTACATGAAATACGATATAAGGCAGATAACAGGGGGGATTATATCGTTAATACCTCTTTCCCTAAATTCGATTAAACCGCGAAACCGTGATCCTCTTAACCCTTTTGAAGCTCAAAGAGAAACTCGATTAAAGAGCGTTACGTGTGTTCGCTTTCGCTTTATACTGACAAACGATCCTGAATGGATCTTTCTCGTTATCGTTTAAAGGGCCGCCATTCTCGTGCATAGCATTCAATTTTTCTCTACGTTAGATATAACAAGAAAACGACAACACAGGACAACAAAAAACGAAATCTCGCTGACAGTTAGTCGAACGTCGGTCTAGTATTTTGACTAGAATTATCAACTCTATAGTGTAAAAGCAGTTACCGACTCTCGTTTAAAACTACTATTCTTTTCGATTCACAGGAGTAACGATTTCCCATTCTTTCCGTCTGTCCTACCCAGCATTTTTCGTTTTTTTTATTTTTTTTTTTTTTTTTCTTTTTTTCTTTTTTTCTTTTTTTTTTTCTTTTTTTTTTTTTTACAGTTATACAATTTTTAACGTGAAATACGGTATCGTTGTAACGACAATCGTAAATCATAAAGATTGACAAACCTGTGTCTGTGCACGACGATAGGATATTTATTCGTATTTAACTCCTTTGTGGCAAACAGAATAATATATCCGATATTATGAAACAAAATAATATATCCGATTTTAATATTAACTGATAAGGCTAACTCTTTCTCTTTTCTAAAATTATTCCTATTTTTACTATTGATATTATTATATAAAAAAATGATTATAACACGTTGTACAATATGCATACACAAATTCTACATGAACGCTCAAAGGTCACAATAATTATATATATATATATGTATATATATATATATATATGACTTTATAAATTGTATATGAGAAATCAATAAAAAGTTTACTGTGAAATAAGCTGAGAATGTATTTAACGAAACTCCAACTTTTCAACGATTTATGCAAAAGCGGAAAATACAGCACATATTTCGTTTAAAAGTCCTTTTTTTACCGAGAGAAACTCATGAATATTCGCCGAGAAAAATTTGATATAGTCGCGTGGAGTTGTACGAAGTATTTATTATAGTCGTCTATTGGTTTTCAAAGTTTCCAGAAAATTAAATTAATCGATAGCAAAGAAAAGATATATGTTTTATTTTTTTATTAGATACTTACATAATTATAGACATTAAAACGAATAAATTTCCTTTTTCTTATGAGACAAATATACTTCACTCAAAGAGTCAATTATTGGATAAAATTTAATCACAATAATTATCGTCCATATTTCATTATAGATACGATAAATTTTTATCAGCTTAATATCATGTAAATCAAAAAATTATCTTTTGCAATCATTAATATTGTACTGGCCTAACACGCATCGATCGTTTTCTCCATTTTTATTCCTTTTTCACTTCTCTAGCCAGTTCTTTTTTTTTTTTACGAGAATCACGATGCAAAGTCCATCGGCTTGCCATGGCTCTGACGACGGATTGATCGATTCATCGATTGACGTTCGAATGAACGATTTGCCTGGCATATATGTCAAGAGCACTTTTTTAAGTTCCACGCGTAGCTACGAGCTAGCTAGCTGAGCTTTACGTTCTATTCCATTGGGGATCGGCCGACCTTAAATCAATCTATCTTGGCGCCACTGCAAAAACCTATTCGTTAACGAACTCATCCTTTTTTTCTTCTTTCAGGTGAGCGCACATCGTATAAGAGAGATCTTCCCGACACGCCTCAACGATCGCGATGTCAGTCGTCTTCAACCTTTGCCAGAATCGTATGTAATTCGATATTTTTCAATGAATGAAAGTCCATTTAAATGAGTATCTTGACTTTATTATTTTTTATTTTGTTTTCTTTTTTTTTTATAGATAGATTAGAACGAACGAATAAGGAAGAAATATGTAATTAAAATATTGCCTATCATACCGTATGTGTAAAATATTCGAACAATAAAATCTCGATAAGCGTATTAATAATTGTTACCGGATACAGAAGTCATATATATTTTATCATAAAAGCGAAACAAGATCGGACTTCGGATTCTTATCGTTAGTTTTCAGAATGAATTCGCAACAAGTTTCTAATTAATTGGACACGATTCACGAGAAGTAAGCACGCTAAGAGTTTAGACGTCGTTATTATTACTTCGTTATCTACGCTATCGGCATTTGAAGAGGAAGATTATAGGTTAACCAACTTGGACGAAGCGAATCTCCGGGAACTAAATGATGTGACTTTTAAAACTATAGACTCGTTGCATGGTGGATCGACGGACGATATAAATTCGTTTCTAAGCAATCTTGCCAGCAGGAGTAATAAGGATGCAGACGCTTTTTCAAAATAGAAGAAAGACGACTCTAAGGCTAGTTAATACCGAATTATATTTTATTACTGCGAAACGCGCGGCTCTTCGGTCTTCGAGTTTAATCTCCACGTACACGAGCTCAAGCGAGCGTTCATCTTGGACACAAATACGGAGAACCTCACGGAAATGCGTGGTTTCACGCTTCGCGGACTCTAGCTGTGCTGCTCCTTCGATGCAGGAAGTTCAACCGAGTTTCTGCACCGTCACGATCTTTTATTCTTTCTTTGCCGATCGTTAAGGTGCGCTCGCGCTTCTCTTTTGGATATATTTATTTTTCTCATCTTTTAAAAGGAAGAGAACGCGCGAATTTAAAGTCGTACCGGTTTCTCGCTTAGACGCATCGATATCTTGGTTATATTCTTCCGTCTGATTGAAATTTCTTACTCGTCGAGCGAGTCAAACAACTTCCCGTCTGGACGATCAAATCCGTCAAACGGACTCTTTTAATTCCCTTTATATTTATTTCACTTTTAAATAAGTTTTTACTTCTTTTTATTCGTTCTGTTTTTCTTTTTTTTCCTTTTTCTTTTTCTTTTTCTTTTTCTTTTTCTTTTTCTTTTTTTTTATTCCTCTTTATTATCGCTCATAAATTGTATGAGAATTCGTGGTACACGAGTAATCCAGAGTAAATTCTATCGAAGAATCGTAGAATCTAGAATTTGGAGGAAAGAAAAACACACGCAACACTTGGCGATATCCTGATTAATGGTAGGATAATATCTTGTAAAAACTGTTGTATCCAGGCCATGTGTCTTTTGGCTCGATATGTAACGGAAATCGCTTTTATGTACTTCTCGTATAGCAAACTGCATCTTTCTCTCTCTCTCTCCCCCTCCTTCCCTCTCCCTCCCTCTCCATTTCTTTTTCCATCGATTCGAGATCTTTTCATTTTTCTCTCTTTCTCATTTTCTCTCATCTTTCACCGATATCACCTTTTACCTCTTCTCTCTTCGACCTGTCACACCCGACGATGATTTCTTTCAATACAACGCGCCGACGGGAAACCTTGCTCGTTTTTCCTGCTCTACTTGAGTTTCGTTCCACTTCTGTCAGACAGTTACATAAAATGTCGTTCGATTCTACTCGATTTAGATGTTGCCACGCAATCTTTCGGCGTTTATTCGTATTCCTCTTTTAAAGTTTTTAATCGTGCTTAAATGTTCTCCCAGATTTTTCTACGTTTATAATGTCTTTATATGTTACATTTCTTTATCAAATACATCCTTGTTCACCTAAATCTATTTTTCTAAAGTTATCATTTTCTGTCTTTTTTCTTTTTTTTTCTTTTCTTTTTTTTTTTTTTTTTACGAAGAACGTTAAATTAATTTGACACATTTATCATCTTTAAAATATTTCTTCTTGCGCTCAGGATAATCATTTTCTTGTAACTCGATAAGTTTTGTGATTTGATCGTACGAAAAAATCATTGTCGCACAGATCATCGATTACGAAAATGTTGGCACAATAAGACATATAAGATATTTCTTTCGAAATTTTATGATATCCCTTTTGTTAAAACTGGAATTTGAAGATTCTAATAGATCATTGTGACAAGGGTAATTTTGAAGTTGAAGGTACCGATAAATGAATTACAGTTTTCCAAGAGATACGGGAGTAGCCGTGAAACGAGCAATCATCGATCATCGAGAAAACATCTTTCATTTTTTTCCCTTCCGAGATTTTCTTTGTGTTCTCGTGGTTCAAGGTCGCCCATAAGCCGCTCCTACATCAGGTAGGCGGGATATTCTTTCGCAGTATTTGTTCCTTGAACCGCAATGGGTATCGTCATATCTCAGGCGATATTTCAGATAAAGTAGTTACCTGTCTTTCGAATTATTTCGAGTTATTTCATCGACGCTAACCGAGAATATTTTGTTTCTTTTTTATTTTATTTTTTTATTTTTTTTTTTTTTTTTCTTTGGATATTCCAAATTTATCTGTTAGATATTAATTTATTGTTATTTTATTTCTTAAATATATTTGAGCTATACGATGTCATATAAATAATCCCTGTATGTTTGTGAATGAGAGACACTGCCATAAACGATGTTCTACTAGCAACTAATCGCGTTAGCCAAAACAAGGACACATCGACCGCGTTGTATCTTTTAGGTCCAAGGATTGCAATAATGATAGAGAAGAAGAAAGAGAGAGAGAGAGAGAGAGAGAAGACATCTCGCTGCGATACGTCAGAAGGAACACAACAATACATCTTTGTCGTTGATTAGATGCAGACGGGATGATAACCAAAGACATCGTCGGTAAACAGCCCAGAGAATCTTCTCCAGTCTCTGACGACCTGTCCTCTCTCTTTCTCTCTTTCCCTCTCTCCCTCTATCTCTCTCTCTCTCTCTCTCTCTCTCTCTCTCTCTCTCTCTCTCTCTCTCTCTCTCTCTCTTTTATTCTCCCTTACTTTGCAACAGACACACACCGTTCGTCCTTGTCTCTTCTTCTTCTTCCGTTCCACGATGGCTAGCACGATGACATTGCTCTCTGGCCGCATCGGCGACACGTCGCAAATTTGCACCGTTCCATGTGTACATCCTCTGACAATTGTGCAGTAGCAAATAACGTGGAAAAGAGAAAGAAAAAAAAACAAGAGAGAGGGAGAAATATGAATAGTTCGTGAATACATTGTCTCCTTAAAACATTACGATATACGATATATTTGCATATTAATAGTATCTCATATATACATACATATACATATGTGTATATATGTATATATGGATATTACTTTTATATTTATAGAATTATTTAATGACAGATCTGATTAAATCAAAATGCATTAAATTTTTACGATCTCGTAACTAACAATATTTATAGAAAAACGTTTGATATTCGTTATATTTTTTTTTTTTTTTTTTTTTTTTTTTCTTCGAAAGATGAAATTTATAACAACATCACGAATCGCGTGAATCAGCGATTTATCAAGAAGATTTTATCCAAAAGCTATACGAGACTGCGTCTATCAGAGTGAATGAAAGGCAAAGTAGTGTAATTTGGTTGATTTAAATCTCCGTATAGAACGTCTTCTCTCCGATGCACTTCTTTCTTCCCGAAGGAAAATGACTCCGATATTTATCTTGGACGTAGACGGTTACGAGGTGTATGTACAGAAGGAAAAGAAGAGGCTCACATTGAGGGCAGAAAAGAGTAAGAAGAGAGAGAGAGAGAGAGAGAAAGAGGAGGGGAAAAAAGACTTTTACGGAACGAGCTGTATCGTTTGGAGGAAAGCTATCGCTTTGGTGATGTTTATGTAACATTGTAGCTTTCTGGAAAACGTAAAAGAGGCAAGTTAGTTTTGGTAAGCGTTATTTTATTAAAGTCTCGTGAATACTTTAAAAAGTGTTACCTTTTCAGGTTACGTATTAGATTTAGTTCAATATATATAAAAGTACTTTAATCGTAGAAACGAAATATTGAAAAATAAAAAGTTTATTCATTTTTTTTCTTTCATATAATCTGATTAACATGACCAATTAGTAAAAGTTAATAAACAGGGACAATAGTTTCTTCGAATTCGTTGAACGATACAACAGAGGAGTACTAACGAGATACACTTTCCTGGCAGACGTTTCAAGAAGAAACTTTCTCTTGGTGTCATTCGCAGAAGGAAACTCTAACGAGATATCTATCCAGGATGTTTCCCACTCGTGGAAAGCTTCGGCGAAGAGTTTATCGTTCCTGGCTCGTTAAAATGCGCTCGCGCACGTGCGAGCAAACTCGGGCAGATTTATCGGGTAGAAACCGCGAGACAGGTGGCAATACTACGCTCGAAGCTGCGAACGGTTGTGATATTAGTATTGGTGGTCTAGTGGGTGGCCTCTTGTCGCGTGCCCTCCATTTTCGTGCCTTGGTCGTGTTCGTAACGACTCGAAAGTCGAAGAAACGCGTAGTCGACGTCACGCCTAAGATATACGATTCTCATTTGCCACGCTACAAGAAATTAAAAGTTGAAACTTAGTTCAATAGAAAGAAAGAAAAAGAGAGAAAGAGAGATCGAGAATATTCGAGGCGAATCGATCGAACCGAACTAGCGAGTTTAATTTATTAGTCCCGCTAATGCCGAGAGAACGTTTCCAGTATGCATACCTACGGAGAGCAAGAGACTTTGTTGGAAAGTTGAATGGGGACTTAAGAATCATTTTTACAAAGCTGTTTATTTAACGACTTGGTTCCGCGAGCGAAATCACTAATGACGTCGTGATTAATACTAATTGTTGCAAGATTAGAATCAGCAGTAAGAATTTAATGGTTTCGTTTGCGATTCCTTTATTCGCATTATCTCAATGACCATTTAGACGTATTGAGAAGAATAATTAAATCTTATACTAATAGAAGATACGATATCATTATTAGAAGAAAATTTACAAGTGATACGAAACATTTATCGTAGATATTAATTTGAAAAAAAGAGAAACGTTCATTATTGAGATAGATATTGCATGAGAATTAACAAGAAAAATCTCTTCTTTCGTTAATATGTTACAAATAAATTCAAACATTTGATTATCATTTTCCTAGGTTTCTCATGTCCTTAATCCACGATCATAACACAATCCATAGCTCGGTTGTGTAAATTCGATCGAGTTGCCGTGATAATGAACCGGAGACGCGTAGCGAAGGAAAATGAAATGAAAATGAATTTTATAATTATACAGAAGATGGTATCGGTATCGAGCGAGATACGCTCGTAATCGTGTGATTTACGTGAGCTGCGACGAGTCTCGATACTATCTTCAGCTTGTAAAAATGTCGGCTTGAAAACGGGGGATCAAGTTTCATGGATCTCATAGAAATTACACGTTCATTCGGCTTTTTCCTTTTCTTTATTATCTTCTTTTTTTATTTTTTGTTTTTTTTTTTTTTTTTTTTTTTTTTTTTTTTTTTTATTTTATTTATATATTTTTTTTCTTTTTTATCGTGAACATTTCGTAAGCGACATCGTCGTTGATGTCGTGCATTCAGCGTCGTAATAAAGAAAGAAAAGAGGTCGCGCAAATACTCAGTAATTACTAAGTCGATTTCGCGAGTTCTGTCACGGGAACATAACGAATTTATGCTTCTCGAAGTCACGATGACCCATCAGCATGACGTAGAAAGAAAGAGAGATGCCGAGCCGTTCATTATTATAAATCGCAGAGTCGAGCTTTCCTACGTGTACCATCGTGAATCATTCGAGTGGTTCGCTGTTAGTTTTGTCGGTGCGAAGACGGATGTCCTCAGTATCTTTCCTGGTGAAGGGATCGACCAATGAAACTGCTTAAAGAACCGGCTTTCCCGAGACTTCTATTCGAATTAATTGCAAAGAAGTTATACAAGTTAACACCATGTTGTCTTTCTTTTATACATATTTTTATTTAATTTTTTATAGTTGCAAAAAAAACCTTGATAAGTCAAGGGAAAAAATATGAAAATAGTATACGTAAAGGAGTAGTACCACTTGTCAACCTTTTAGGAACTCAGTTTGCTCATTATTCTATAAACTCATTAAATCATCTAGCGCGTTCCTATTCCCTGACGCATCCATGTTGCTGAAGCAACGATTTAATATTTCAGGTTGGAAAGATAGCAAAGTTCTAGTTAGAACGAGTTATTCGTTGCACGAATCTCGAGAGAAATTCCAAGTAGTTCGATGTATTGCATCGGTGACATGAGAAATCAGTAAAGCACTGGCTGTCTAATTACCGGTCTCCCACGTCAGGGAAACGAACGTTATTAATGTCTTTACGTCAAGACATTGAGACATAGTCCGATTTAATTCACGCTTTATTAAAAGAACAAAAAATATAGTTGGTATTGTGATAAAAATGTCGAAATTTCATAATAATATATTATTTTTACGTCGTTCGCTTCAATCGAGCTGTTTTATTGTAAAAACACGAACAAAGGCCTTTGTTCTTAAAGATATTCCTTATTAATGATAGACAATTATTTCGGATATGTTATTAAAACTATAATCACGTAAAATCTTTTTAAATTTAACAAAGAAGATTGAATAAGGGGATCATGGGAAAAAGGAAGGCCAAGTTTCGTTAAACTCTTTATCTTCCTTCAGACTTCCGTTGGCGTAGTACTTCGATATTTTTAGTAAATTACTCATTAGTTAGGAAAGAGGACGAACTCAGGAGAAAAGAGAGATCTCGAAGAATACGAGTAAAGCCTCTTAAAAAGTATAGTTATATGTATGTATATGTATACAAGCAGCCTTGGTTCAGGGACTTTTAAAAAAACTCGTTCGCGACAGCTATATTTCGTGCGAACGGATCCTTCTCTCTCTCTTTCTCTCTCTCTCTCTCTTTCTCTCCCTCTTTCTCTCTCTCTCTCTGTTTCTTGGCCGCAGACTCTGGTGAATGGCGATGCCTTGGCGTCTCGATGAGAACGTTCGACCGTGACGGCGTTGTTGGTGAGAAGATGGTCTTAGTCTCTTACAGTCGATACCAGTAGGGTACAGTAGTGTTAGTACTTATAAACTTTAGTTGGTGGGATTCTCCGGTGTGCTACAGAAGGGCGAGACTTGGCCAAACACGAGACATCCTACCGAGTAACTGGACGGGGACCTCGGTGCACCCGTCAAACCAGTTTTATCGGCTACTTCCTTCGGGATAAGAGAGGCAGGTAGAACGATACACTCGGCTTTTAACTATGGCGCCCACCTTGCTGGTTGTCTTATAAAGAAACTCTCGATTTTATCATATTTTTCGTACTCCTTTCTCCTTGAATATTTATATTTTAAATAATACAAAATTGTTCAAACATTGACTAAGTCAATCTTGAAATATTCATAATTCATAAATTCTAAAACGATCGTGAATAATCTCATTCGTTTGAAAAATATCATCACGTCATTTATTCGATCGTTTATTTTACGAAACTAAACACTAGGAGATTATTTCAGAGAAAGATATATCTATAATACTTTCAAATTTACAAATACATTGACATTTTATGGGTATGATCTATACGTATTATGTGTTGTTTTATCGGATAATATTACTGGTAAACGATAAATATATATATATATATATATATATATATATATATATATATATATATATATATATATATATATTATCTCGCTTAGTGACAGTTCTTTATCGAGAATTGTAAGGAGCGTCATGAGTTTGGTTTCTTAAAGGGAAAATACTTTATGTAAGCGTATAAACAACCAAAGAGAGAGAGAGAGAGAGAGAGAGAGAGAGAGAGAGAGAGAGATGGACAAAGTAAACAGCATTTCTTCTCCTCTTCGGACACATTTATTTCGACTCGTCGTCAAGCTCCGATAATCGATGATTTATGATCGAAGACCAAAATTATGGTAACTCGATAGAAAGTGCCGGAAGAAAGACGGTGCGAGTCAAATCGATGACGCTTGTTCGTCTGACGAAGACAAAACGGAGAAGGGTGGATTATCGATTGCATGCTCGATACGCAATACGCGACGTATGAACATCTTTGCGCGCCGTTTACACGTTGGTCCAAGTGTGAATATATCGATATCGTCGTCCATGTGTCTGCGTATTTGTCTTGGTCTTCCTCTCTCTCTCTCTCTCTCTCTCTCTCTCTCTCTCTTTCTTTCTTTCTTTCTTTCTCTCTTACCCTATCTTTCCCTATATAGTTATGGCTTCGTACAGTCCGTCGCGCAGACTATCGAGTATCGTTCGTAGTATCGAGTGCATAGACCGAGAGACGATCATGATGACCATGACCAACGTCGATTGTGACGCGATCGATGAATCGGATTGAAAGCGTCGGTTCGATGTTCGTTCGATCGAATGAAATTGCGAATAAATGAGTATTTCAAGGTACTCGTTACTTGTAAATCGAGTTACAATTGCGTTAGAAATATATATTACTATAATGGAACATTGATGTAGCTTGTTAAAAAAAGTACTTTTAGTATCATTGAACCAATCGTCTATAACGTTGATAATCGATTTGTGGTTTAAATGTGTTAGCATATGTATGTAGAAATGATTGGAAGAGCGATGATAATTTTTTAACAAGATCGAACATTCGTTAGTGTTCATTGTAACATTACATGGAGGAATTTTATTACAAAAAAAAAAAAAAAAAAAAAAAAAAAAAAAAAAAAAAAAAAAAAAAAAATTTTGTTCGTCCAAGTGCGATGATGCATTAAGGAAGGGAAAATTAGTAGCTTTGCTCCGTGACTTTCGTTTTTCATCCTTCTCTTACCCGCAAGATCTTCGTGTTATCTCGTTTCATCTCACATCACAGAACGGATCGTTCGAGGAGTCAACGACTCGAGGATCCGCAGGACGAACGTCTGGCCGATGAGTCATTGTCAATGACCAGACCTATCCAGACCGGTTTACTGATTTTATAAATAGAAAACAATACCACTTCTCGTCGATCCACCATCACCGTCTCCCATGTATTTCTCTCCATGTCTTTCTTTATTATCGGGTTTCCCAACGTAGCTCGGGCGTTATTTACTGGAACATTCATCGAATATTCTTCCTTATCCTATCGTTCCTCGAATCACGTATTGCTCTCGTTTTATATTGAACGATTTATAAAACATATAACGGTATTCGATCGCGTTGTTATAACTCCTACTTGGTTATTAGATTCAGTACAACGTTCTGAGATAATAGCTGTAGGGTATCTCAGAACTTCAGATTTTTAATGCACTACATGGTTAATATCTTAAAGGTTCTACTTTTCTACATGTATATATAATGAAGTAAATAACAACTATGAAAAGGACAAAGAAAAAGAGAGAGAGAGAGAGGATAAAGTGTATGGGTAAATATCTAGTTGCACGGAAACTAGATTAATTATTTTTTACAATTTCTCGAAAGTACGTTGCCATTTCTGTGTGAATAATAAATTGAGTATAAAGGATGCGGAAGTGTACGCTCGTAAGCATGAAAAAGGAAAAATTTTAAGCAACATAAGTTCATTGAAGTTATTCTCTTTGACCTTTAAAACCACGTAACTTTCTAATTAAAATTCAAACTGTCGAAAACTCCTACACACCGAACATTGAAAACTTTACTAGTAGCAGAAATGTTTGTTCCGTACAATTTAACAATACGAAGTAATGCGATTAATACGAAAACAACATTTTTTATTTTTATTAATTTTTACAACTAAGTTGTTTATATATATATATATATATATCGAGTAATTAACTTTTTGCAGTTTAAGTTTTATTTTACTCCTCAGAACTTGTAATACAAAATTTACCAATGGTCATGTTTTTTTCGTTGATTTCCGTAAAAAATGAAACAACCATCTTCATTTTAAGAATTTCTTTGAAAAAAAATCGTCGACCCGTTCGCACCATGGAGCCGTTAATCCTTGATAGCGAGAGAACGGTTCTTATCAAAGGAAAATTCTGACCCGTTATGGCCAACTACGTTGCTATCTCACCGACTATTAATCTGCGCGAATTGCAGTTCTCCCTCTTTCTCTCCTTCTCTTTGCCGGTTGCTCGCAACGAGTTTCTCACTGGTACTCCATGATCGCTTCGTAGGAATGCGGCTCCTTTCATTTCGGTTTTCGTCATATTTAGAATTCGCTTGGCTTTCTGAAAAATGACTTTGCCTTTGGGCTAGTACGATATATCTTGTATTTGTTGGAAATCGATGTGTATCCTTCGCACGACCTGGAAATATGTGTATGCTCTTTCGTCTTACTCACTTTGATCGTTCCTCGCATAAATTCTCACGAAGACGTGATAAATCGTGAATTCATAGTTTCCTTTGATCAGATATCAATCGACTTCAGAAAAAAAAAAAAAAAAATAGACGCAAAGTCGATTAAATGACAAAAATATACGAAGAATGTAATAAAATTAATGTTAATTGCCGCTTTATTCACTTTTTATACGAAGCGAACAGCGTTCATATAAACGAATAGGAGATAAAAAAACATTCAGTTCGTTTATTTCTAATACATAGTTTTTCCATGCACTATCGTTTAGAAAAATTTCAATTTATTTATAATCAATTCTTTATCGTTAATATTTTATCTATATAGATTATAGGTTTTCCTTTAATGGTTGTAATAAAAATTGTTGAAATATTGATGTAAACGTGAAAGAGAAGGATTTAATTAAACGAATAAGGATAAATTAAACGAAAAAAAAAAAGGATTTAAAGTAATTATATCACTCGTAACAACTTTAAACGAGATAAATATACATAATTTTGTTCTCTTTTTCTTTGTCTCTCTTTTTTTTTTAGTTTTCTCTCTCTCTCTCTCTCTCTCTCTCTCTCTCTTTCTCTCTCTTTCGATTTTTGTCTTTACTTGAAATCTTTCTACTTGCTAGAGATTATTGCTAGAGGTAACGTCAATGAAATATTTAATTTATCTTTTTCTTGATTTAATACGAAATCCAAGTTGTAAGAGGTACGGCAATTGGACATTACGAAATTTTAACGGGCGTCTTTTATACATAAAAGCGAGGAGACTTGACGGAAATGTAAAGGTTCTTTCCTTTCCATTTCTTTTCTCGACCCTTTATGTTGTTCGTTATCTACTTCGTCGAGCGAAGAACGTCGCCATTTCGTAATTTCTCAAGAATTCTCACCTTTTGCTTCTTTTCTTATTTTCTTTTTATTCTTTTAATACTTCTACTGCTGTTTTACATATTTTTATGTAATTACATTTCACTTTGGTACAGACTCTTGTATTCGCATTTTCAAAATTCTTCAAAGAGAATTATGTTTTTCAAAAAAATTATCTTTCTCTCTCTCTCTCTCTCTCTCTCTCTCTCTTTATCTCTCTATCACTCTCTATAATATCCATTATTAATGTCACATTGTGTAAACTGATAATCAAAATCATTTCTACGTATTCTCAGTGTACAAAAGCAATTTCGATCAATGATGTACCTGCATGCGGAAGCTAAATATTTATAAAAGCATTCTACCTGTCGCCCGTAACTCACGGATTAAATTCAATTGCGGTACGCCCATTATAAAACGATATGTAAATTCGGGACCGTGGCATGGAGTTTCAAGACAGCCGTAGGAGATGGAGAACGAGGTAAAGCAGGAACGAGTGCAGGAGGGGGATTGAGAGAGTGAGAAAAGAGAGAAGAAAGATAGATAGAGAGAGAGAGAGAGAGAGAGAGAGAGAGAAAGCAAGAAAGGGCAGAGGTTTAAGGCACCTGAATTCGACATTGTTCGCCGGCGGCAAGTGGGAGCCGTTGATGCTGTCTTACCAACAGTTTCCGACCTACCCCTAAAGAGCTTTAATTGGAACCCTGTCGTTTCAAATTACTGTCACTAAAGACGCTCCAATTCCTCCTTTCGAGCGCATCGCGTTTTCTTACTCTCCAAAGGGACCGGTATTATTTTAACAACAAGTGGGTTTCCAGGTCATATTTTCTTTTCCTTTCTTTTTATTTTTTTTTATTTTTCGTTTTTTTTTGACCTAAACACTTTTTGGCTCCTATTTTTCTTGTTCTTTTTATTTCAGTATTATATATCGATTTAGAAAAGAGTTTGTCGTTTCGTGCTTCGCAAAAAAAAAAAAAAATAAAAATATAAAAGAATGACGATTTCGAGGATTTTTATATTTATATCGCAAACATTCCATGAAAAATCTTCTTTTGTGTTTCATTGAAGTTTTCTTAAACGTGGAAAATCGTCCGAAATAGAATGTATTTTGAATTCTGTCTTTCGCTTCGTTTGATCCTTTTATCAATGAATTTTTTTGACTTTTGTTTCCGAATGCTCGAGAGAAAGGATTCCAGAATTTTTTTTTACGTTCGTATTCATGATTTTTATCGTAAAAACTCAGTTCGTGAATACTTCTTTATTCAAATTTCCATGGTTCGTTACGTATCTCCTATTTGTCAATCGAAAGTAGAGCAAAGTGCTTCAGTAAAGATGCATTTATCAAGTGCATATACATTGAAAAATCGATGAGATAAATCACTAGCTGAAGGCTCGAACTATCAGAATGTATCGTAAAATTGAGTTTCTTAATGTCACGATAACATGATTGATTTATTAGTAAGAATTTCTCTATTAGATAGAAAGTGCCTCTTAAATGATTATCAATTAACCAATCGAAGTTGAAATTGCGGCAATACGTCAAGAACTATTAAAAATAAGATCAACGTTATTGTTTGCCAGAGCATTAATGATACTTTTTGGAAAACTCGATAAATTAATAGCCATTATTTCCAACGTTTTCTTTAATTTTACTTTACAGCGCACGAGTCAACCTGTTCTCTCGATCTAACCGAAGTTTTATAATCTTCTAGTAGATATCCTAGCATCTCAGTCGCATTTGATTGAACGACCGATACAAGATATAATTATCCGGGGAACTTTCTTTATAGCCTTCCTACGTGAACTCGGCTTTTACGACATAATCGCAAACTTTGAAAACCGTCGACTTCACGCAAAAGTTTTCCTACATTCGATAAAAGTACGAAAGCTGTTTTAGACGTTAATACGTATGTACGTATATTACATGAATGTTGCGATTGGTAATTTAAAAATTTATCCGCAAAAAGTAGAAGATAATTTCGATATTAAACGAAAATGAAAAATTAAGGAAAAAAAACATAAATAAATAAATAAAAGTTAAAATAACCGAATTAACGCATAATTTTTTGCGGAGTTTTTACGAGATGTTGAGATTTTATTTAAAAAAAAAAAAAGCTTTTTTTTTTTTTTTTTCTTTTTAATTTTTTTTTAATTTTTTTTTTTTTATATATACCAACCAAAATTCCCCAAAAATTTGTTTGAGTGATCGCTGAAAGTTGATCGAAAGAATCACGGTACGAGACCGCATCCATTCTCAGCTTCAGAGGGACAACAAAAAAAGTATAGAAGGATGAAGCACCGAAATACGCGCGGGAGTCTTATTACTCTCTCTTCTACGTCCTCTCCTCCTTTTTCAGACAATATTTTCGTCCAAGTACTTTCCAGCTCCTCTTTTTTCCTTCTCCTCCTCTCATAGTTGTGTCTTCCGCTCGTTAAAGCGCCGCGCCCGGACGATGCGATTTCGTATGAAAGCTTTTTGCGGAGCGTCGTTTGTCACGCTACTGCCCGAGGAGTCTCTTGCTTTAGGAAAACATTTCCTTTCCCACTCTTTCTTTCTTTCTTTCTTTTTTTTTTTTTTTTCTTTTTATTTTTTCTCCTTTCGTAAAAGCGTGCCTGCAATCCGAAAGATTCATTTTCATAAGATAGAAAAGGTGGGAAAAGCAATGATCGTTGTACCTTTTCGTCGCTCTTTTAACAAATTAAATAAAATAATCTTTTGTTTAATATTTCTAATAATTACGAATTTAATCTGAAAGAAAAGGACAACCATTATACTGAGAATATTGCTGTAAAAATTTTACATTTTGTTTTTAATGAAAACTCTTTCTTCTTCGGATTAATTAAATTTACTTCAAAAGGTTATATCATGAAACTTTTTCGAAATATTAATTTAAACTGAATGTTGAGTTATATTTTAAGAAGTGTAAAGTACAATATGCTGGCTTATTTGAGCTGATTTAGTAAACGTATCTTATTAAATCTCTCTACGAGCAGCGAGTGGGAAATAAATATCACGGACACGGTATTATTATTTCGATGAAATGTTCACGTTTAAAAGCAGGACACGACTGGCTATGTTAGTGCTACGAATTTTAACGAGTTTTTGAAACCAAGAAGAAATACTCGAAAAGGAAGCAGATTGTAATGGATTCGCATAAATGAAAAGAGAAAAGATGTAACAGAAAGTGTGGATTATCTCGAACGTAGCGTATCAAAGAGAAAATACAAATTTATCCATTTATTTTCAATTAAAGATTGGTATTATCTTCGTTAATTATAAAGATATACAATTATATATATTATAAAAATATATTATATATATATATATATATATATATATAATTTTTTTTTGTGCATATGTGTAATATCGTGTAGTTTAAAAAAGTAAATTGAAATTCTAAGTAATTTCTACCTTCCTTTTACTTCACTCGAAGAGTATATTAACCGTATTTCCCTTCCTGTTTGAATAGGCTTAGATAAGATTCCGCTCTCGCACCTTGAACATATTTCTTGGAGTTTCTATCATCGTGACTTGAGATAAGCTTCTTCGTGTTTCATAGAAGAAAAACATCGTGATGTCGATAAGAATTTTTTCTTTTCTTTAGATCGGATAAAATGTTGTTTCATGAAACGTGGCTATCGAAAGAACATGAAAAGACTAAGTGGAACAAATGTTTTTTCATTTCCCCATGTTGTACTTATATATCGATGATATTAATTTATTGTCTTTGAAATGCTTGGTTTCGATCGAATCGGCAAAATTAATCATAATCGCGCTCACCGATTCGTGAAATGGCGCACATTGTGCAATTTAAATCGGTGGCGTGCCCTGGAGCTGCAGCACCCTATATTAATCGGTGGAAAGTCAATAGGACGCGATAGGCAGTGTGCCGATAATTAATGGCCAATAATACGTTGATTGTAAATCCTCCTGTCGACCGGACACGTCGGCTTTTGCGGAAGTTTTATAACGAGATCTATCGTTCACGATCAAATCTAATGATTCTTGTTCGGAAACGGAAACGATTAAGTGAATTCTTTAATTTGTACATTATTTTTCATTGAGAATGAAATTTTAATTAAATCGACCATGGTAATTATGTGTTATCCTTGTATGAAATATTGTTTAAGCAAGTTATTATTTATGGTCTTCTTATGGAAGGTACGAGGAAATACAAAATCAAGAGTTTCACTAATTTAATTACTGCAAAAATCGTAATCGATATTTCCGTATAGTGATAGTAGAAAGCTAAGGATAACGACGCATAAATCTTTTCTCGTGTAATTGGTGCTTGAAAGGAAGAGGGCAGGTAAAGAATCGTTTTATATCGAAGTCGATACGAGTTTCGCTCGAAGAAGAAATAGTGAGAAGAGTAGTGGTTGAAAGGAGGGGGAAAAGAGGGAGAAGGAAGAGAAAACAAGGGGGTTGTACCATGAGTTACAACTAATCCGAGCAAGTTCTGAATTACGTCGTAGAATAGCCGAAGAACGGGCCAACTTCTCTTGGAGGTTTCCAACTCGTACTGAACCCTTTAATTTAACATCGTCGTGCCGTAAGTGTACGTAATATCCAAGAAAGCGCAAAAGCTCGTCGTCGAGTGCCTTCGCGGAGCTCGTTTCGCCTGGATATTATTCGGAGTTCCTTCTCCGCTTTTCGTATTCCTGGTTAATATATACGTTAAATCATTTACGGTAAATCGACAATCGACAATACGTTATTTTGAGTTAAAGGCGAGTCTCGAAGTATTAAAGCTGCACGATTGGCAACGTGATCCAATGACTTTTACGCGTCTATCGAAGATGATCCTCGCGTTATTATCATCGTAGAGGACAGAGGGTAACTCGTTTCTGCATTCAAGTCTTAGGAACGTGGGCGTTATGTTCATCGCGATGCAAAGAGGAGAAAGTGGTGCGAACGTTAATTTATGTAATGCTGATTTATGTCCCACCAACGATAATCTTTTTTAACCGGCTCGCTCGTCAGTTGATGGCCATTCGAGCATTGTGGGGAGCTCTCGTCATTTCTCTCGACTCGTATTTTACTTTTTTGCTAACAAAAGAGAAGAAGAAATAGAGAGAAGGAGAACGAGAGAGACTTGCGACTTTTTTCGTGACTTTTTCAATAGCGGTAAGGTTGGTAAGTCATCGATTATGTGGATTTTACGGTTCGTACGTCTTTCTCCGAAAGGAAGATCGTTTTATCAACTTAAAGTAGTTCCCCTTAAAATGTCAGCTTTTTAGCTAATCGAGACAAATAATGAAACCTTCTATTCTCCACAAACTGATGCGATGCCTATCGCTTCATAATCTTTTATCGTCTTGATTCTGCTTATAATAAATGCTTATAATTATCAAACTTTTGATTAATCAGATGCTTATTCAAATAATTTATATATATATATATATCAGATTTCCATGTATGATACGAAAGAGAGCTTGGATTTAACGATATTTCGTATTTATCATTCGAAGGAAGAAACTCTAACTTCATCGGATCGTAACGAAACTATTTAAAACACATCAACCCGCAAATAGCTAATTACACCGACCCAAAAGTTTATCGATCCCGAAAGTTAACGTCGAGCGTTGATTAATGTGCCGAAAGCGCAATGTAACGTCGGTGCGATTCTCGCTTGTAAAATAAATATTCCTTTGGAGTCGTGAGGACGGGAGAAAGATAAACGAAGAAGAGATAGGAAAGTGAAGGAGAGGAATAGGAAGAAAAGGGGAGAGATTTCTAAACAAAAATCATTGGCCTTTAATTTGAATCTTTTGACCTGATTGCCAGAGAACACATGTCTGTGTACATAACTGGCTATACATACGTTCTAAAAATTTGCCGAATGAGCGTATTTCGTAGCGCGAGCTCGTCGTTAGTTGTACGAAAAATCAGGAAATCGGTCGTAACTCGAGGAACGGCCGTAATTATGGGGAATCCAAGTTCGTTCGCGAGTCTACCTTCGCTCTTTCTCGCTCTTTCGCGCTATCCTCTCTTGACTTGCATGCATCGGATGCACCTGCCGTTCGAGTCTGTACGCTTCTCTCCTCCGGCCACGCCGCCATTCTTCTTCTACCTCCGACTCCTTACTCTTTATCTCGCTCGTCCACCTCTTCGTCTCTGACCTTCTCCCGCCGACTCGTTCATGCTATCTCTTTCTCTTTCTCTCTCTCTCTCTCTCTCTCTCTCTCTCTCTCTATATATATATATATATATATATATATATTTCTCTCTCTCTCTCTCTCTCTCTCTTTCTGTCTTTCTTTCTTTCTATCGCTATAATGCCGTTCAAGATTTCTCTCTCAGTCTTTCGCGTACTTATTTTCTATATCTTTCTTCCTTCTTCTTCTGCTTCGTGCAAGTCTTTTCTCTTCTCTCCTCGAGGCAATGTACCACCATAGAACGTTGACCTCGACTCTACAGGCTCTTCGAGCTCCCTCCCTCTCTCTCTCTTTCTTTCTCTCTCTCTCTCTCTCTCTCTCTCTCTCTCTTTCTTCGCGAATGGATCCTCCCCGCTTTTACGTTTTCTTCTTCTTCTTCTTCTTCTTCTTCTTCTTCCTTCGTCGCCGTGGCTGCTTCTTCCACTACTTATATTTATTTCTTTCTTCTTCCTTCTTCTGCTTCCTCGGTCTCTTCTTCCTCTACTCTTTCTACTTATCTCTCTCCTTCTTCTTTCTTGCACTGCCAGGAATAAACCAAGCTCGACGCGAACGTTCTCGCTCGCAACCATCGCCGAGGAATCTCGATAAGACCAGCTGAGAAATTAATTGGCCGGCCTCGAAAGCGAACGGCTGGAGTCTCGCACCAAAAGATGAACGCAGGACATTGATCGACCCTCCTAGATGACTGGATCTTGTAACTTTCAAAAAGTCTTTGAGAAATTTACGAATTATTTGATCAATCGTTCTCTCAGTATAAAATTCAAATTAATTTCGAACCGATGCAATTTACCTACGTCTAGATATATCAACATTGTAATTAATTGCACGTCAAGAAAATAAATGCAGATTTACTTTTTTGACGCAAAAAAGGAAAGATTAAAATAAAGAAAGAAATCCTCGGAGTATAAAAGAAAATTCCTACATTCAAAAGTTACAAAAAGGAATCTGTTAAGTCTTTAAGATTCTCAGTAGATCGAGTGAGCGTGCGCCTGATTGGTGACTAATTGCAATTAAGAATCTTCTCTCTGCGGAAAGTGCGGCGAGGAGAATGATTCTAAGGTTAAGACAGAGGAAAGTCCCGTAATCGTCGATTCGCAAGCTCGTTATCCTGAAATCTCTGAATCGAGTTCGTGGGACATTAGAAAGGATTCGTAAAGGCGAATTAGCGAGAACGAGAGAGAGAGAGAGAGAGAGAGAGAGAGAGAGAGAGGGGAGAAAGGAGAGAAAGACGGCGAATGCGGTGCCAGAATATGACGTTTAAAGTCTCCATTGTTCTGGGCGTAGTGCGCGCATTAAGCGCGAGAATAAAATTGGGTCAAATAGCGATTAACCTCAGTCCTCGTTGGACCGACTCCACGCGAGACTGAAGAAGAAGAAGGAACGAGTTGGTCGTTGAAAAGACAGTCGAGTCGGATGATCCTCCTCGCGGAACGTTGAGAGTGAGAGATTCGACGCTCGGAAATGGAAAGTCAATGAAGGGTTAAGCGAAGTCGGAAGAAGCGTCTCTACGATCGTGAGAATTTATTGTCCCGTTTATCATGATAAATTCATCCTTTGTTAAATGAACTATCGATCCAACTTTTCGATATTCTCTTATTCTTATTTTTTATTCTCGGCAAATCATTAAATACATCGCTTGTAAAAGTTTGTTCTATCCTGCATGGCCATCATTAGTTTTCAATCTTTATCGGGATATTTCTTTTATTTCTTTTTTCTTCTTTTCTTTTTTTTTTACTCCTTTTTGTTTGCAAAATATCGTGAACGTTGGGACTGTTGATCAAGGTAGCAGTTTTCAGTCTGCAAAGACCTCGCTTGACGGAATAAATCCGGTGGTGATGACGTATAAAAGAAGAAGACGAAGAAGATGGGATAAAAAGCAAAGAGAAGAAAGAAAGAGGACGAGAGGAGGAAGGAAAAGGAGTTGAAGCGAAGAGACATCGAGAGATGATATCGTCCCGTCGACGCGCTGGAATGCGTCTACTGTCTGAAAAAAACGTCGCGGCTCTTCTCTTAACTTAACGAATCTTCTTACTCTCTCTCTCTCTCTCTCTCTCTCTTTCTTCCTCGAATCTCGTTCTTCCTTCTTTAACTCGAAAGCTAAGTTGAAACAAAAAGAAAGAAAAAAAGAAAAAGAAAGATTCTTGAGAGGGTCGATCTCGCGTGGGTCGTAAACCGCAGTCCGCCTTCTTCTGCATCCTTATCCTATCGTCGATCGACCCTCTAGATTTCCATGGATCGTCCCGTGACACCGTAGATCAGCGATCGAGCAACGCGTCGAATCCGAGAAACCTTTCGACGCTCTCGTCCTTTTCTTTCTCTCTCTTGCCGTCGAATCGCAAATCTTTTCTCCTTCTTCGAGTGACTTTTCTCTATTCATATCTCTCTCTCTCTCTCTCTCTCTCTCTCTCTCTCTCTCTCCTTATATCGTTTGTTCGCGCGGCACCTCGCGTTCTCGATTCCGTCGCGAGAGAATCCGCGCGTTTCCCAGCCTCTCGAAAGATCCGCACGCTCAGAGGCAGCATGTAGACGGCTGATAAGGCGTCACGATTTGTGTCAATGGGAACAAATGCCTCTTGAGCCACCAACGGCTAGCCACCTTCGAAACGATAAAGGAAGGGAGTACGATAGAATTCCTACTTTCTCTCTCTCTCTCTCTCTCTCTCTCTCTTTCTCTCTTTCTTTCTTTCTTTCTCTTTTGCTTCAATTTTTCAGTTGCAAAGGCGGAAACGTTTATAGCTCCGAGCGATGTCTGAATTTCTAGTTACTGTTCTTTGGATTTTATCAGTTTAGGAAAGTCAATGCGAATTCGGTTTCTCGTGCATAACCACGTTTCGATCTTTGTAGGAGTGTCGAAGGTTTAAAAGCAATCGAAATAAGAATCGATGTGAGATCTGACTATGAATCGCGAACTTATGAGCCTGAAACTCGAAATTAACATGGATACGATTGTAATCTCTAGCCTCTTTTCGATTAAATACTCAATAAATTTCGTTTCTTTCTTTTTTATCTGCTAGAAATGTATCTATTTCCTTTTAAATATTTTACAATACAAGTTTCTCTTTTGTTTACAGGTAATGAATAAATTGTTCATTGACGTTATACGATTTATTTTCTGTATTACGGACACAATTATTCTTTACAGATACAATATTAATCATCAATTTTCCGAATATCCGAGTTCCATTTTTTATGAAAAGATTACAAAACTATGTCTTCCATACAGTCTTTGTAAAAACACTCTCATATCGCAAAAAAAAAACAAAATATATATATATATATATATATATATATATATATATATATCATGATTTATTTCAGAGAACGAAAAATTACATCGAATATATGCATAAAGCGATCGTTTTGTTATCTTCATATGGACATGGATTCTTTTATAAAAAATGATATTATATTTGTTCCATTTTCAATGATAATAATTAATGCACTCGCATTAAATCCGTCATTGGTAGAAGAAAATACACTCTTCCCTTATGTTTAATCATCTTCATATGAGCTTTCATTAATAAATGACACAAACGTTTGCGTCAAGATAAAGTTCTTATCTTCTGTTGGCTATTGGACCTCGAAAGTCGTCGAATGTCGGGTGTTATGCGGATTGCAACTGGAGACGTTTATGAGAACGAGCATGAGAGATAATAAGAGAAAGAAAGAAAAGAGAACAATGAGAAACGCAGCATGCGCGAGGATGGATAATCCTTCACGGTTTTGTGTACAATAGCGTCGCGTTCCGGCGTGACGTGTCTTCTCTCTCTCTCTCTCTCTCTCTCTCTCTCACTCTCTGCCTCTGTCTCTCTCTTTCTCTCTTTCTCTCTCTCTCTCTCTTTCTTTCTTTTTCAACCCCCCTTCTCTTCCGTGTTTTTTATTTCTTCTCTGCCCTTTTCTGTTTTTTGGTTCAGTAGAATCTCTGGTGCACGAGCAAGCTAAAGAGAGTGAGAAAGAGAAAGGAATGATGAACGGCCAACTGAAAAGTTGACGCGAACGCGCCGGTGATGCAGCTTGGACTCGGTTCTCTCTATGTCAAGTTGAACTGGCGTGAAGTTTTTGAGGAAAAGAAGACGATGAATCATTCTCCAGAAGCGCGATACAGAGAAAAAGAAAGAAAAAGAACGAAAGAGAGAGAGAGAGAGAGAGAGAGAGAGAGAAAGAGAGAGAAAGAGAGGGTGTGTTCGACGTTGGTCGACCGTGATACGGTCCTTTGCCATCTGAATTTCTTATTAGATTTCGAGTTTCACGACTTGATTACGTAAGTTGAAGCTCTGGCCGTTGATATTTTTGTTTGCGACTTAACGCGAACTATGTTGAAATGCTTGAAAGAATTTTTATCCCGTTTTTTCTTTCTTATATCATTTTTATTTCTATAAACTCATCAAATAGGTTTTGCAATACACTACGTGCTCCAGCTAGAGTTCATTTTAACGGTGATAAGAAGTTTTGTTAAAAGATGTTGAAAATAATAAAGACAGTCCAAACAACAACAACAACAACAACAACAACGCAAGAATGGAAAACTGTGGACACAAGGATAGAATATACCAGTGAGAGCGAGTTTTTGCGCGTACGAGTAGCTACGGCGTGCTTTCGCAAGCGAAAGAAGGAATCCTTTCTCCGGCATGGCTGGTAATTACCAGCCTTTGGGCTTTCCTTTGTGTCGTTGCCGCCGACCAAGAGGACGCTTGCACGACCGAGTAAAGCGGCTAGTTTCTCTCTCTCTCTCTCTCTCTCTCTCTCTCTCTATCTTTCTCTCTTTTTGTTTCTCTTTCTCTCGAAGGACGCGAAGAGATAACGGCGATAGTCCGAGAACGTGTTCCTGTTCTCGAGGAAGACGAATTTCCAAGGATTTCTTCGTCTTTTTTTTTTTTCTTTTTTCTTCTTTTTCTTTCCTTCTCGAAGAGAGAAGAGAAGAAGAAAGAAAAATTTTTCGTCGCTCTACTCCGAAAGACGCGTCAGTTTCAAGACCGCATCGTGATAATGAAATTTATGGTAACGAAGCGTGATCTCGAGATTTGATTTTTTTTTCTTTTTCTTTTTCTTTTTCTTTTTCTTTTTCTTTTTAAAAAGTTGCCAGAGATTTTGAGAACGCGAGCATGAAGTTAATTTATGTAGTCGTTAGTGACTTCATACGGTTGTTTTACGATTTCTAAAAAAAAATATCATGAAACCATCTTTGAAATTATTTTCATTGGTTATTTTTTCCTTTGATCAATATCACAAGTTATCCCTTCTAATCGTCTTTTCGTTTTCTCTCGTTCGATTGAAAATTCTCTTGCGATTACGACATATCCTTCTCCTTCGAACTAATTATCAGAGTATACAGTATATATGTTGTATTATCGAACTAAAAGTTAAACGTTAAGATCTTGAAGATCTTTCGTTGAAGAATTCCTTTCGAGCTCATCTCGATATTTAGGTCGAGAGAGGAGTGCCGCATCTTTCGTGGTGAATGGCGCGGCGCGACGCGGCGTTGAAAAGTCCGAAGAAGAAACAGAAAAGAAGATTGAGGGAGGATGGGAGAGATAAAAGAAAAGTCAATCGGAGTGAACGCGAGCGGAGTTAATTAGATATCTGTGAAATAATACTATCGTTCAGTGAGTACAACCACAGCGCTTTGTACGGTTTTAAAGCTACGACTCCATTGTTCGCACCGATAACGAGTAATAATTCATTGGACGTGCCGTTGTAATATACATATACATATACACACATATATAAACTTGAACGCTTATTTTGCATGTACACATATTTATATAGCTATATGTAAGTCTATGTATATATATATATATATATGTGTGTGTGTATGTGCGTGTGTGCACATTTATATATCATCAGTTTATAACGGAATAAAAGAGGTCCGGCACATAAGAGAGATCTCTGGCATTTTGTTTCGCCCTCACTACAACTCTTTCGTCGAGAGAGGAAAAAGATCGATTGACATTTCGGTCCTCCTGGCGAAACTTCGAGAACGCGTTTATATCGATTTCATCGATTGTGCAAATCCAATATCGTGACTTGGAAATTCTCAAAGGGGGTGTGAAAATATTTCGCGTTACTAAACGTAGATGAGAGAAGTGTAGGTGAGTAAAAGGAAGGAACAATACCGACCGCGAGAGATCTACTCTCAACATTCGTCGTTCATCGCGACTTTCGAATCGTGTAAGCGCTTAGTTTCCAAGATGTAAATTATTATTATTATCCTTTGTAGAAACGATACGAGAATCGATGATCCGGAGAAAAATTATCCGGCTTCGTGAACGCGTTCTTTATATGTTTTTGATTTTTTTTTAACTCTGGAGAAAATGAAAGTCAGGCATGATTATAAAATTCGAATTTCGTGAAGTTCATAGAAAGCGAAAATTGAAGAGTTTATTTCTTTTCATGATACAATTTTTGAATGTTTCTTGGTCTTTTTTTTTTCTTTTTTTTTATCGATGAAATAATCGATTGCTTATGCAAATATCTAAAATAATAAACGTCATGTTCCTTTCTCCGATATCGAATTTTACTATGGAAAATTAAAAAAAAAAAAAAAATCAATCTAATCGTGTATATCGTATAAAATAAATGCTCACGTTCGAATACGAAAGACGATTGCACAACGAGTTTCTACTGTGTCGTTACGAAATGAAACTGCTGCGTGTGTGGTTCCTGCGTGCGATATGCGTTTACATTTACGAGGCGAGAATAGTTGCAAGGAATGTAACTAACAAGATGAAATGCGCTATTAAACTCTTCAAGGTGTTAGTCTATAAGAAAAGTTTTGCATACGAACAACTTATCGGCATACATACGATCGATTTGTAATTCGTTTCAGTCGTTTTTAAAGTAATAAAATGACGGATATCACATATGCTCTTTCCCATAAACATTACAGAGATTAACCATTAAGCGACATTACAAATTCGTTCGTATTCAATCATGACACGTGAACTGTTAATAAGGCTAATTTTCGCTCGTATGAAATTTGGATAATAAAACGAGTTCGAGCTTTTTATTTTTGACTAATAATCAAGATTACCTATATAATAATGTTACATTATATGGAACAAATGGAAATGTAATTAATTCGTTAGTCTCATCATTAGGTATATATAATATTCAAAATATACGTTACAATATCATTCTCCATTAATTATTGTCTCTAATTAATTCATTTTCTGATTATATATACTAATAGTTAAATATAATATATTTAAAACTGTTAATACATGATTTGATGTAACAATCGAATTATAAATATTAAAAATTCAAGACGTTTCTAATTTATTTTCTATTCAAATAGATTAGAAAATACGACGGGAGAGACGGTAATAATAAAGACCTCCATGTTCGACGTTCTTTTCTCTCTCTCTCTCTCTCTCTCTCTCTCTCTCTCTCTCTCTCTTTCTTTCTTTCTTTTTGAACTTTTACGTTCCAATCAGGATTGATTGAAGGACGTAAAAGAATAGATAAAACGGTATCAAGGGATAACGGTGCTCGAATCTTTCACGAATACGAGATCTTACTCGGAGGCTTTAACAAAGAGCGAGAAACGTTAACGAGTGAAGCCTCTTCTTTTCCCTTTGTTTTTTCATTTTCTGTACTTTTTCCTTTTTCTTTCTTTCTTTTTTGTTTTTTCTCTTTTTCTTTTTTTACTCAAGAGATTTCGTCGTACCTCTCGCTGTTTGCAGCTCTTTCTCGTAAGACCTTTCTCTTAGTCTTTTCTTTCTTCTCACCGACTTCTCCTCTCTCTTCCCTCCTCTCGTATTCGTTAGCATCGTTCGTCTTAGGACTAGACTAAGCCGGTTAGCGCGGTTCGTTGCAGACGTTCTTGGATTCGGCTTTTGCGTTCGACCCTTTCCTACTTGCTCCTTCCGCGATCACGAGGCGGAACAAGAAGACGGTGGGTTTAAAACGACTGTTCGGAATATCCTTCTCATTTGGAAATGAAATTTACGGATAGCAAAAAAGAGAGAGAGAGAGAGAGAGAGAGAGAGAGAGAGAGAGAGAGTGTACTTGAGATAAAAGCATTCAAACTCCTCCGGCAAAAGGTGCTCATCCCTTTATCAACATAGTTTCCCTCTTTTTCTCTTTATTTTTCTTTTCCACTTCTCATGTGACTTACAATTAGAAACAATGGAAACGGAACGGAGGATATTGTTTTTGTAAACTTTCTTCATGCTCTTTTGAACGTTACAAAGATCTTTGTCGATATAAAAATCGAAATGTCTACCGATCATACATTGTTATATTTTTATTCGTCATAAAACTAATATTATAAAATAAAACATAAATGAAATTCATAATGTAAGATTATAATTAAATATATCGATTCGTTGTTCGTTGTTCAATTTCACAATTAACGGTTTAATGTTTAATTTAATAAGTGATACTAAGGTAGATGAAAATAACGAAGGAAAATTGACACCGCTGCAACAACGGAGAGACATAGGAACGTTCACTTTGCTTGTTTAAGATATTTTCTCTCTTTTTTCTTTTTTTCTTTTTTTCTTTTTTTTTTTTTTTTTTTAAAGAAACACCTATTATTTCATTATCAATATCACGTCTATGGTTCGTATTTTATTTTTTGCATTTATCGACGTGTCGATACGTCTAACGTGGCTATTTTATAATCAACGTGAAAAGAAAACACGTTTTATCTAAGAAAATTTTTTTCTCCTAAAAAGTTATTACAAATCAATCACATTATACTACGTTCATTCTAAAAAGTCTCATTATTCTATAATAATAATTACTTCCTGATCGATTATTTTAAAGTCAGTTTTTTGCATGAACGCTGTACGCTTTTCGGTACGGTACTAGTAACGAACTAATAATTAAAAGAGTCCAAACAAAGATATGCGAGAAAGGAGAGAAGGTAAGAGAGAAAGAGAGAGAGAGAGAGAGAGAGACAGAGACAGAGAGAGAGAGAGAGAGTACTAGTTCAGTCGATGAGTGCAAGGGAAATACGAAGACCAGGGAGTTGCAACGTGATTTGCACCGGACTCGGGGTATACTCGATCAAGCACGGAAACTAATTTGAAGCGTCGATTCGAGGCACTCGGGCCGCATGAAAAACCGTGCTCCATGCACCGGCCGTTTCGCATTATTCGATATACCTCGCCGGTGTACGATAAATATCGTATTGCAACCGATCGTAAAGAGAGCGACTGAACGAGAGAGAGAAAGAAAGAGAGAAAGAGTGAGAGGAGGAGTAGATGGTAGAGAGTGCATGCCCCGCCGACACTCGTGCCACGCTATTTACACGACCGCATAGGATTTATCGCTCTTTCGATTGTCGCCCTACCTCCCCTACCTTTCCCTTCTCTTTTTCTCTCTCTCTCTCTCTCTCTCTTGTGCGCGCGCCTTTTTCTCTCTCGTGATAGTCAACTCCACCTTTTTTTCATTCCCCACGAAAATTGAAATATATTCCCGCAAACCTGGCGATTTTATCGTCCAATACGATCGACTCTTCGTCTTTTTTTTTTTCATTCTCTCTCTCTCTCTCTCTCTCTCTCTCTCTTTTTTTTCTTTTTTTTTTCTTTTCTTTTCTTTTCTTTTTTATTATATCTATCTTATCATAAATTAAAATAATTCTCATTCTTTCTCTTTCAATTGCATATAATATCTTTTATGTGTATCGTTTTTTATCTGTCCTATTTCATTATTCGTTCTTTATCAATGTTAATACGATTATATGTTAAAAATCTTTCTCTTCATTTCTCGCCCGTTAAAACGGATTTACATTTAATATTTGAAATTCAATGTTCGGTAGACTTGGAACTATGATGGGAAGCGAAGGAAACAAACGGAAAGAAATGTATAAAAGAAGACAAAGTGTGTATTGCGAAGCGTGCAACGATACGAGCTCAAGTTGCTCGCTCATTCGCTCCCGGCGAACGAACGAACGGACGAATGAACGAATGAACGTACGTACGAGCGAACGTGAGTGTCTGACCGAGCGACCAACCGGTTTTCGTTCGACGTATTCCACGCAAATTCCACCTTCTCGTATTCATCGAGTTTACGAATCCACTTCTTCGTGCATTTGCTCTGCACTTTGGCGACGATTCGATCGTCTAGTATATCGTCGATATATTCGTTTTACGTTCAATTGAATTCCGTCGAGAATAAACAAATCGTTTCGAACTTTTAAAACGAGTCTTTTGAGATTTCGGGAGCACGAGGAAGTAGCGAACTTTGGAAATGATTACGTCGTTTAAAAAAAAAAAAAAAAAAAAAAAAAAAAAAAAAAAAAAAAAAAAAAAAATTCTATTGAACGAAAAATTGGCAACATTTTAATGTGATCGTTTTTATCAAAAGAGCAAGAGCATCAACGTTCCTCTAAAAAAACGTTAATAGAATCGTTCTATAGAATCGTCGATACGATGAATCTCGATTTTTTTAGTGCATAGGTACGCCTATCTCTTTTTCTTCTTTTTTTTGTTCGTTTTTCTTTTTCTTTTTCTTTTTCTTTTTCTTTTTCTTTTTTTTTTTTTCTTAAACCATTCGATTCTTTTTGCGGACACCGTAGATCGTATTGTAAGATCGTTCAAAGGGAAAGAAGGATTTACGTGCGGTTCGTTGAGAGTTTCGGCGCGTACGTAACCGTCCGTACGAAGGAACGTTTTTACGGGCGTCTCTATTAATCCACTGAGGTACTATCAATTTTCCTTCGTGTAAAAAAGCTTGGCATAGAGGATGTTACCCGTACGAGCCGGCTCTCGGCACACCGCGAGAGTTCTCGTCTTCGTTGATTTTCATCGGTAAACTCGAAGAGAAACATCGATAGGCACTTGGTGCCTACAGCGCTCAACGAGAGTCTCGGCATCGTTTCTCTTGCGATTTTCTTTCGGAGGACGTTACAAGTACGCATATATGCGCACTAGAGAATATGGGACAATTAATTATCCTGTTTCGACTTTAACACAGGTTCTCGAGTCCATCGTACAAAGCGGAATTACAAAGGACAACTTTCATTAATCCATAAATTTGTAATTGCTACATCGTTTCTTACGGTGTATCGAAATTTTTTTTTAGTTAATCCATTGTATTTAGTTATAACATATCTATAATATATTTTGATATATGGAATATATTTAAGAAAAATATGATATACATACATTATAATATATCTAATATCTATTATTCTGAGAAGGGTTTGTCGAATCGGAGAAACAAGACTATCATCAATGAGATGATCCTAGCTTGTCCTACAACTTACAGCATGATTATGTGTATGTATGTGTGTATGTGTGTGTGAGAGAGAGAGAGAGAGAGAGAGAGAGAGAGAGAGAGAGAGAGAGAATGTATATGGAGCTTACGTGTAGGATGTATAGGCTGTGACAGCATCCGGTGATCAATGGGCACGCTGCGACAATATGCGTCCTTGCAGCATTACGTTATGCACTGCGCGATTCACGCACATCGCACACCGTCGACTGAATCCTCTGTGACACATCACCCACGCCTATATCTCACCTCTTACAACTATCATTCGTGAGAATGAAAATCCCTTTGCGTAAGATCTTGTGTGTCCTCTTTTAAGAAGATAAATTTGACCCACTTTCCCATAGACATCATCTTAACGTCTTTCGAAACAAGACGGTCTTGTCGATCTAATATTCCACAAGGATTACTTCGAGTATACTCATCTGTTTCACAAATGATGAATTCGTATTAGCGATGTGTTCTCAATGTTCGTTAAGCTCTCTCATCCTCGTTCGATAATCGACTCGACATGTAACGAATGATGTACACGATGGGTAACAACGAAATAGGAAAGCGTCGAGAGGCATACTCTTTCTCGATAAATCAAACGGAAATACGAGAGTAAAATAGATCATCCATGAACGTACAGGATTTATTTTCTTCTTCCTTTTGAAAGTCTTCGTTTCTTCCTTGGCGAGTATTTAGAATAGATACGAATAGTGAAGAAAGACGAAAGGAATCAAAGGAATGGGGAGAAAAAAAAGAGGGTAAGCTTGCCTCTGAGCGATGAGAAAGATGGAGAGCCGGAAAGAGTGACAGAGAAAGGTAGAGAAGAGATGGAGCATTGTCGTCGGCGATCGATAGAGAACGCGCACATAACGTGCTCACGGCGGACCACGAACAATACCAATGTAATAAACCGCTCCATTTACCTCCTCGTATACGCATACATTTTCCGCGTCAAGATAGCTTTTTAACAGAGGCGAAGGGGAACAAGGGAGTACGGGTATAACAACGTGCAAACGAGCCTTCGAGATTTACGTTAGTTTAGTACGATCTTTATGTCCTGGGATAAAATTACGACTGCGTGAAACTAAATAGAACGAACAGTCAAATTTTTACTATGACGATGTATCCTCGATTCCTGTTGTTCCTTAAGTTTATAACAAAAAAAAAAAGTATAACATAAAATATAACTGATAACTTATTCTAAAACTATTTTTGACAATTTCAATCGCATTTAGTTTTATATGTAACATATTTACGTCAAAGTAGGTATTAATATTTCTTCTTCTTCTTTTTTTTTTTTTTTTTTTTTTTTTTTTTTTTTTTCTGTTGCAGGTGAGAATCACAGATAATCGAACTTTCTCCACTGTTTTTTTGTTATTTATCAATTGAATCTCAATCATCAACCTTACTTACGTTTACATTAAATTTCTCATAGGAACGTCTTGCTTTGGATACTTTCTATTTACGAAGAGTATTCTATCGGAACTATACGCAAACGACGAGTAATGGATACGTTTATATGGTTGCTCGAGCATAGTCTACACGCGATAACCCACGCGGTTCCTTGTGGACACACTAGACACCGCGATGCGGAGGAGTAAGCTAACAGTTACGAGAGGACCACAACCTTTAGCTCGTTTGCGCAAAACCATCTCGAGTATCTTTACCGATATATCCAAGAGAGAGAGAGAGAGAGAGAGAGAGAGAGAGGGAGAATTGTAATGCCTCTTTGCGTTCCACAGTCCAAATACGAACGCTTGCCCTGTATCTGTTAGGCTAACAAACGTAATAACTTGATAAACGAATACAAGTAACCAAAATTTCTCACAATTTAGATCAAGATTAACGATTGGCAATCATTCTAAAATAACAAACATCTCGCTTTAGGACATCTTACATTGATAATTACATTCATCTAGATGCTATAACGATTTCGGACTACATCAGTTCTTCCTCTTTTTCTTAGATGTGATAGAAATTCATTGAATGTTTCTCTTCTTTGTTTTTTTTGTTTTTTGTTTTTTTTTTTTTTTTAATGATAATAACAGGCTGATCGTGTCGCTTATCAGTCGTCTAACTTTTATGGCCGACGATGGAACGACGATTTAATTAAGAAAATTCCGAAAGGCGGCAGTTATCCGACTATGGCGGGCTATCCTAGTAGTCGACGGTTGACTAGCTTTGCTGCAATAATTGCACTTTTACCATTTATCTCGTGATATCTTTAAGAACGTTTCTAATTAAACTACTTTCGATCGATTCTATCGTAGAACACGTAACGATCCGTGGACCGAGAATCGACGCTTGTTAAGATACGGTGTGGTAGTTAAATATATTAGGTTTAACGCTTTCAAGATCGCCGATATCGTAATGTATCTATGTATGTATGACTTTCGAAAGGAGACATTTGTCGTTTCACCTTAGACTTTATTCCCTTTGTATCGAATGAAAAGGAAATGGAACTGCGTGCTGTACGTTCGTCTTTCCGATCTAACTTCTTAGCTTTTTTTCCATGTTGAAAGACGAAAAAGAAAGAGGAAGATTCCTGCTAGGGGGAACAATAATGAGATTCATGGGTTCTTAAAATGAAAATTTCTTTCAGTGAAAAGGATACGCGGGATGAAGATCCAGGTATAGGAAACATTTTGTAGAAAGCCTAAACTCTACCTTTCAATAATTTAACTTTTTCTACTGTGATCTTTTCCGTAGTAATTCCGATTAAGTCAAATTTTAATAGCTTCATTAATGAGATGAGAACGTAATATTTCTAATTTATTTATAAGGAAATGTATGATAAGTAAGGGCTGATCGTTTCTCGATTTTTAATTGGATATAAGTATTATAGAAAGCAAAAAAAAAAAAAAAAAGAAAGAAAAGAAAAGAAAAGGAATAAGATTTCGCAAACTCGATTGTCGTAACCTTTTCAAAGTTTCTTAAATCCTGATTTGATTCTCTTTCCGAATGATCGTTAAGAGATTCATAAAAATTGACGAAGGGAACTTTCTTGCGGGCCATTAAGCGGATATCCATAAACCCTCGAAGCTCGCGGTAATTATACTAACTATCGTATTGTAATTCATTCAGGTGATTCAGAACTACTTCCTCGTGAATACGTTGAATGTCTCGGAAGCCGCACTCTAAAATCTTCCGAGTCACTGAAATATTTCTCTCTTTTCTTTTTCTTTTTCTCCTTCTTTCACCTTGCCTTTCCAACGAGAGAGAATCTTCTCTTTTCTTTTCTTTTTTTTTTCCTTTTTTATTACTTCCTTACTTCATCTTCTTCCTTCCTCGCTTCTTATTGTCTTGGCGGCGAATTAGCGATGAATTTAATAACGATTTCAATAGATACCAAAGTGAAAACGCATATTCGACGAATAATCGAATAAATATTCTCAATTGCCGACCCGACGTGCATTTTTTTTTTCCCCTTTCTTTTCTCCAATCTCATTTCCGTGAAAGAATTGGTTTTATCTTTTCTTTTCTCCTCTTTTCCGACGGAACGAAATACTCGCAGTAAAGCTGGAACTCTTCCTCTTCTTTAATTGAGCTTCGGCCTCTAATATCACGACCTTCCAGTTCATTCCAATGCTTGTTTCTGGTTAATGAATTCTGTCTGAAAGTTTCAACATTTTTTCGTATTTAATCGTTAATTTCATTGAAAAAAGAAAATAAAAAGTAAACAAAAAAGAAGTCGTTTCCTATTTCGCAGCTAACAGCGCATGTTTAACTAAATACCCGTTTTATTCCGCTGTTTAACTAAATACCTATTTCTTTTTTTCTTTTTTTCTTTTTTTCTTTTCTTTTTTCTTTTTTTTATTTCCTCAATGTTCTCTATCGTAATTGAGATAAAAATTTTTAAACAACGATAGAACGATGAAATGTTTCCGAACAAACAAGGCAAAACACTATATTGAACCATATTTAATACCGTCGTCCTTAGTAAAGCTATCGTTTTGTCACTAGACACTATTGTTTGACCAAACTTCTGGCACGCATTGAAGTTAGGGAAGGGTCTAAAAGAAGAGGTTGAAAGTAAAATGGACTACTCGCGAAAAAGAAAAAGAGAGAAAAAGACAGAGAAAGAGAGAGAGAGAGAGAGAGAGAGAGAGAGAGAGAGAGAGAAAAGGAGGGTAAACGAATGTTGATTAAATATGGACCCCCCTAAAGGCAGCTCTTTGGGGTTACAGGCCCTAACCATTGAGTGCAATTCGTGCATTGTGCACGGAATTTAAACTGGTAAATATTCAAGGCACGAGACAGCTGCCGTCATCCATGTGCTACACGTATACTATACGTCTTATCGTATCCCGAAAACAACTCGTTCGATGCTCGACGAGCCGAAGAAGACTGCTGCCGTTCTCCTGATGTTCGCTCTCCGAAGTCGCATCTTTCAGTGAGCAAAGGATCATCCAATAGTTTTGCTCGATCCCTTACGAATTTCTCCGCGATCACGTCCGCACGGCTTGTCTTACCAAAATTTATGCTAAACCACCAGAATGGGGCCTTCTGTTGGACGAACGGGAAGAGAGAAGGAGAGAGAGAGAGAGAGAGAGAGAGAGAGAGAGAGAGAGAGAGAGAGAGAGAGAGAGAGAGAGAGAGAGAGAGAGTTGGTTAGTTCGAGGTAGGATATCGATCTTCCACGAAGCTGGTTGTGGGCCATCAAAATTCAAATGTGGCGTGGGATTTCGTCGTAAAACATACGGCGATCGTGTCGGTTTCGTGGTTTTCTTACGTGAAGTTAAACGAATTCTTCGAATTATCGTTTTCAGATTCTATGAAAAATGAATGATTTTTTTTTTATCTTCTTTTAATCATTTAATTCGTGAAGTAATTTTATAAAAAGCTTCGAATGTTTCCAATTATTTTTGTATTTAGGTTGAAATAGATTTATTAAAGAAAATATAAATGATAAAATATTTATCTATAGTAGAAATTATTTAATATAGGTCAAAATTCTTTCTACGCTTCGATCTTATATATTCTAAAATAAGATATTTATTTTATCTTATTGAATTTATTACAAGAATTCTTCAAACACTCTTTTCTATGTGCACGATATATATTAGCATGCTTTATCGCAGAAAATCGTATCACAATAGCTTCCCCCGATATATCTCTCTTTTATGTTTGTCTTTCGCTCTTGTGTTGCGCGAACCTTCTCGCATAGCCTTTCAAAGGATCTGTATCTGAGAATATGTAATAAATATTCTCACCCAGGTCTACCTGCTCTCTTCTTCTTTTGATTCTCCAACACGAGGAACAAGACTTACGAGGAGTCCATCTGTAACACGGATACTTTCGACACTCGGTGAACGGTTCGAAAGAAGACGGTCGATAAAGAAGCGATTAACATAACAAGCTGCCGCTTATATACTTCGTAACAGTGCAAAGAGAACTATCGAGGCCATCGCGATAAAATGCAACGTGTACTCTCGACTTCTCTTTTCCGCTTACCGTCTCTCTTTCTTTCATCAGTTGGGTGTGAGCGAGACCACGAGGAAAGACAGACTTATATGAAAAGGCCACGAAGAATGAATTCTAATATTCTACTCATATCGTTCGGGATCACCTCAAAACGAACGATTCAACATTGAAATGGTATCTTTCAACGGAGCAACCCCGTGTTTTTCGCACGACAGATGATACTTGACACATGGTAAGATAACAAGATCTTGACTTCCTATCTCGATGACAAGATCTTGTCGGATTACTTCGTGAGTTGTGTGTCGAGAAATAATGATAAATTGTGAAATAGATAGATGTCGAACGAAGTAGATAAAAAACGCAGAGAAGAGCAATTGTTTGTTTGTTTAAGCTCTTAACTCTGCGTATAGTGTTTCTACGAAAAAAAGAAAGAAAAAAAAAATATATATATATATATATATATATTTTATTTACTTTCGATCGACGAATTGTTCAATTTCATTGGTCTTAAATGGAATGAATTTAGATGAATCAATGGCAGAAAGGGAAATAACAAAACATTCGTCATTTTGACGGAGATAAGCACATAAAATGCAACTTTCCACGATCATAATTCTTGTTATTATTGGATTCTCGTCACAATTGGGAAAAAATGGAAATGGGAGAGAAATTGAAAGCAATGGGCATCCATCGATGTGAACACTTAAAAATTGTCGATTAAATTCGCTTTATCGAGAATTAATAATCATCGACCAAAAATATCATTTGTTTTCACTTGGCTGGTATTGCCAAAGCTTTTTCCGTTTGATTTTTTTAGAAAAATGGTTTGAATCATTTGTAAAAATAGAAAGTTATATAAATATATATAATATATATAAACACATACGTGAACTTTGTGAAAATATTTATAATTATGGTAAACATGAATGAAACATTAAACGAATTAAGCAATCAAATAGAATTCGATCTTATAATGTAATTCTATAATAGATTTTATAATGTAATTCTATATTAATGGATAATTATCCTGTAGCCTGTCAAAAGGAAGATAATTACAAATTATTATGTTAATTATGGAATAATATTATAATTACGATTCATTGGAATACGAATAACTAGCTATCCTATTAATGATGTAATAATTTTTCAATCATGAATTCTTTGCTTCTTGTTGTTCATCTATTCTTTTATTCCTATCTCTAATAAGAATTTTTGATTTTTGGATCATGAATTTTTTTCCTTTTCTCATCTTTGTTCCTGAACATTTATCTCCGTTATTTCATCAGATTAATGAAACAAATCTCATATTTTTAATTTTTCCAGAATTTAACGATACGCGATCATAACACGCGAAAGAATATACGAAACAAAAATTGTATATTACGCACTTTTATTGTCTAATAGATAAATATGTCGAAAGGAAAAAAAGAAAAAATAATTCGGCCGTCAAATTAAATACTCAAAATAATCAAACCAATAATAAAATAATGCGTTATGCGCAAAACAAAAATATATATATATATATATATATATATATATATATATATATATATATCACTTGCGATCGTATACCGGGTAAAACAAAATAATCGTAAAAATATCTAATGGATAAAATTTTCCGAAACTGTAGGCCATTTAACAAATCCACATTATATTTGTCAACTCGTTGTAATTTCTATATTTGTATTTAATCGATAGAACAAAATCCGATTAAATCCTTTTGGTTTGAAAGCTTACCAAACCGATGGGGTGCATTGATCGAATAACAGATATGTGTTCCTATTTTTGTGAACATGTGGGTGTACATGCGAGATTATTGGAAGTTATAGAGGAATGGGTAAAAGAAGGAACGAAAAGAAGAGAGAAGAGATATCATTGATCCATGCTTCACGAGATATATTCTCCAATACATATACGTATAATATAATGTATTTGGTTTCCTTTGTCGGCATTCGACGACTACATTCCCTGCACCAAATTTTACTTTCGTTTCGAAGATCGGAATCGAAGAATAATGGGTGAGTTTTCGTGGAAAATAAGTTTAATTCCAAACCACAGGAATGTAATATTCCATTCCTCTTCTATTCTACGTCTATCTCTCTTTCTTTTCTCACTTTTCTCGCTTTCCTATCATCTTCTTAGCGCAGACTTTAACTTTCTCGTATGATCGCCGAAGAAGCCTACACATATTCGAGCTCCTCGCTATCGCCATCAAATTTATATTTCACTTCGTAAAGAACCAACAGGTGCCTGTTTGCTTGGCATCGAAGTAAAGTGTGTCTGTGGGTGTGTTCATGTGCGTGTACATGTGCGTACGTGTGTGCGAGAGAGAGAGAGAGAAACGCGAGTGCACAGAGTATACGCTCTCACACGATCGCAAGATGGCAATCATTATAAATAACTTAGCCGTAGCACGTCACTCCGGGGCACAATGCTGGGGCCTTTTATTGGAAGGAAAACGGTGACGATAAATAACATGGTAATAATAAATAGCTAGGAAAGTCGATGCTTGGTGAAAGAACGAAGAGAGAGAGAAAGGGGGGGGGAGGGGAAGAGGAATGTTATTTCCGTAGAACGGAACGAATCGACTAATACCTACTCTGGAGCGAACAATACGAGTAGGATTCAGTTTGTGAGCTTTCGAGAATAATGAAACTGGATCGATGGTCCAATCGAAACAATTCATTTGGGAAATCGCCGAAACTGTTGGCTTTTCGAACGCGAATTTTGATTTAGATTTTTAGGAGCCAATTCGAGAATGTAAAACTCGTATTTCTGAATAATCTCGTATTTTAGATTGGATAAAATTTCAACAAAGAAATTTTGCTTTCTTACATATTCAATAATATTTAGTATGGACATTGGTTTATTTTTATAGTATCTATTATATTCTTGAGAAATATACCGTAGCTTGTCACGGTTCATCGTTTAAGTCACGAATACGTTAGAATATCAAACATCATTCGTGATACTTTCAATGGGAAAATGTTCGACGTGCTGGGGAATCATTTAAAATTCTAAGAAAGCACTCGAGGCATTAAACGATAAACTATTCTAAATACTGCTCGGTATGACTTGAGAATAAACGACAGTTATTAAGAATAAGTAGACAGTTGTCCCCATATTATTAACGATAGAATTTTACGTTCAATCGGAAAGACGAGAAGCTCGTTTACAAAAGATAGTGGACGTATGTATGTATGTATGTATGTATGTATGTACAAAGAAATAAGGGTATGCTTATTTGAAAGAGAAGGTTTCATTGTATCTTGAAGTAGATGCTTATCCCGGTGTTTCGTTAACAAGCATGCACGCACCTGTATTTGTCTCGATGGGGTTTGTCGAGCACATATTCATCTTCCCCTCTACTCACAACTCTATTTTCGAGAGAGAGAGCAAAATTTTGCTGTGTTTCTCTTCCTAAAAAAAGAAAAAAAAAAAAAAAAAAAAAAAAAAAAAAAAAAAGAAAAAAAAGAGGAAAAGAAAGGAAAAAAAAATTGAAATTCTATCTATTGAGTTTTCGAAAGCAAACTGGTTTCATCTTTCCTTTTCTCTGAAAAAAATATTTTAAATAAACAATGTGTATATATTTGTTAAAACCTTTTATGAATGGATGACGGATTAGTAAGGTAAAAATTTTATTTTGCTTTTAAATTTTATTCGAAAGTCTTCATAACAAGTCAGCGCTAATTAAAATACGTCATTCGTTCGTTTTCATTTCTCTTAATGAAATTTATTATTATCACATCAAATAATACATATGTACATATCAGATGAATTGAATTGAAATAATTAAAAACATCGTTTATGAAATATTTTGAATGTGAATGATCATTGATATCAAAGAGAAATGAGGAGCCAAATGTAAACGATCATATTCCTTTTACGAGAAAGGATTTTAGGATTGGTTCTAACCATAAGAGGGTAAATTAAGAATTTAGATTAAGTTCGAGAAACTTTAAAGATTATCTTTTCCCAAATGATACGTAAATATGTTGAAGCTCTCACTTACACACACACATTACTTTGCTGGTACTTGTGATCTTTCTCTTTCATGTATAATATACATTGTAAATTAAACTTTTTACTGTTGGCTCACTCAAAATAATCGAATGTATAAAACAAACTTATATATGTATCTATCTGTCTATCTATCTATCTATTTATTTATTTTTTCTATATTGACGTCATGCATTCGAGCGAAATGACACGCCTCTTCTGCGGCTTCGAGGGACGAAATACGCATCCATTTACGTGCAAATTACTACGCGGTCTCGTATCGTTCTACGGAAGAGAGCGAACCTCTCGAATTGAATATACCGAGAATAGTTTCGCTACCGAAAGCTCGTTCCGGAAACCGAAATATATCTGGTCGACGAAGTCGCGTCGACGAGCGCGTGCGTGCACGTAGAAATAATTAAAGCTTCCCATTTGGGATCTCGGTAAATTTCACCTTTTTCCCGCATACCTTTCTCGAGGGATCTGTTATTATTTTATTTTCGTGAACGCAAAGATATTTTAAATGACTTTATTTGTGTTTACCAACACAAGTAAATATACGGATCAATAAATAGATTTCAATTTTATTTAACTTTATCATCAGATAACATATATGTAATATAATATAATATATAATGTATAATATCAGCTATATTTATTTGTATTGATGCATTGTTTATTTAAAAAACAACTTTTGTGAAATAGATAACTATGTGCATACGATATTCACGAATAGAAAGGTTCTTTGATCACCTTATATATACATACATATATATATATATATATATATATAAGTATGTATTATATTATGTATATATAAGGTGATCTTATATATGTATATATTTAACCTTCTGTTTGGCGCAAAATGTTGCGAATGAATTTTGATCATGATGGTGGTCTCGATTTGTGTTGCGATGGCCTATTATATAATCGTCTCGTGAGTGCGCTTAATGAGACAGATTCGCGTACATAAAATACTTGAGAGAGGAAATACCAAATATGCGAAGAAACTTGTCGGTGATGGTACTGTCGTTTTAGATCACCGTTTCTCGATACGGCGCGACCAAAATAGGCGCGCGCGCGCGAGTCACGTTCTTCCAGTTACCCTACTTGTACGCTCCTTTACGTCTTTTATGGCTTTTTAAAGCAATCAGGAAGAACGATCAAATGGAAACTTACATTAATGAAAAGAAAAAATAATAAGATAAAGATTGTTCACGCGTCAAACGATATTTTAATATAGTTTTTCGAACTATATATAATAAAGTTCAATGAAAATTCTACCTTGGCGCTTCGTAACTTGTTCTTCCATTTTTCTTTATTTTTCGTCATGAAAAAGAAGGATAATACTTTTCTATCGAGCAGTGCTCCATATTGGCACGTTGCAAAGATGAATATTCAAAAGTGGAAAGCTAAGTGGTAGCGAGAGTACATGCTGTTGCACGACTTTATAAACGCGATTGAGATGCTAACGATGTACTACTTTTTCAAAATATGAAACCCATAAATTGAGATATAAGTGGAGCTCTTGAATTTTTCTCTAAACGGTCTATGGTGAAATTTTGTGAAATTACTCTATTCCATTGCACTTTAAAACCAGAAATCCTTTTACGTGCGTTTCTATAACAGATGTTCTTTAAAAATCGAGAAATCTCATGGTCCAGCGAAGAAAAGAGAACGTGACTAGATGTTATCGTTATATTATCGATGTAATATCGTCGGCCATGTTTCCGGATTTACTTGCGATAAAATTTCAAGTTAGTGTTTGCAATTTACGACCTTGTCACTCGATAGCTATACCATCGAAAAAAATCAAGAAAATATCAACCGTTATGAAATATTGCTACTGTGATCGAAAAACTAAATTTAATGTCGTAGAACGACGAAACATATATATATATATATATATGTATAATGTATAATGTATATATATAGATATAATATATATATATATATATATATTATATAATGAAACCTATCGATGGAATAGATTAAGAACGAGTATATAGAAGCATCGATTTAACGCACGTTAAAATGTTGGACATGGAATATAAAGCCAGACGCATTTATAGTTGATAGAAGGTGCTGGATAGAAAGTGTCGCAGGAAGCCTTTCGTGAGCCGTCTTAACACGAATTCATTGGGGTGGAAAGACGAGGTTCACCTCTAAATCGTCTTCATGCTGGTCTTCCTAAACTTCGTAATCCCGTTATACATCCGTCAACTCTCTATCGTAAGATTTATTAAACTCTAAGCTGTAAAATATCTCGTATAAAATAAATGTAACAATTTCTTATGTCGGACTTTTTAATGGATATTTGAAAAATGGAATAATTTGAATTTTAATCAATATAATTTATTGATAATTAAATTAATAATGAGATTTAATAAGAAAAAAAAAAAAAAAAGAAAATTATTTTCAAACGATCTTCGAAGAACAATTTTATAAAAATAGAAAGTAGCCTTTATCCAGGTATAATGACAAAAAGAAAAGAAAATCTCTGATAATCTTGCGGGTAAATCTTCACTCGTTGTAGTATCTATCACAGTGCTCGTTCTAGCTTCGCGATGTTAATCTAGAATCGCGTGTTTCGTTGAAGTACGTAGTTTACCTAATCTCTGGGCGTGTTCCAGCTTCGTCCATCGTGGCTAGAGGATTTGTTAGTAGTGCGCGAGAAACCTCAGGAAAAAATAAATCTATCGTCCGTTTCCATGAATTCATTCCGTAGAATAAAGGGACTAGTTCGAGATGGTAAATCTAGTATCCTCTTTTGACCCTCTCGAATCAAAGCTTTATTTTTTTAAAGAGAATGTTTTTTCAGGTATATTCATAAAATGAATAAAACTGTCGGTGGGTCACTAAGATATATTCTCGTTTGATCTTGAAAGAAGATCTATTTGAACCCGAATAGAATCATATTACGTAGAGTTTCACGATGAATGCTTTCTCTGTAAAGCAAATAAATCCAACAAAGGACATTTGGAAGTAGTTTCGATTGAAATCGTATGTCAGGAAACATTTTTCACTTCATCATCTTTTATATATACCAGTAACAAGATTCGTTTGTAACAATACCTTCAATTTTTCGAATTTATTGGATCTCGTTAAAATCATGAATATAATTCCTAAATTATCTGTATATATATATATATATTTTTTTTTTGTTCAAATATTTTAATAGAATATTCGATAGTTGTAATAGGCATAAAAATAAAGAATTGTTCGATTTTGTTATAGGTTTCGGATAAAATATCTAATGATTTTTATTATTTTTCAATGATTAACGATTAAGAATTTCGTTGAAATTCAATGAAATAAAAGAAAATACGAATAGGAGAAAAAAAGAGAAATAGAGAAAGAGGGAGAAAAAAGAGGATAGTCGATGAAGTGTCGGAGATATTTCGAGGTACCGAGTTATGATAGCGATTACGTGGACTCACATAAATAGCCGAGCATGCGACACGATGCGTCAGTGGTCAAAGGCATATCTCTTGGATTGATTTAATCGCTGGCAGTCATTTGTCAAGGATGACGTCCGAATGCGGGCGGGTTTCTCTTCTCTCGAGCTGTACGGGTCGTTTCTGCGGTTATGGAAACGCTAAGCATTGAAGGTGATGCTTCATTTCTATGGATATCTTTTACATTGATATATCTCGGCTCAATTTCAATGCTCATTCTTTCAAATAACAGTTAAATTAAAAATAAAATTTATGCACGTTAAATTGCAACGAAAAAGAGAAAACCAAATTTTTATAACGTGAAATAAAATAATTAGTAAAATCGTAAAAGTCTCCTTTTTTTATTGGCGTGATCGATGAAAACGAGAAGTGAAAGGAGATCGGTATTTGCTGTTTGGTAGGATACTTTCGTGCTCGGGTTCAAAGGTCACGCTCTCCGGAGCGTATCGTATACGCGAACTTTACGAGCCAAGATAGGTCTCGTTCGTGTTAAAGGAAATACGGAAATGCGCAAGGTGGTCGCGCGTGGACCGGGTTATCGTTTCACGTTTCTCTCTTTCTTTGCTTTCTACTCGCCCGATCGCCGTGCCTAGAGATCTCGACCTAGTTGTAAATATCAAAAACAACGTTGAATTCGAGCCACACTCGAACCATATCCGTAAATACGAAAACGGAACGTTCTTCGTGGATTCACCGTAATTCTTTTGTACTATTTTTCACTTTTATTTCTTTTCACGAATCATTTACGATACGAAATGAAAATTTACATTCCATTTTCTTTTTGAGAGATCGATTAAATAAAAAAAAAAAAAAAGAAAAAAGAAAGAAATAATATCTATTTTCTCACGATACGTTCACGAAAATAATTTGAGTGCTTTAATTATGTGAAATGTAAATTTTCCATCAGACTTCTCACATTAATATAATCACATAATTATCTGAATGGTTCATAAATTACTTTTACAAGAAGAGACTCGATGCAATATGAGGATGAAGGTAATAAGCGTTAATGCATAAGTTTCGAAAATGAGTTCACTATAAAGTGTCTTGGAAAATAGATTCACACAATCTGACGAGTAAGCGTCATTTTACGTTACTTCTCGTCGCTTAAAACGCTTTGAGAATTTTGTTTCGAATAATCTAACCTGTCATACCATCCCTTTTCCTCTCTATCCTTAAAGCCTCTATGCGCATTACGTCCAACATTGTTAAACTTTGCGCGTTAGAATATGGCTAACTAGCAACGCTCGAACGATGTTATTTCCGGAAAGCGAGCAACGTTAACATCACGAAATTCGTGTTTCTACGACGTCAACGACGAGGACGATGAGGCGATGAGGACGATGAGGCGATGAGAACGATGAGGCGATGAGTAGAACGTGGAAGTTCAAAGATTTTTTTCTACATTTCTTTCCCTCGGTTCTCAATCTTTCTTTTATTTTTTTTTTGTTCTTTCTTCCTTTTCCTTTTCTCTTCTTTTCTTTTTTTAAGCGTTCTTTCTCTCTTTCTCTCTTTTTCTTTCATCGTTTCTTCGTAACAATAAACTTCGTTATTACATGGTAAAAAAAAAAAGAAGGGAATGTCGCTCGGAAAAATACGCCAGGATAAGATCGAAACGCTATCCATTAGAGCGAAGACAGTAAACGATTAAGGTTGAAAATCGTAATCGAAATATTTTATAACGTCGTAATAGTCTCATATATTTTTGGAATTCTTTTTCGATAGTTTCTCTTGGCAATTATAGTTCGATCTATTACAAATAAGAAAATTATTCCTTCAATTTATTGAACTCGTTCGTTAAGAAAAGAAACACGTGTAATAACGAACGATTAAACTTTGTTATTGCAATAAAACAAGAAAATATATTTTAAGTATTTTCCTTCTTCCTTTTATTTATTTATTTTTTTTTTTTTTTTTTTTTTTTCCTTGTATCAATATAAAATTGAGTTACGGCATTTGTACTATATGTTACAGCAATCGTCACAATGATTTATGCATTTGATGCATCATCCATTTAAAAATATATTCACACATTACGGTTTTATTCTGCGTAACATGTGGAAACATTACGCTTTTATTCTACGTAACATGAAGTATAAATTTTCGTGAAATCGATCGGGAAGTGCCGAAGTTACTTCCATTCACGCATTCACTTTCTTACCAATGCATTTACGATTCATGTTCGTTTATCGACTGAAAATGTAAATGCGTGGCTCCATGGATTGCGCCTTCGTTTCAAATCTAACATAAAGAAAAACTTCAAATCGCGTCGGAGCATCTAGCGCTTGGGTGTCTTACGTAAATGATAGAAAGTACGACAGGACGTTTCGCCCATTGGTCCGATAATGCCGTGAGAAATAGACGATCGTCCCACGCAAACTTTACGATACCTTTCGTAAAATTGTCAAGATAAGTAATAGAAAGAGGGAGTGAGAGAGAGAGAGAGAGAGAGAGAGAGAGAGAGAGAGAGAGAGAATGAGTCTCACCTCTTTTACAAACACCCAGTAGATATTAATGTTTCTTTGTGGAATCGCCCTTAAAGCGATATCTCGAACGTAAAAGCTGCGATGGCTCGATCTCAACAATAGATATGGGTGGTAAGCTTTGATAAAGGACCTCTCGTGTCCTCCTCGAGTGTTCTCTTCCAGAAGGTTACAGATAATAACGGGATAGCAAAAGGGGAAAAAGAAAGGCGACCTGCGATGCGTTTCCGCGTTCGATATTCTTCCGCATTCACTATGAAACGTATTCTTATCTTTAATCAGTCTTTACATTCTATATAGATTTTTCTTATTTCTAGAGAACATGGTTCGCTAGAAACGTTTTGTTTCATTTTACAAGGAAAAATCTGTAAATTATATAGAACGTTTAGTAACTAATAAAATAACGAATTAGTCGATGAATGAATTTATGGTCGACGGTATAATAACCACCAGTTAGTATAGAAGGTAAGGGCGAAATAATTGCGGTCTTGGGATGTCTCATTTGCTAGAGAGAAAATTTCTCTCTATCTATTTCTAACTCTAACTTTAGAGCTCTATCTCTAGTTCTGGTTTTACCTTCGTTCCATCCCCCACGAAACGACGTTTTCACGATCTAATTTCCAGGAGAAGCATTTCCGCATAACTGTCACGACGGTGATAAGCGTCGGTGGTTTCGTCTGTGGTGACAGTACCGTCTAGTTCTGGGGAGGTCAAAGTCGGCTTGCGGTTGAACACTCGTATCGTTACAGGGCTCTTTACCAAAGTTATTTAATGATGGCTCCATTAAATATTTCTCTTGATAAATGTCGTTATATGGAGAACGTTTATGATTGTTTTCAACTTAAATGCAATTGCAATTAAAATATAGATATATGATATAGGAAATAATTACACGTTAAAAAACAGTTTTAAAGTATCGACATATTCCATTCACCATTGAAAAATAATCGAAATCTACGTCGTTTTTGTATGTAAAATTTTACTGAAACGATTTTTTTTTTGCCGTCGTGCAAACTCGCAAAAAATTTTCGCGTCTATCATATAATCCCTTCGCGGATGTGTTGGCGGATTTCCTCCGTTATACACCTCACTCGAAATTCTGATATTGTTTCAACATCGTTCGAACGAGATATATAGTACAATAAGCTACAGAATTTCGTGGTTGCCCGTTCGACCATATAATCGCAAAATGCGGTCGAAGCGAACGAAAATATAACGGTAACCGTGGTCGGAATGAAAAATTAAAATATTTTTTTTTTTTCTATTCTCTCCTCACTCCTTCAATCTCTTTCTATTTTACTTTTTCATCTATTGATGGTTTGAGGAAAAATAAAAAGAATATTTCTAAGCACATAATCGTTTAAATAGTACGAATCGAACGGTGCTAGAGGAAGATTACGTAGAACCATTTCGTAATTTTTCTCTTTTTTATTTCGTTTTCATTTTCCTTCTTTTTCTCTAGATTACTATCCGAAAATGAAACGTTTCACGAATATAGAATAGTATTCGAGGTATATACATATATATACATACCTATTGGCCGCTTGTTCCTTGTCTTTATTCCTTTCTCCGTCGTTCTCTTGGCGTTCTACTATCCTCCTACCTACCCTCTGTAACCCTCCTCCGCTTTTCTACCTACGCGGCGTCGCAATTCACACTCAATTTAACCGGCAAAAAGAGTTCCTCCGCCGTGCATTGTTGCGACCTCCGGTACTGTCGAGCTTACCTTCGGGGCTTCCGCTACTCTCCCATCCACCCTCTATCCCTCCAACCCTCTTCTCTTCTCTTCTTTTCTCTTCGTTCTACCTCTCTTTCTTCTTTATTCTTCGTTTTGCTCATGGAAAATGCTCAAAGCTTTTCCGAACTCATCGGCACGAAAGAGCGATAGAGAAAACCGTTCTCGTTGATTTTCCTACGACATTATTGCCGAACCTTCAAAGATTTCTCTCTACTCTACGTTCCTTAGTTTCTTTCAACGTTTCTCTCTTCTCTTTTCTTGTTATGTCTTATACATTTTCCACTTTCTGCCAGCCTTCACAACGTGAAACATTCAAAGATGAAATGCTTTTTCCCCTTCTAACAGTAGTCTCTATCTCGAGAAATTTACAAAAGTTTTCGCTTTATCCAAATTCTTTTATGAAATCTTTTTATGATTATTTTCCCTTTGATTTCCTTTTATTTTGATAAATATAACGTCATACGGAACGAGTTCAAAATCAAAGAAATTTAAATACTAACTTTTGTGTATATATATATATATATATATATATATATATATATGTCAGAAATTAATAACTCAATGTCCTTATAACATTATTAATATAAAATTCTCAATTTGTGTTTTTGCAAATTTCTCAAAAATTTGACTATTTTTGTCGAATCCAAATGAACTTTTGTATAATTCCTCTTTATGATCCAACGGAAAGTTTGATTATTTAACTTGCGGAAACAGTAGCTATAAAACAAATTACAAGGCTTTAAACGAGAGAGAGAGAGAAAGAGAGAGAGAGAGAGAGAGAGAGAGAGGAGAGAGAAAGAAAGAGAAAAGGTCAGTATACGACCCACGTAAAGTACGAAGTGAGAGAGAGAGAGAGAGTAGGAAATTATAAAATTGGTTACACTAGAAATGCATTGATTGAGTGATCTGTGATTTGTGATTTGTGATTTATGATTTATGATCTGTGTTCCCTGTTCCGTGTTCCGTGTTCCGTGTTCTTTCCGAAACAATTGACAATAGAATTCAGCTAGCGGAAAAATGTTTATTTTACATGTCGAATCGTAGAACGTCACATATGATCTGAAATACAATAATTCGAATACTTGATATATTACTTCTAAACAAAAAAAAAAAAAAAAGAAAGAAAAAAGTACAAAAATGTATTTTTTTAATTCGTCATGCTTAACGGGGATATATACTAGTTCTAAATAATTTCTATTCTTCGATCATCAAACTTTATTAAGCATGAACATGGAAGGCGCCAAGCTGGCGCTTGGAATTCTTCGTCTTCGTTTTACCTGGTCGTACCTGTGTCTCGTTTATCGAGCACGTTATTACAGATGAAATTATGGCGGCAGCGGAAATATCAGGATGCAAGGAAAATGCATCGCCGTTTAAATGCTTTTTATTACGTTGCTTTTGAATCACGACGAGCGTGTAATTGGAAAGGTTTACGTCTCCCTTGGCAAAGTGAAAAGGGAAATCGAGGAAGTCTTATCGTTAGGAAGCTCGTACTTTTGTAAAGCTACCGGCGCCTTCTCGCTTTCTCCGTGAAATTATGAAATTCCTTGTCCTTTGTTTTTGCCGTGACGAAGTAATTTCTATCGCACGAAAGTCGTTGACATCAAATATTTGTGAATATGCATTTAACGCTTTGATAATGGAAAAGTTTATGTTAAAATTTCGAAAAGTTCATAGTTCCGTCAAAAATCAAAGAAATTCTTTCAATAATAATTGAAGAAGTATATTTGTCGAAAGAAGGATTGAATTTAGATTTCTCGAAAATAAAGTATCAAATGGGACAATTCGTTGATTCGTTGGAAGCAGAGCGTGAGAACATCTGTGAAAGAGACAGAATGAAGAGGATTAAAACGCGAACGAGAGAAAGAGAGAAAAAGAGAGAAAGTGAGGGTGATTCGGCGGGATCAAAAGATAGGCAGAATCGCAAAATCGCTGTCCGATTCGTGTTTCGTGACGCGGCCTACGTTATCGAAGTTCTGTGACAGAGAAACCGTCACGCTTGGACCGAATGGCAGGGCCGATCAGATTCGTGAGAAATCACAGTTAAGCGACGAACATACGTACATATATACAAGCACAAGCGCCGATCAGTTCTGTCACTCTGTCTGAACGCGTTCGTCAATCCGTAAAACGAAATCCTGGAATTAGTATCTATCGTTCTAACCGAACAATGGACCCATTTTATCGTCTTTCTCTATATCTGCTTCTTTTCGTTTTTTAATGAATCTGGTAGCGTGTTATACACATATCTTTTAATTCCATAAAATTCAAGATTGACCTCGATTATCACCATGATTAATTGCTAATGTTACACATCAAGTCGCGTTATGTATCAAAATTAGCGGATGAATTTATCTGGAAAAAGATTCTTTACGTTTTCTTTATTTTTTAAGACAGGGCAGATTCGAACGACAGATCACGCAACTGAATAATTTATTGTAAGGTGGAATCACATTAAAAAGATCGATAGGTATTTAAAAAGAAAGTACATTTTAATTTTCGTGATATCTAATTCAAAGGTAATATATCTCTATGATTCCTACACTGAACGTACGCGTAACATTTTCATTCATACTTTAAAATCGTCGTCATGATCATTCAAATAGAAGTCGATAGCTATTATCGAAGATAATCCAGATTTTAATTGCTAATTCTCGATCTATTTTTCCGTGCACATGTTTCGTCAATTATTCGATACTATTGTTACAAAAAGGAGAGGAAAAAATAAAATACGAGTCCCTTTATTCTTCTTTGTTTCTTGTAATTGAAGAAAAATATTTGTAAGAACAGATTTTAACTAGAAGATGTTCTTTGTTTCAGGTATCGAAAAAATAAATGATATAAGGAAGACTGAAAGTGGTATCTCGAGGAATCGGAATTCTCTCTTCGTGGAAGCTCGACGTAGACGTCGCCGTAGGAATTCCATCGACGATGAGCTAGCGACACGATGAGGAGGATGAAGGAGCGCGCGCTGCTCGCCTGGCCATGGTTGTGGCTGTGGCTGTTCGCAGCCACGCCAGGTACGCCGTCTTCCGACGCTTCCATCCAGAGCACTCTCTTCCCTATATCATCATCAAACATTGAAGGCGTAGCACCGAAAACGTTATCCTTCTCGACGATCGGTACTACGACAGCGATGACAACGATGCTGTCTTCGTCAACAACGGCAATGATGTCGACAACGACGCAGTTTCCAATTCCGCCGACTATTACGAGCGTCGCAACGACGGCATCGGCACCTTTCACAGCAGAATTGAGTTCCTCGCCAAGGTACAAGTTTGCGTTTACGCGATCTCTCTATAACGTTTCGATTCCTGAGAATTCGATAGGAAAAACATATGTCGTGCCAGAAGAGAAGATGGGAATAAGATTGAACAATCGTGAAAGTGGCCATGTAGAAATACGCTTTCGTATAACGAGTGGTGATCGCGACAAGTTTTTCAAGGCCGAAGAACGCGTTGTCGGTGACTTCTGTTTCCTATTGATTCGGACTCGAACCGGTAACGTCGACGTGCTCAATCGCGAACGTAAGGATCGTTACGTGTTAGAGGTACGTGCGACCTCGACCAAGCGGGACGGTAAGAACAAAGCGATCGTCCTCGAGGCGGACACGACGGTGGTGGTGACGGTTCTCGACACGAACGATCTCAATCCGTTGTTCTATCCGACCGAGTACGAGGCAACCGTCACGGAGGATACGCCTCTGCATCGGAGTATACTCAGGGTAACTGCCGAAGACGCTGATCTTGGCAGGAATGGCGAGATTTACTACAGCTTCGCCCAAGAGAACGACCAGTTTGCTGTTCATCCGGTTAGTGGGGTTATTACGCTCACGAGACCACTCAGGTATGCATAGGAACATTTATTCTATTTATTTATTTTTTTCCTTCTAGTTAAACTTGGACCTAGTATTCCTTTTCAAATATCAAGATTGATGCATAAATCAAATAGTATGCATGCATAATGTAGAAGACAAGTTCTCTCTACCTTATATATTTTCTATCTTTTAGTTAACACTTTCATCAACTTTCTCATTTACAAGCGTTCCTTATCTCTTATCTGTCGAAACGAAAAATGAAATAGCCATCCTTTATATATATAAATATATATATATATATATGTGTTTAGGTACGCCGAGCACGCCATACATGAACTAGTGGTCTTAGCGAAGGATCGTGGAGCACTATTTCGTAACGTGGGTACTATTCGAGCAAGCACAGCAAAAGTCATGATCAGGGTACGACAGGTGAATCTACATGCCCCAGAAATCTATGTTCACCACCTGCCTGACATAGTAGAGCACTCGAACGCGGACATCTATGCTATCGTACGAGTGATCGACCGTGACGAGGGCATACACGGGGAGATCGCGAGCTTGGACATCGTTGGGGGCGACCCGGCCGGACACTTCAGGATACGGCAGGCTGGTCCGACCGAATACAACATCGAAGTTTTGCGTTTGTTGGATAGAGAGACTGCCTTGCAGGGTTACAATCTTACTTTAAGGGCTATGGATCGTGGTATACCACAACGTTTCAGTTACAAATCTGTACCGGTACATTTGGCCGATCTGAATGACAACGCACCAGTCTTTAGTCGGGAAATTTACGAAGAAGCCGTGCCAGAAACCGCTCCAGTCAATACGCCGGTAATCAGATTGAAGGTGACCGATGCTGATGAGGGAAAAAATGCTTTAGTATTTTTAGAGATAGTTGGTGGTAACGAAGGTGGTGAATTTTATGTAAACGCTGAGACAGGAATGCTCTATACTGCAGTTAATCTCGACGCAGAAAAGAAAGCCTTTTATACTCTTACCGTTTCTGCGATCGATCAGGGAAACACAGGTACGAGAAAACAGTCTTCCGCCAAAGTGAAAATCAACGTGATAGATACGAACGACAACGACCCGGTCTTCGAGCAGTCCGAGATGGAAGTCTGGATAGACGAGAATGAAGCAGCTGGTACCTCGGTCGTCAAGGTCACGGCGAAGGATCGTGACTCAGGCGAGAATGCTTACATATCCTACAGCATCGACAACATCAAGAAAGTACCTTTCGAGATCGATCATTTCACGGGGATCGTGAGGACGAAGCAGGTGCTCGACTATGAAACGATGAAGAGGGATTATCTGTTGCACGTGAGAGCAAGTGATTGGGGCTTGCCCTATCGTCGCCAAGCGGAGATGAGCTTACGAGTTAGATTGCGAGACGTCAATGATAATCGTCCTCAGTTCGAGAGAATCGATTGCACCGGGCACGTGCCAAGGTACGTTCCAATCAGCTCCGAGATCATCACCGTTTCCGCGATAGATTTCGACGCGGGTAATATCATCAGTTATCGCATAGTTTCCGGAAATTCTGACGGATGTTTCACTCTCGATTCAGCGACTGGTGTTCTATCGGTCGCCTGTGATCTTTCTGATATAAAAGCGACCGAGAGAATCGTCAACGTCACTGCGACGGATGGTACTCATTTTGCCGACGTGAATCCAGTCCACATGCATCTGGTCAACGCCAAGAGGAATCTTGCCTCTCAAGGAAGAATTCTTTCCGACGAAAGCGGAGCATTCGAGTGCAAAGACACCGGTGTTGCTAGACGTCTGACGGATGCCATTGCTTCGGCAGAAAGAAATAACATGCCGTCTCGGAACGACGAGTATTCTTTGACTCCAAGTCGCTATGGAGAGAACGTCCACGCACCGGAATTTATCGATTTTCCAAACGAAATCAGAACAAACGAATCCGTCAAACTTGGTACTACACTTGCCAAAATAAGAGCGAGGGATCGCGATTTAGATTACAACGGTAAACTCGTCTTTTGTATTTCCAGTGGCGATCGAGATTCCGTTTTCGGGATCGATCCGGACACGGGTGATCTTAACGTCATTGGTTATTTAGATCGAGAAAGAGAAAGTGAATACTTTCTCAATATAAGCGTATACGACTTGGGTAAACCACAAAAGTCAGCGTCAAAAATGTTACCGGTAACAGTTCTGGATGTGAACGACAATGCACCGAAATTCGAAAAATCTCTCGCCAGCTTTCGTATCTCGGAGAACGCTCTGAATGGTACGAATGTTTGGCGTGCGAACGCGACGGATGCTGATCTTGGTGAGAACGCACGTGTGACCTATTATCTCGTTACAGAGACGAACGATTTCAAAGTCGATCCTATTACCGGCGTATTGAGCGTCTTCGGAAAGCTCGATAGAGAAAGACAAGAACTTTACGAACTGAAGATTCGTGCGAAGGACAACGGTGGAAAAGGCACGACCGATTCGCCGCCATTATACTCGGATGCTTTGGTTCGCGTAACCGTCGAAGACGTGAACGACAATGCGCCGAGCTTCGCTTTACCTAATTACAACGCAAAGATTCGCGAGGATGTGCCAATTTGGAGCGTTGTTGCCGTTGTTGATGCTACTGATCCAGATGAAGGAGCTGGTGGTGACATCGAGTATTTCCTTTCAGACGCTATGGAAAGCGAAGGATATTTCAAGGTCGATAAACTCTCCGGTACTGTTAGAACAACACAAAGCTTAGATTTCGAGGAACGGCAAGTACACACTCTCGCTATTGTCGCCAAGGACAGAGGGGAACCTTCGATGTCTTCCGAAACATTGCTCGTCATTGAAGTGGTTGACGTTAACGAGAACCTTCATGCTCCGATCTTCGACGATTTCGTTATCTCTGCGAATGTTTTCGAGAACCAACCGGTTGGTACTCTAGTGACTAGTGTACGTGCCAAGGATGCGGACCCACCTGGTGGTGATTCCAGAATAGGCTACAGCATACGGGCTGGTGATGGCATCGGGATATTCTCAATCGATAATGAAGGTAAATTATTGTAATATTTACATTTCTTGATTGCTTTAAGATAATATGAACGAACGACGCAATTTTATTTCAACTCTTGACGATTTTCCGGAAGAAAAAAAAAAAGAACAAACAACGCGTAAAAGCTATTGTAAATATTTTAACGTTATATTCTCTGATCTAGTGACATTAATTATCCGATAATACGAACGATCGAAAAGTTTTACGCGGCGAGACAATTACAAAGAAGCAATAAAATCGATTTGTTATCCATATCATCTTGTTATGTGTCCACCAAAGTGAAGTAAAACTACAGACGAGGAAGAGCTCTCCATATAGCGATAAATCGTCTCTAGTCAATTAAGGGGGATATTCCAGGACGTATGGAAGTTATAGCCAAGTACGCGACTATCCAGACTGCTTTGCGCTATTTCGTAGAGCGCAGTCTCGAGATGCGCTGCTATTTCTCTCTCTCTCTCTCTCTCTCTCTCTCTCTCTCTCTCTCTCTCTCTCTCTCTCTCTGTTTCTCTTTCTCTTTTTTTTAGATCTCCTCGTGACTTGCCTTTGACACGATCGTTACGATAGTTGGAACGGATACGTCTGGATAACATCCGTCTGTCGGGCGTGTCTTTGAAGCAACGATCAAAGAAAACTTGACCAAGATAACGTTACTTTATTAGCGGCATAACGTTCGAATCGCTTCCGATGTTCCAGGATCGATCGTTTCGATCTTCGACCTTCCTCGACTAGGCAACGATACCACTTTAGATGTTAAAGGGCGATATCTCGAGGAGACCTTTTACCTTTTCCTAAGAATAGTCAAGTTTTAATTGATCGTATTACGATCAAGACGAGAAATGAAAGAAAAAAAAAAAAATATGCCGTGTGGTCTGCTTGAGAATTATTGAAATAAGCGTTAATTGATTAGCTCGTGAAAAGCGATTGGATGAATATATTATCTATCATCGTAATCGGTTATACAGTTGTACAATATTATACGCATAACATAAACTTTTAAATGATACGAAACGAATTTCACTCGTAGATAAGAGCGACCAGGCTTTCTTCATTGTGCTCGCAATTTCGATTCACCGAAGGAAAAAAAAAAAAAAACCAAGGTGACGATGGGAAACCGATGTAGTGCACGCACGGCAACCGAATGAAATTTATTTTCTATTCAGTTACAATGCGCAAAAGAGAAAGAAGAAACTCTCCTCTTTTGGACTCTCGTACCATTGATCGATCGAGGATAACCGAGAGAAAGAGACGACATGAAAGGGAATTAAAAAGTTGAGAAAGCAGAGAAAGAGAGAGAAAGAGAAATAAAAAAAAATAAAAAAGTCAAAGAAGATCTCGTACGGTCGCACTCTTAAACGAGAGAAGTCTGGTGGCAGTGATCCAGAACAACGTTACGGCGACGCGGCCCATTAAATTTCGATGCTACCGAGTCTAATTGAATTACGTGGACAAACAAAATCTTTTCTTTCTCTTTCTTTCTTTCTTTCTTTCTTTCTTTCTTTCTCTTTTTCCTTCTCTTTCTCTCTTTCCAATTTTTTATTCCCCTTTCTCTCGTCTTTTGCTTCTTTTCACCGTGCGACCAGGTCATATGCATTAAATTTCTCTCGCGGTCCATCTTTCATCGCGAAAACGTCTCCCAAGAAACCGTATGTCATTCCGCCTAATGGCTAATCCCCCTCTTCATTTCTGTTGAAGGGTGGGGCACGTTGTTCACTACGACGCATGGAACGATAAGTGCATCGATGATGTCTTCTTGTTTTTATTATTATTATTATTATTATTATTATTATTATTATTATTATTAATAATAATAATAATAATAAGAAAGTTGCATCGTGAAATTCTCAATGCGTCGAATGATCAAGAGAAATTTACTACTACTATCTTTTAGAAAGACGTTAACAAATCGTTTTCCATCGACATAAATAACTGTAAAAAAAAAAAAAAAAAAAAAAAAAAAAAAAAAAAAAAAAAAAATGATATTTTCTTTTTAAGATTTTTCTTTTCAGTTTTTCTCTATAGAGAGAAAATCGAGAAATTTAATCAATAAGTCTTTGAATGACGAAGTAAAACTTTACTCCTATTTGACGAAATTTAGTAATCTACTTTGGCACTATTTAAAGTCAGCTCTTTGAACTTATATCATTGCTTATACATATAAGAAACTATCAGTTATCTAAGCTCTAATATATATATCATCTTATACCGGCCTTCGCAAGATCAACGTAAAAGTGCACTTTACCAAAGTTTCCAACATTACTTACGATCTTCATTCAAGTTGATTAGATTGGCCGTCGCATTAATTAACTCAGTCATATGCGGATGAAACATTTTAACACTAAGCTCGAATATCTTTAATCAAAATGATTTTTATTTAATCCTTTTATTTTTAATAATCGTTAATTCTTACGTACGCGCGAAATTAAAGTTTATATAAGAATACCCTTTAATAAACATCGCAACTTTTTTTTATCATACGATACGTTAGAAAGTCCATTTGATAAAAACGCATCGTTATAAATTATATAATAACATTTTGAGTTTGGTTAACGGTTTAAACTAATACTCTCTCAAAATGATTTCGTATAGAAAAACAACCGAAATCCTATTTTCCGATTGCAAAATTTTCAATGAATGAGAGATAGTTCAACGAATTTAATTAACCCGTACATTGATATCGTACTTGTTTTAAGTTATTCGAGTAAAACGAGTGTCTCTTTTTTATCAACTTCGTACTAATGGCGTGTTCTCTATATAACCGTACTACACTCTTTCTTTCTCTCTCTCTCTCTCTCTCTCTCTTTCTATTTCTCTTTCTCTCTCTCTCTCTCTTTTTCTTTACTTTTTCTATTTCTCGGACTCTTCTTCGAGTCATAAATCGTACGACGGTTGACATTTCGATTCCAGTTGTATATTTCGCACGATAGAATGTACCGGTATGGAGAATGGTGCTGTAAAAAGAGATCGAAAAAATATACATATGTATATATATATATATATATTCGTATTACATAGGCATACATAATATAAATATACATATCTACATGTGCATACGTTGAAACAAAGCTCATATCATCTTCGTTTTAATCACATTCGACGAGTTCTTGTCCGTTCTCCGAAAGCAAGTGTGTCAGTATAATGTCGTACAGACTTCTTGTCCCTTTCTCTCTTTCGTTCTTGTAAGCTTGGAACATATCTATGCATATGAAAATACACGAGTATATGAGTACATCAATATAAGATACACACACATATATATATATATATATATATATATATATATATATATATATATATTTGTATAGTCGATATTTCATTTGTTTCAAATATTTTCTAAATATTTTCTGGATACATTTTGATATCAAAAACATAATGTACTTTCGAAATAATACAAATTCAATTACTCAAATATGATTATTTGATAATATAAATATAAATATTTTTTTCAAAAACAGAAGAAGAAAACAATTTTCTTTCCTATCGTTTAACAATTCATAAAAATCAAAAATAAATAAAGACGATTTGAAGATGATAAAACTTGATAAAATACTATTTAGAAAATCTGAGAAAAGAGAGAGAAAGAGAGAGAGAAAGAGAGAGAGAGAGAGAGAGGTAGGGAAGGAGGGAGAGAGAGGGAGAAGGAAAGAGAGAGAGAGAGAGGGGTTTATATTGATCTTCCGTCCAGCAAAAATAATACATTGTCAGTGGTATGCATATTCAAGCGGCGTAAATATTCATAAGTTGCCGGTGTATTGCCTTTCGTGTCAGGAGCACGCACGAGAAATATAAGCGACGTGGTGGACGATAGTATATAGGTATGTGTATATACCTGAGTTAATGGTGATGCTGGTGATGGTGATGTCTGTACCTGGGGGTGTAACGGTGACGTTGTTGAGATGGTACGCGTTTAATACAACGATATTTTTTTGCCGCACGAGTTACGCACGATTCGTAGATCACGTTCTATGCCGTTAGCTATTGTTCGAGAAGATGTATATCGATGATTTCTTATTCATCATATTTATACTTGTTTTGTTTTTTCTTTTTTCTTTTTTTTTCTTTTTTTTGTTTTTTCCTTTATCGTATCTTATACATAAAAATTTCGTTCAATCTGATATTTTCGTTCGGTTGTCATAAACTAACAAAAATATTAACAAAGATCATCATTCGATGTTTATATTAAAAGGTTAAAGATATAAAACATCGAAATATCTTTGTACCGTGTTATAATGGCAATTCGTAATGGGACAACTTTTTACAACGATGATCTACTTCAAAAAAAAAAAAAAAAAAAAAAAAAAAAAAAAAAAAGACTGCTGAGAATCTATCGTTACAAATTACTCTGAATACCTACCATAAGATTAAAAGAATTATTAGCAGATTTTCTTTTTTCTTTTTTTTTTTTTACGCGGTTATATTAATATAATTCGTATGAAAAAAAAAAAAAGAAAAAAAAACAATATCGCATTAGAGAATGCCATTGATAAGCTTGAAGGATTAAATAACGTGCTGCGAAGAAAAGCCTGCTTCGAATTTTTTCGATGCATTGTGTATAAATATTTCGCCTTCGATAATCTATAGAGGACCAGCAGAACCAACGAGAATGCAAATGCATTTTCCACCCGATTGATCAATATTCGAAGGATACTCAAATAAAATTAAATGAACGTTCAAAATAAAATCAATATAGGCATTGGCCAATTTATCCATACGTTCAATTATTGGCAGTCGTTGTCTCATGTAGAAGCGAGCGAACCTTTCTTTAAATTCATATGAACGTTCGTTCTATGATTATTTGATGTACCGGTTGCAACGATCGTTTAAAATGGAAATAAAATTATAAATAGTATCGAATGAAATAGTCAAAACGAAAAGTGTTAAAAGGTTATAAAGATTTTTTATTAATTTTTTAACTACTTACTATATTTTTCTCATTTTATACTTCCTTTCTCTCTCTCTCTCTCTCTCTCTCTCTCTCTCTTTCTCTTTCTTTTACTGTTACTCTAATTGCTTTAAAAACCCAGCGTAGCTAGTTTTCTGAAATACATATACAAAGGGGAGGAGAGAGAGGGAGAGGCAAGAAGGAAGAGGAAAAGAGAGGGAAGGAAAAGAGGGAATAAGGTCTCCGGCAAACGAGCTAACGTTCGATGCGTTCCAGCGGTTCTGTCCACTTTGTCGCGCGCGACTATCGCGCCAAGCGTTATTCCATTAATAAAGCTTTATATATCGAGCCCTATCCAGAAAGCTCGTTCGAGCTTGAATGTATACGGAACGCAGGAAAGTGCTAACCCTGTCTGCATCAACGTATTTACGTACTTACATCTATCTTGTGTAATTTAAAGAGAATAGAACTTAAAAATTTTTGTTATCTTATGTTACTTTTCATTCTTTGTTCAAATCAAATTTAATCTTTATAATTTATTTAACGTTTTAATTTTTAATTTTGATAAACGTTAAAGCATTAATTTCGTTTCATCGGTTCTTAAGATCTATTCAATTCAAATGTAGTCCAATCGTGAATTCTGATAGTCAGAGAACGCAAAGAATTTTCTTAAACAAAAGGATAGGGGAATGGTTGTTATTCCACGAGGCCCGAGTTTAGGAATGTTAACCTTTGAATCGGGAAATCGTAAAGCAGTCACACTCGCGGATACTTTGGACGGTAAATCAACGGTTGTTTGTATCGCCACACGTGCTCCATAAATCAGTCAGATTTGTATCTTGCGCAAAGTCGACGGAAGGTATGAGAATATTTTATCGGAAGTTTATCGAACGTCTATGACGGACCACGTTCATCCTGTTTAACGAGAATAAAACCTTAAGAAAAGTCATATATGTATATAACTTTAGAATAGTTTATCAGAAAAGGATTTACCTATCGAACGATTGATTTTTCTATATTTATTTAATATACATCGAAAGTGAAGATATTCAATATATTCTTTCGTTTTATTTCAGTTTTTTTTTTTATTTCTACCCCCCCCCCCCTCACCCCCCCCCCATTAAGTGCAGAACAATGGAAATATGTAAAGATTGTTAACCAAAACGATTTTCGATTGATGAAATTAGCTGGGAGAAAACGTAATGAGTTTGCTGAAACGCGATGTCTACCTGCTGACAAATTAGTAGGATGATTAAAAGACCTGCTTCTCTTTTCCCTCCCCATTAAATGCTAAATTAGACAGGTCCGCTTGTCCACGATCGTTGGATGTACGAGATTTACTCGGTTGATGTGTGTGCACAATGGTTATGAACCCCTGCTTAAATATTGTACCAGAATTAACAAGGGCGTGCCACGCTTGAATGAAGCGGGGAAGGCAAGCGAGTATCGGCCAGGTTGCGTACTCTCTCTAATGACACACATACACACGTAAGTATTTGCGTGCATGCGTGCACATGTGAAACACGTAAACGTCTATTCCTTTTGCACAGTTTCGTTAATAGTACCGTAATTGCAAGAAGCTTTAAACAAGATTTTCTTTCATCAAAAGGCTAATGTAATTGGAATGATTTCTAGATGATAACGGAGATCTAACAATTTATAGGAGCCTAAACATTATATAGTAAAATTTAAGTTTTGTCTGGTTCAATAGAAATTGAACTTAAAGAGAATTTCTCTTTCTGACTTTGTAAATCTCAAATTTTTATAGAAAGCAACGCTTTTTACTGCTTTGAATATTTGTTTCGACAATAGAAACGTCAATGGGAAATCTCTTGATGTTTGAAATGTTTGAAATTATTGGAATGCAAAAGTCTATAGGAAAAAATCTATAAAGTAAATAGTTTTTATAATATTGTACAAAGCTTGCAGTAACGTTAACATAACTATGTATGAAATAAACTTCGTATTAATATATCGATGATAGTTTTCAATAGATCGAAGTCGACTTTTGATTCACCTGGGATGACTACAGGATATAACAAGTTTAGGACCATAGCTGAATATCGCATACTAATTTCCTATAACGAAGTTATTTAGATTATACTAGTATTCGCAACATCTCAATTTCTAAAGATCTAAATTCAAATAGAGTTCTAAAGCATCCTATTGCATCGTAAGATTACATGGATTTCTGCTATTTATCGTTCGAACGATGAGCTGACTCCAATTAGGAGTCACGTAACACTCAAAACGACAAGATTTCGAAATGGGAACCAAGATGCTTGTAAAACACGTTTTCGATGAATTCATGTTCCATTTTTTCCTTCTTTTTCATTTTCTCTCCTCTCTTTCTCTCTCTCTCTCTCTCTCTCTCTATCTTTATCGCTCCCACTCTTTCTGTCACAAGTTTTACGTTCTGTAACGCACACCGTTTACGCGTGCCGCGCATACAAATCTATATCATGAATCTCTAATGGAGTTCTACCATCGAAAGAACTCACAAGTACGTTGTAGGTATCATTTAGTAAACGCGACTCCAGATGAAGAAAGAAAAAAAAAGAAAAAAGAAAAAAAGAAAAGAAGTTTTAGCATCTTCCAGCAAGAAAGAGATTAAAAAGAAGATGGCTCTTGGCCTTTTTTTTTATAACTTTGTGGGTTCTAAAAGAGCTTGAAACTTGTCTTCTGATACAGAGTTTTAGCATTATTGTAAACTATGAAAGATACGTGCTTTTATTTTTTAGCACTTGTTAGAACGTTCCGTTTACTTTTTATTTTATCTCCTGTATGTACAAGCGTTCGTCGGTAGTTGCTTTTTTCATTTCAGAAACTCGCGTTTATAATTTCTTTTCTGATGAGTTTTGTATGGATGTACGTTCTCTTTAAGAAACATCTTTTGAAGGTAAACAATCGAATGTTGTTGCTTTTATGCTATAAATAGTAAGATCTAAAGGATGACAATACAATTCGAACATTGGACACATTATAAATCTAATAATAAATTTAATATGAATAAAAAAAAAAAAAAAAAAAAAAAATAGAACGAATTCTTTCTCTCGAATTTTTCTTCCGATTATTTTTTTCTCTTAGCAAAAACCATTTGTATTTATTTTGCGAGTTACTAGACGCTTAGCAGAAGTTGCAAAAACTTTTTTTTAATAAGGTCCGGTGAGACTAAAATTTTTCTTCTTTTGTCACCCTGCCGATTTAGAATTAACTGCGTGTTATTTTTATCGTCATTTCAATAATAAATTTCTAGTAGATTTATAATCATTTTTTATTACTTTCGTGTATTATAATTATAATTCTATAACATCATGATTAATAATATCATGAGATTTTGTTAATAATAGAATATAATTACGGCCAGAAAAAGTTAAATCTCTGAGATAAAGAAAATTTTAGGAAAATTTTAGAAGAGGGATTACGTGCATGCGAAGATTAAAGAAGAGAAAAAAATAAAAAGTACTGCAATTTTTAAATTCTGAATTCATTAAACAAGTTTGTATAAACTAAATTTAAGACAACTTATAATTAAAGAAAAACATTTAGATTTGTGTTAAATCTCATGCAAACATTTGAAGTTACTACTATTAAGTTAGTCATATTCTTTTTTAACGATATCTGTTAATAGATTGAAAGTCTTTCTCTATTTCTTTTTCTTCCTGAGAAAATAGTTAGCCATTTCTGAGTTTGCGAATTCCCTTTGGTCTGATCGTTCCACGTATTATTTACTTAAGTAGAAAAGAAGCTTTCAAAAAGCAGAAGACGCTTTTTCACGAGAAACCAACATACAAACTTTCCTTTTGATTCATATTTTATAAAATAGTGAACTTTTATCTATCCAATGTCTCTTGATATTACGACTTTTACATTTATAAGTAATAAGTATCGTATTAATATAAATTTTAAATATTTCGATGTTCAATTAAAAATATTTAAAAATATTGTTTTAAAATTTACTCAATAGTCATTAAAATTATTCGATGGTATTTCCAAGGATTAGAAAAAAAAAAAAAATAAAAAAAAAAAAAAAAAAAAAAAAAAAAAAAAAAAAAGAAAAAAAGAGCTTCAATTCCATTTAAAATTACTCGAAATAATTGGATATAACGTAAATTCGAAGGGAACTACAAAGCTTTCGAAAATCGTAAAGCGCGTTAAGACGATAAATTTTCTTCTTCTTTCTCAGCTCGTAGAAGACAGGTTCGCGTATCCATAGACGGGCACACGTATGTACACATAAAAGGAGTAAATCGTTCGAGCGTGAATTAAACACGTGGATCTGGAACGTGCTTCGTGGATGCTGTTCAGATTTAACGTACGTTCCGTCGTGTACGCGGAAATGTATGTCTCGATGAGAGTTATGCGCCGTACTGAAACATCGTACGCGCGCGCGTGCACTCAGCTAGGTGCCTAGTTAGAACCCTCGAACGGACTATGGTCTGTCTCTCTGTGCGCTGTGCCGGCGTTCGGTGTGCCTCTGCCCTTCGTTGCTTTTCACTTTGATTTCTGACGTCCATTGAACCGTGGAAAATCTGCTTGTCCGAACCAAACGCCATCGGGTGTCTCACGTGTTCTTCTTTTTGGATATTCGCTCAGGTATTAATAGTTCAATGAATGTACGAGGATTCTCAATGAAAATCGAAATCATAGGATTTTCGAGATCTTTGTAACAAGAGTGATGAATGTCTCTAACGTTATAACGACGCTCTCAATGGAATTCTATTTAGACGGTAAACTCAAACGAAAACTTTTCGTTCGTTATTTTTCTTCATTCTCGAATATTTAAAAGAAATTTAAAATCATTGAAAAAGAAACTAATCGATCCATATAAGTTAATCGATCAATAGAGATATTTTACTTGATAGTTAATAACAACCGTACACTAGGGAACAGGACTCCTAAGTTCATTGATCGATCATAGAATATACATTTCCACACTCTGTAAAAATATTTATTTCATTTTAGCCGTAAGTTAGTTTAACTTCATAACTTCGTATTTCCGGCAAATACATTGGTCACGCTTCGTTCTTGAACTCACGTGAAACGGGAGCACGTAGCCATCGAGAAGATTTTAAACGATTTTATATGATCTCTTTAAAGATATAGAATCGGTGAGATAAAAACCTTATTGAAAATAAAGAAAGTGTACTTGTCAAAAAAATTTATTATCTTATTCGAACCAAACTATAAATTGTTTGTAAAAATTTTAACAATGATTTAAATGTGCCTCTAAAATAAAAAATTTTTTCATCGTAAAACATTTCTTTAAGTTTTCGTGAAACAATGCCTGACCAATATTTGCTTCGACATTGACCTATGCTACCGAATTAACACTTTATCGAGTTTCTTCAGGTTGACGAGCATGGCTTTGTTGCAAAAGATAAAAGACTAGAGAATGACGGCACAATGAGATATTGTAATTTCTACGAGACCGGCTCTTAAGGTCGACTCCGAACATTAATTACTACGGCTTCTACTTTTCCGCTTCGAGAAACAAGGGACTGTGAATACAAGTTGTAGACAGAGATTCAACTTCACCCTTTTTCTCTGTCCTTGTCTCTCTCTCTCTCTCTCTCTCTCTCTCTCTCTCTCTCTCTTTCTCTTTCTCTCTTTGTCTCTAACCTGGTCTTCTCTTATCCTTCTTCTCTGTTAACATCCATACTTATACTAGCCGGATTTCCGCGAAAGCTCGTAAATGAAATAAGCGCGGTGCATTCTTCGTAATTTTATCGTCGAATACCTGCTCGTCGACGAAAATTTCACACGAGATTATTATCGGTTCGTTGATTCACATCGCTGATGAATTGTATTTCTTAATGTCGAGAAGTTTTGGTTTCTTTACAATTCTAATATATTATATGCATCCTATAAAGGTGAAAAAATTTTCATTAATGACAAGAACGATAAATAAATATAAATAGGTCGATAAAAAAATTTGGAAAAATTCGTGAATTCGATGGTAAAAATCATTAAAAGGTTAGATGATAGTAAAACGTTGTTAGGTCATGGATCGTATGGTATAGTCGAGCAAGATAGAGTCGCGTGACAAAAGCACGTGCCGAATGGAGGCGTGTGCGAGACTAACCTGCGAAGGGGCTAGAAAAATGCATGATGCATGCCAACGATCAACGGCTGTGATGGATGATAGTTCGCTTCGGATCGTGTGCGAGGAAGTAATCCTCTCCTTCTCACACTTTTATATTCAGTGAATGAACACTTTCGTGATATGAATGGTCTAAATTTCAAAAGTTTTACACGAAATTTCTAAGAATCCAATATTTGAATTATAAATCGTGTGTCTAAAAACGTTTTAATAGATTGAATCGAGATTTCACTATTATTTTCTTCCTCTCGATATACTCTTTTTTTTTTTTTTTTTAACGAAGCAGAACTAAACCGCGGAGTGAATTACACTGTCACCTAAGATACCCAACATAGTACTTTCAGAAACTCCGTAGAATACTAGATGTGCAATCAATTCTAGTAGAAGTTCGATTGCTTAAACCAACGAGCTGAGTTAAACCACAGAGCTGACAAGAGCAGATCGATAAGTTTCTGGAAGTGAGTGCAAGAGGACCGGATATACTGGTGCCCGTATGCACCAACAGGGCGTAATCCATTAAAAGAGAAAGCAAGACGGAGAGAGAGAGAGAGAGAAAGAGAGAAAGAGAGAGAGAGAACGAGAAAGGAAGAGAGAGAAAGAGGAAATTGACCAATGGTAACAACGATAACTTCAACGAAGACTTGGATGTCGTATCGATAAAGGCATCGCAAGATGATGGCAAGAGGGAATTGAAACACGGTCTGGACATACCTTGCGGCGCTTTAATCTAATCAAAGCTATGATATTTTAACAGATACATTGGTAAGAGACGTCGATAACCAATCACGCAATAGATGCATAATCGAAGATGGTTTTAAAGACTTTTCTAACAATGTTAGACAAGAATCAACGATACAACCTACGTACATTACTTGCCCAAGAACTAAAAATATGGTGCGAGTAAAGGTAAATCCGGTCCGGCCCACATCCGCTAGTCGCGGAAGTCTTGACAAAAGGAGACTCTCTCTCTCTCTCTCTCTCTCCCTCTCTCTCTCTCTCTCTCTCTCTCTCTCTCTCTCTTTCTTTCTTTTCTCTCTCGTTTTCTCTCGTAAACTCTCTTGCATTAGCTTAGGAGGCTTCGAAAGAGATGAAGTAAGGAGGAAAGAGGAGTGCACAAGTATACACCCGGATCCGCCGGCTTCGTAGAGTTCGTGGAACCGATCGAGAAACCGGTTTTAGGACGTGTTTCGAGCCGTATATGCACGCCGGCTCGTCGATAATGGACGGAAGAGCTTGGTCCGACGCGCCGCTTCTTGTCTCCTTTTTTCTCATCCGGATCCACGATTGTCTTTCCTTCTCAATCGTTCGCAAGACTCACTAAGATACTCTCAACAATCCATGGACGCAAAGGGAATTCGATCGCCGTCAACGACTTTAGACGGACTCGCGAGATGACTCATCCTGAAGCCGATCCTTCCCTGGAAGACGTATTCTCTCTTTGGTATTCTCCAGATCCCCATTCCTCTTACCTTTTTCTCTTCTTTTTGGACGAATTCTTTTGGCTTCTGACTTTTTCTCTGATTTCTAGAATCTCCTTTAGGGTCGACAATTCCTTAGCGAAGAGCCATGCAACGACAAAAAAAAAAAAGTGATACCATATAATATAATATATATATATATATTCAAATATTTCCACAAAAGAAACTCGCGTGGAAATCTCGTTAGAGTTTATTATTCATAGCTTGAGTCACGAAATCTAAAAGTTTAACAGGTGTAATCAGATCCTCGGTTAATTTTTATGATCCACCGTGTAGCGTGTATGTTTCGTTTTATTAATTTCCGTTAATGTTACATTATTCATAACAAATAGTCATTAAGAATTTAAAAAATATTATCAATAATGTTTATTATAATGTTTGAAATCATGATGGCTTTAAATTAATGTTAAAAGACGTACAATTAGTTGAAATTTAATTATACTCGATAGAGTTACTTTGTTTAAAAAGGAAAGAAAAAAAAAAAAGAAAAAATACACCACGATATTTTTCTTATAGTAAATAAGAATTTTAATAATATTTCCGTGCGCTCATCACTTATATTTAAAATGAAACGTGCGACACGTGGCAATGTTCAATGCAATGCACGTGTCAGTCCCGTAGCCGTGGCTCCTCGCGCCACGTGCAAGTTCTCCTACAGCTGTTGCATTTAAACTAACTTTGTGATACACTATAAATCTTTCTGTCGAGACGGATAAGCTCTCTTTCTCTTTGCAGTTACAGTTCACGCATTCTACTTTATATTATGGTTAACCGTAAATAAAACCATTGCAGTCTCGCAAAACTTAATGGATATACCTGACTAAATCAACTGAAAGATGTTCGAAGTTCGTTTTTTTTTTTTTTTTTTTTCTTGAAAATATTTAGAAATGCACTGTCGCAGATACGAGCTTCGAATAATAAATGTGAAATCATAAAGTTCATCGTAAATTGTACAATTGAATAAGTTTTCTTCATTTAATAAAAAGATAGATTATAAATTAAATCATTTTTTTCGGGACATTTCAAATCGCTATAAAACGAAACATTTACATACAATTAATTCGTGCTTCAACGTGTATTCCTTGAACGGATAAATAAATCCATCAAGATTCTATTTTTTTTTCTTTTTTTTTTTTTTTTTTTTTTTTTTTTTTTTTTTTTTTTTTTTTATTTCTTTAGCAGATTAATTCATAAATACGATACTTCGGAGAATCTTAGATGTTAATCACGATTCAAAATATAGAAAAAAAATCCTAACTACTTCTTTTCCAATAGCGGCCCTCATTTTGCCGCATGAACGCGTGAGAAAAGTCCGCAGTGTTCAAAGGTTCTCCGGGAGTTGTATATCATCTGCAGATGATAGCGTTGTGCCGTGAAAGCCATTCGTTTCAATGCGTACATTCATACCATGAGCTAAAAGCTTTTGCATACTCTGCGACGGCCTTTCCTTTTTCTAGAATTCCACACGACGGCATCGAGCTGCTGTATCGTATACTTACCTTTCGAATCTTACTCTTACAATATTTTTCAATTTTTCAATGTGAACAATATAGATCACCAATCATTAAATAATTTTAAGGTGTCAACAAAATAATTCCGAGTTAAACTATTTGAGGTGAGCTTTGGTATGTACAAAATTGGTCAAAAGTTTTTAGGCTTAATAATTTATAATTTGATAAAAAAGTAACCTAAGAAGTAATCGAATAATTGATTTTTAAAATCACTTAGAAGCTTCCGGCTTACCTTGTATAATATCCGAACAATGTGTGTGTATGTAGATAATATAATATATATGATTCTTGATTATATATATATATATATATATATATATATATATATGTGTGTGTGTATAAACACTTGATCGTAATATGCTAACATTATCGATACGAGAATTCTATTCATAATATTAGTTTACAGTTTAGAAGTTAGAATTTCGAAGTTCTCTAACAACACCAAGGAAAATCAATCCTCCCTAGAGATCGATAATAATTCGCACCTTCGTCGATTTTCAATCTGAAGCTAATTATTTCTAGCAGAAGTTTCCTTCGAGATTTTCTCGAACACACAGAGACGAGAGACTTGAAAGATCGAAAGCGAGAGAGAGAGAGAGAGAGAGAGAGAGGGAGAGAGATTTGCAAAGGGAGTGGTAGAAGGGAAGCCGTCGACCGGGACGACATCTTCGTGCTTCGAAACTATGCAACGCGATTAGCCTAAACTTTGGCGACTATGATTGTTCTGGCAACGCCTTCAGGGAACCACTCTCACCATCTCTCTTTTACACACATATACCCTCATTGAAAGCGTCGCTGGTACTTTGGTCATTAATTAGCACAGTCTCGACTGTGGTTTCGTTGTCGTAGAACGAAAGTCATGACATTATCAGAAGATAGAACAGAAAGAGAGAGAGAGAGAGAGAGAGAGAGAGAAAGAGAGAGAAAGAGAAGGAGAGAGTGCCGGAAGGAGTTAAGAAGAATTCAAACTTGAATATCCGGTCGTTAAGGTTCACAACATGGACGAGAGTTTGTTGTCAAACGGTTCTTCTTCTGCTTCTTCTTCTTCTTCTGCTTCTTCTTCTTCTTCTCTTTTTTCTTCTACGTTGCGATGACGTTCCAGAACGGAATGTTACAGTAACGTTTTGATGTTGAAAGTAAATTATCTTCTTATTAATCTTAAAAGATAAATAAAATTATTCATTTGCCACGTTTCGAAAATTTCATTTATTTCTTGTTTATATTCTATATAATAATAATAATAATAATAATAATAATAATAATAATAATAATAATAATATATTCTAAGTCAAAACAGTAATAATGTCATAAATTCGTGAAAGTACGCGTTGCTTTCAAATCGATCGCAAATTAAAATAGGAAAATCGAGACGTTGACATAGATACGAACGCCGGTGAATCGTTAATTATTAATTAGAGTATAGGTCGGAAGTTGGTCGACCGAGTTTCAGCGATCACGTTATCTGTATCAGTTCGTTATCGGAGTCCACGCATTATACGCGCACGCGGACGAATAAACGGGACGTTATAGCGACTAATGGGAATAAAATTGTTGCGGTTGCAGCGGTAATGCTAATATGAAAGAGAGAAAGATATATATATATATATATATATATATATATATATATATAAAGAGAGAAAGAGACATAGATATAGAGAGGGCTTTTGGAATTGAAACGAAGAGAAACGAACCGTCGTTCTGTTTTCAGAATGGCTCCTGATTTGGTCGCAAAACGAAACGCGTAACCGTCGATCGGTCAGGCGATAAGCGGAAAACGATAACCGGCTTTACCCCTCTTCATGGCTATCGATATATACATTTCACGTAATTCTTTGAGCATTATCGAATCGCGTTTCGATCTGTCGAAAATTCAAGCGAGCTGCGTAGAACCAAACTTCTGAGATTAAACTCTAGTCGCGTGCTCGGCGATTCGTTGATTTTCAGGGATTGAAAGGATCACACGAGGATTATGCCTGACAACTCTCTGTAGATTTTAATCCGAATCCAATCAAAGAGAGTAACCTTGTTTCGGAAAGAGAAAGAGAGAGAGAGAGAGAGAGAGAGAGAGAGAACGAGGATAATTTGATCGAAGCTTTTGATAGACTTTTTAGTTTATTTAAAAAAAAAAAAAAAAAAAAAAAAAAAAAAAAAAAAATCGGGCAGAGTCTTATTGCAATCATGTAATAAAGATAATTGATACAATTAATTTAAAGACAATTTTAATTATAAAGTCTATGAAAAGGTTGAGAATATTTCAATTAATGTAATATGATATACACAGGATATATAATTCTTTGATTTTAATCATCGTGGAGCACGTATTTCTTGAAATGAATTGTTCTTCTGGTGAACATTTTTACGAGCACCAACCATAAGAAGTAATGAGTATCTAAGGTGAGATCGTTCGCACGTTTTCGACCGCATCTAATGGATCTTTCTAATTCAAGGCGTTGCTTCCTGTCCATTTGGATAGAATATCTGCTCAGTGATGGTTCGAACATCTACTTTTTGTCGGCGCCAGGTAGATAACTAACCGCAATGTGATTTTATCTCGTTCTCGATAGATCGGCCGTCACGATATCATCTAATTAGGGAACGCACCCTGTAAATTTGTTTCTCTAGATTGATGTTGCAGATATATCTCCTTTAATGGAAATCATTCATAAAGGTATAAATGATCACGATAACGTTTCAAATGAATAATAGGAAAGTTAACTATCAGATATTATTCTTAATAATAACTATAATGTTATAGAACATAAAGGAAAAAAAATGTTCGCTCACGATATTTCTCTTCTTAAAGAAATCGAGTAATTTAAATGATACAACGCGGAACAGTAAAAGACGACGCGAAACGGCATGTAATGGCGTATTTCCCGTCGTAACGTAAAGCTCTTGGGAAGAAACTTAAGTCACGATTTAGCTTAGAGTTAAGAGACGTTTGCCGAAGACGAAGAAGTCGCGACACTTCGTAAATCTTGATACATAAACATCAAGGACATGAATTATGCAACCGCGTGCAGTTACCTCTCGGTGAATATTTTACTATTCAAAGAAAGATACCGAAAGAATGCATTTCTAATTTAATTTAGCGTAAGATTTGTTCAGTGAAAGTTTTCAATTACCATTCCATCACATTGAACTTAATGCTCGGTCCATCGACATTTTCTTTTCCCTTTCTTCGGGGAAATAAACATTTCTATTGAACGACGAGTAGTTCATTTTAGCAATTGTACATTTTAGAGATTAATTTTCCGATTAGAAATTAAATTTCCTGCGTAACGAAACTTCGAGATATTTTATTAAAGTATGTAATACGTCTTAAAAATAAACGTGGAGAAAAAAAGCACAAAACCTTTCGAACTTGGTAGTTCGTATTTTTTAGATTTTCAGTGATCTAGAAAACCCTTTTCACTACCCTCTTATTTCTCTCTTTCTCTCTCTCTCTCTCTCTCTCTCTCTCTCTCTCTCTATCTATCTCTCTCTCTCTCCTCTTTTTTTTTTTGTGTAGTCGTGCTATGCGATCACAACGGAGCAATTGAATCAGGCGGGGTATTTCACGCTCGTTCACCTCCTGTAGAAATATCTGTGGTCTAGGAACGATCCTTCCGAAACGAAGCAGAACGATTCTCGAACCCTCCATAAAAAAAGAACTAAAATTGCAACGGAGGAAATTCGATAAACTTTTTGGTTACTAAATCAAGTTGTAACAAGAAAGATCGTAGGAATTTAATGTATAAATTAATAGCAATAAATGATTTTACAAATATTTTGTAAATCAATTTGGCTTAAGTAAAAATTACAAAGGGTTTGTTAAAGAATACAACAAAATTGTAGAATAAATTTCATGAGGTTTGAAAACGAAGTGGTTACGTAGTAACACGAGAAAACTATTTCTCAAGAAGAGAGTTCCTAATTAAACTTTATTTCTTCCTGTTTTATTGGGGCTCCTTGTGTAATGCGACTTCGGGTGATTCGAATCATGAAACTAGTTGCATGTTGTGAAGGTTGTAAAGGTTGTAAAGGTTTTTCCTTTTCTCAACGAATAACAACGACTTGTTTCTTCTCCTTTTCCTTGCTTTCATTGGTAAACATTGCGATTTTAAAAAAATTGTCTCGACGATCATTCTAATTGGAAAAACTTGGAATAATTGTCGTATATCCTGATAAAATAATAAAAGTGTCAAATTATGACATTGATTTTCTTACTTTTCATTAATTCGATGTGTTCGAAATTTTATTTCTTAATCTATAAAAATAAAATAATCGAAAACAAAGAAACAAAGTTAATTCCAGAGTATGAATGAAAGAAAATATGAAAAAAAGAAAAAAGAAAACATTCATGTTTGTCGATCGATAGATCGAATAGAAAACGATAAAGGAAGGTAGAATAAAAAAAAAAAAAAATGAAAGATGAGAAGCTAAGAGGAAAGATTCTCGCTGACCCGATGCGTCAGGTGATGCGAGACTCATGATGGGAGGTCTTTTCGTTTACAAACGACGTCGTTACGTAAGTACGCCCCCGTTGAATCCACTTCCGAGATTGAAAGGTAGTCCCTTCAACAGTGACGTAATGGAAGTAACCGTTTCTATAAAGTTATCTGGATTTCGATGGATAAGCTTTTGTCATTGTTATATTAAAGATTATTTTGTAAGTTATAAATCACTGTCTATGAACAAAACGTGAAGGATGAATAACTTTATAAGAATATCGCATATTAATATTTTCAGATTTTACAAACATCCATACGTGTGTATGTGTATGTGTATGTGTATATATATATATATATATATATATATATATATATAACATGCTCATTATATATTTTTATAATTATATATTTTTATAACTCTCTTTATTATTTTTATCTTTAAAAAGTTGTTTTAAAAAGTGTTAAATATTTTTCTTTAATAAAAATTCAACGTGCATTCACATGTTGGTAGACGGTTTGTACGAGTGACATTTTAAAATTCTAGCGATCTCTCTGTGATTTTTTCAAGTTTCTCCTTTTATTACCGCGTCTAACTCATCTCGCGGAACGCATATATATTTTGTCTTTTCCTCTCTTGGCCTGCAACGAAGAGGTGTTACGCGTAATAGCGATTTGTCTGGGGCTGAGTGTAACTCATTAAAAAGGTTGACAGTACTCTGTGAACACGGTAAAGAAAGAATACCTTTTATAACGTTTAAGCAGCGAACTTTCTGTGAAATAGACCGGCGTTCATGTGTTCGATAAAATGTGAGATAATTTGCAACATCGTTGATTGATAAAAGCATATAAAGATTAAAAAATAAACTGTTGAGGATTAAATTATTATATTGTAAAATTAATATTATCCAAGTTTAAAATCATACAATAAACTTATATATAACATTGAGAAATCAACAATAATAGCCATTGGTTTAGGCCAATCAAAATCACACAGATATATGAAAAGTTTATTATATATCGGATAGGTAGTACATACCTCGTTTGTAAATTGACATATTTAATGATAATTGAATGATATAGCAATTAATATTCGTTAATTCTTTATAAATGAAATAGAAAAATTAAATTGAAGTGTTATTTTTCTGATTAATAGTATAACCAAACTTAAGATTTTTTTCTAGTCGAAAACATTGATATTGGTCAGTAAATAGAATATACCTATATACATATATCCTAAGGGGTAAAGGGAACATATCGATAGGGTCAGAGGGGACTGCAAAGCTCGATAGCTATTTTGACTATTTGACCATAACATTCCTCCGTGTATCGGTCGATCGTTGTTGCCTCAAGGGCTCCGAATGGATGGATCGACGGAACAACCCACAGACATCGGGTAAAGCGCTTGCGTTTATGCGAGCTGCGTGTGAGATTATATAAACGTCACGTATTTCCTAGTATATGCATATATTGTAGGTATACATATCAAGCGCGGAATGCGGCCATGAAAGTCCATAGAACTCTGTATTCTCCTACCCTTTCCGTAACATGTATATCTTTTACAAACGAATTCTGAGTTAAACGAAGCAATGTTTGACATTCTCTTAACGAACATGTCTTCGTGCCTCCATTAACCATATGTCACGGTGAAAATAGAAATAGAAATTGAAGATGTTTAATTCCATTTTAAATAGCTTTCAAATGCGTTAATAATTTATTAAAAGTATATCACTGCTCGATCTAATTCGAAAGTTGAACATCGTGCTCTTCTAATTTGGATTACTCGTAAGGGTAATAAACAGTATTGAAATTTTGAAAGAGAAAGAAAATAAGAGGAACGAGTAAACGAATGTTTATTTATGGAAATAAATTTGTTTGTTTTCTTTTTTTTTTCTATTTTTTTTTTTCCTTTTTTTTTTTTTTTAAGCATTTTTCAAATCAAAAAGATTTACTATGAAAAATAAAGAAAGGCAAAACCTTTGAACCGTAAATTGGATCCTAACCAAGTTCTATCCACTTGAGTTCGAGCGATTCTGCGCCGTTAAAAATCATGCTTCCTATGAAAAGAAACGATGGAGCTTGGTACTTCTCTATCGGCCAACATCATTTATTAATCCCCTTCCAACAACTTCCTTTTTCCTCCTCTTCCGTTCTTTCTCTTTTACTCCCTTCTTTGCTCTTTCACTGTCCCGTTTGAGTCTCGAGGTTCATATTAATCTACTCAATGGCTCGTTGTAGGACCCTCCTCGACGAGGGTTTTTATTTTTCCTATAAGTGAAACGATGTTGTAGACACTTTTTAACGCATAACTCTAGTCTATTGTTATTTAAAGCTCCGTTGTCTTTCACAGTCATTGAATAACAGTATCAGGTCGATTAAAGTTAATAAATTTATATCATAGTTCACTCTCGTATTTGGGTGGTGAAAAAGAAATAGTTCTAAATTTTTTTCAAAAATTTTTTATTGCTTTTATTAAATATAAAAGGATAAATGTTGCAGTAAATATAATCGATGGATCTAAAAAATTTGAAATATTCCTTTTATACTGGAAAAATACATTTGTGAGCCTAATGCCTTTTCTCCTTTACTTACATTTTGCATTATTCAAAAGAAATATTTCACATTTTCTTCAGCTTTCCTTTTCCATGCGACATTTCACTCATTTCACGTATTAGCATGTTCTTCCTTACGTTCCATACTTACAAATACATCTACGAAATGGCACAATCGTTGCTTATGTAAATTGTATTTTTATACCATGCGGTAATCAAATGATTCCAGTTTTTTGCCCCTAACACGTTACATTTGCATCACCCATTACGGCGCCTTCTTGCAACGACCATCCTCTATGTTTTCCTACGTTTAAAGTAGCGTTCATAAGAGGGTAGGGGAAGGAAAAGGCGAGAGCAAAAGAATGAAAAATATATACATCAAGAGCATTATTTTATACAGTAAAATTGCGTTCAAAACTTGACACATTTTATGTTCTTACGATGAGAAAAACGTACGTCATTACCTACTTTTAATGAACGAGTATTTTCTTTAAAATCCAACTATTTGTTATTGTTTATACTTTTTTTTTTTTTTTTTTTTTTTTTTTTACAATTAAAACTGTGTATGATTTATGTATAGATTAATAATGTAAGCTCGTCACTGTTCTTAAAACGACGATTAATTTTATTTCATTAATTTTTGACGTAATAAAATATTTTTGTTATTGTTCAAATTGTAAATAATACATTTGCTTGTTACGAAAAATAAATTTTAAGATAATTCATTTATAATAAATATATTTAAGAATGTGAGAAAGAAGAGTAACATTAGCATGAGGTTAACATAACGTTAATATTAAAACATTCAACAGTAAAAATCAACTCGAAAGTATAGAGAAGCTGAAAAAAACGAAATAAATAAAGATAGAAAGGAAAAAAAAGAGGGTTTTAAAAGCAACGCAGACTCTCTTCGTTTATTGGAAAATATTTTATGGAAGTCATTTCTTCGTAACTGTTTATACCTAGTCGTCTTGGAGAAATTCGACTTTCTTCCACGCGTTCTCGCTTTTCATAGAATTTTCAAATACACCCACACGGTAAGTCTTCGTATTTTTGCCATCGTATCGCGGTCTTAAAACTTTGATTCCATGAGTAAATCTTGCTTGGCTCATTCGCATCACCATTCTACCGGAAAATACTGCCCGAAGGAAATTCACATAGCTACGTACATAGTACATCTATGAGTAAATAAATAGATATGCGCTATAATATAAACGATATAAATAAAAAAATTAATGTCCGTGAAAAAATAATTACACGTGGCTTTAATCTTTGCTTTATCATGTGCAGCAAATTGCACATTAAAATTATGGAAATGAATTAAAGCACACGTTCTCGGTACAAAAAAAAAAAAAAAAAAAGAAGAAAAATAACTATACTCTTCTTTCCCTTTAAAAAAATTTTCATAGCTATATTGTTGTATGTCCTTTTTCCTGGCTGTGAAGTATAAACAGGAAAGCAAAAAGGACATTACCTAATGTGGAGTCTAGAGACTTGTACGTAGCGAAAAGAAAATAAGAGATAGATAAAGAGAGAGAGAGAGAGAGAGAGAGAGAGAGAGAGAGAGAGAAAAAGAGACAGAGACGACCACGCAAGTCTTTAGTCAGTCGCGAATAGCCGAGGTGGAAACATAGTGAATCCTCACTGAATCTCTGGCGTCCCTTCGAAGAAGCTTAGGCAACACATCAAGGTCGTACTTCCAGTGAGCAAACATAGTTACGAGCCAGAGTCGTCGGAGTTCTTTGTATATATAGCCTTCGTCCGTTTCACCTAAACGAAAAGAGAGAAAGAGAAGGAAAGAGTATTAGAGAGAAAAGGAAAAGATATAGAGATAGAGACAAAGAGAAAGAGGGAGAATAGATTCTCTCGGGTGAAATTTCATCTAATTAATTTTCCCAGTCATCCTCGGCAATTCGCACCAACGACGAACGGGCGTGGTCCTCGTCGTGACTTTTCCATAACCTCTTCGTTGAAGAGAGAGTAAGGACCATAGAGAAATAGAGAGAGAGAGAGAGAGAGAGAGAGAGAGAGAGAGAGAGAGAGAGAGAGAGAGAGAAAGAAAGAAAGAAGAGATGGAATGAGAGAAGGTTGAAAGAAAAGTTCATTCTATAGACGGAAGAAAAGTTCGGGCACAAGATAGAAACGCGTGTTTTCTGCTCGTTCCACCTTCTAGAACGGCATTTAAATTCAATCTTTCCCACCATACGTCTTCTTTTGCACGTTCTTCTTTTTCCTATTTCTTATCTTATCAAAGCTCACGATAGAAAAAGAAACGCATCGCTGAAGTCGAATCCTCTGGATATCCCAATGCCGGCGTGGATGGCTTCTCGTGGTTGCTTCCGTCCAGAAGTTGAAAAAAGATGAAGATAGGAGTAAGAAGAAAGATAAAAAGAGAGAGAGAGAGAGAGAGAGAGAAAGAGAAAGAGAAAGGTTGGGGCATGCAAATGAGAAAGAAGCCGGAGGTACATTGATATGCAGGCTAGGCGCCATCGACGAGTGTGAAGGTGACTTAGCGCTTTGCATCTCGCAGGAGAATAGAAACCATTAAGATGTCTCGTAACTGCTTCTTTCCCCTTTCTCCCCTCTCTCTCTCTCTCTCTTTCTCTCTCTCTATTTCTTTCCCTCTCTCTCTCTATCTCTCTCCCTCTTTCTTTCTCCTTCTTTTTCTCTTCCTCTTTCTCATTCTTCTCTTAGCTCGTTCTCAGCTCACATCTCTTTGTTGACTGTCCTTTCTCGCGATCAAATAATATTCTTCACTTTCTCTCGGTTTACTTGTTCATTCTTATTGTCTCTTTCCACTTTTCTTTTGTTTCGAGGATCTCAGTAGCCAGGACGAAGGATCGTGTCTTGGACGATAACAAATTATAGTGAATTCTCTTGAGAATGGGAATCATACGGTTCACTTAAATATAATACAGGATTGGACAATCTTCGAAAGGATTTTCTATATTATGCGAATGGCAATGTACTTTCGTAAATTTGATTTTTACTACAAAAATAATTGAGAGCTTGGGAAATTATATTAAAATACATAACGGTGATTTTTTGACGAGCGTACTCTGTACCGCATATATCTCGCTAGTAACTTTAATTATTATGTGAATTTTTAATATTGTGGATGGATTTTTATTATTATTATGTTTTGCATGAATTAAATTAAATTCGTAACAAAGATTTTAATTATTTGTATGTTTTTCTTGGTTTTTTTTTTTTTTCTTTTTTCGTAATAAGAGAATGAAAAGACGTATAAAAAGTTTCTTATATTTTTTATTGTCTTTGAAAAATGACCCTGCTAATAATATGTCGTATCTTTGACAAAAGCCTGAATCAGATAATTTCAGAACATATTTATGTGACATTAGATACGAAGTACGTAGATTCATATCTCTCATTATCTTCACTGCCATATACTATGCACGCGGAATTTTAACAAGACGTATCACCGATTATCTTTTATTTATTTTTTTTCCTTAAGACCACGAAATTTTCACTGGGTTCCCATATGTTCATGTCTTTATAAAGAAAAGGAAAAAAAGGACCTATGGTTTTCGGACGAAGGGCGACAGAAGGGACAACCTTCCACGATTTATCACAGGAGTGGGTTGCGACAGGATGAAAAGAATCGTTCCTTTGAGAATCTAACCAATAAGAATCTCGGTTCGTTTCGTGGACGCCTTTACCAGAAAATGTACTGTTGCCTCTAGCGAAAGGATAGAAAAACAATTTCGTAGGAACGCGACCTTTCTGAAGAATCTATGTTTATTCGAATCCAGCTTGGACGTTTGAATCTCCGTCGTAAAAGAGTCTGACCAATTCGGTTATTTCATCTCATATCTCTAACATTTAATAAATTAATTATCATCAAAATTGTATTACGATATATTATAATAACTATAATTGAATTTATAAATTACATTAATCTGCTATCTAATTTTTAAATATTTTTGTTTCTCATAGATAAATTTATATGTAATCTAGTAAATGTATGGATTAAGTATCGAACAAATTGAACGAATACGTTAAAGTAATGTTTAAATTCGTATTGATATATCGCATTGTATGTTCAAAACAAGAAGCAAGGAACCGAGAAAAAAATAGTCCATCGGCATCATCGTTTTATGCTTCTTAACATCGGACCATCTCACGTTGTTCGTCGGTTCGAACGAGTGTTGCCTTTCGTCCCTTGAGATGTTTGTCGCAAGTAAACATCTCGGTCAGAGAAGAAGAAGGAAAGGAAAAGAAGAGAGGCTGATGGATAGATTATTCGTTGTTGGAGTCTTGAACAAGCATTGCTCGAATAAAATAAGAAGAAATCTGAAGAATATACATTGTGATATTCATAAAGTTATCACATATAATTACTGAGATTTTAATATAAAAAACGTTTCTCTATAGAAAGAAAAAAGACAAGAGAAGAGAAAAGAGAGAGAGAGAGAGAGATGACAACGTTTTGCGTAAATGAGATGTCGCTTAATTTTCTCGCTTTCTCGACTTCGTAGTAACTGAACAAAAAGGTTCGTAGCATGTTTTTGTTGTTGGGTCGTGCCGACCGTTACTATCATACTTTCGTAATGTAAAAAAATTTTAATTAAACATCCTGCAGATAACCGGCTTATAAATGTGAACTATTTGTCTAATTCTTTCAGTTAAATTTTCAATATGCCATTTTTAAATATGACATTGAATTGTGAGAAAGATCTAAACAAATATGTTTTTCTACTGAAATATTATAATTGCCAGAAATGAGAGAAAAGATATAATGAATAACACGATAGAAATAGAAAAGAATCAAATATTTATTTTTTCCTCTCTTTTTCTTTTCTTTTCTTTTTTTTTTTTTTTTTTTTTTTTTTTCAACATCAATAATGATCTGTCAATGATGGGGTATTTTATGACTTAACACAAATATTTTCATTTCCTTATTTAAACATACACGTGTATGCACTTAAATATATATGCAATATGCATTCATTCAATATTATATCGAATACTATTTTAATGAAAAATTTTCTTATTCTTTTTTCGTCTTACAACCGAGTTCGCAATAAAAACATACCCTCGAATTGAATATCGTTCCCTGGCGAGCGTCGATCGATTTATTGAAATAACTTAAACAAATATGTCGTATGTGTCTAGTTGCTTCTACTAATTAACTCGATGTAACATACCATGCACTGTTTCATATATTTATCGACCTATAAAAGTACAGTCGCAATAATAATAAAGGACGAGGAAAATATCCAACTTAATTGCTATTATGCTTTATTAATAATTGTTGCAATGTCCATCTTTTTTCAATACACATTATTTCAATAAAAATGAACGAGTACTTACTAAAGAATTAATTAAATCTAGTTAATGTTTCAAAAAAATTCATATATAAGTTTTTTTCAAATGAAGAGGCATATGATATTAAAAAAAAAAAAAAAAAAAAAAAAAAAAAAAAAAAAAAAAAAAATAATAATAATATGTCTATATATCTATGTTATATTACGTATCCAATAACAATGTTCAATAACATTAAAATTAATTTTCTAATAATCTAAATAAAAAAAGAAATAAATAAGTGAAAAATTAAAAGATATATTTCTAACACGACGCTTCGCGATGAAGTTTGGTGCATGATATGGGCAGATTATATCATGCGTGTTTAACTTTGACCACACGCGTGAAATTCGGCCGATGTAGAGCACGCGTTTATTTACTATTCTACTACATTCGTATATACACATATACTCAGCGCACCTTGTTAGTAGGGTGAGGTAGCAAATTTTCAGTAAATCTTGTTTCAGTAAAGCTGTGTTACGAACCAACATAACAACTGGTACATACACGTGTCATTTGTTTGTAGCATTGACTTTTCATGAGTTCGAATATTATTCTCTGTAGCGGACATACTAAAACCAATGTAAATTCCTTTCAAATGACGATCCATTTACTTTCAAATATTTTTTTTTTTTATAAATATTGATCCTTTTCTCACAAATTTATGTCTTTAAATTTCATACAAAATATTATTCAAAATTAGTAAGAAAAATATATATATTGAGAGAGAGAGAGAGAGAGAGAGAGAGAGAGAGAGAAATGAAAAGACATGAACACATCGTTTATTTAATTTATTAAAAAATGCAAGGTAGAAATAAATATTTAACAAGATAAATCCAATTAAATATTAGAAAGCATATACTTATACATATATCATCGAACATTCATAGAAGATACAAGGTTAAACAATGAACAGGATATCGATTGAGTCAGCAAAAAATGAAGTCGCGAAGTAGAACACTCTCGGAGAGGGAGAAGGGTAGGCTTGGTACAACAATAAAACCCGTTATCTCTTTGACATGCGAGATTTAAGGTATCCCAACCGACAAGGACGGCATAATAAGAGGTTACAGGAGGGAGAGAGAGAGAGAGAGAAATACAAAGACAGACAGACAGATAGATAGATAGACAGACAGACAGACAGACAGACAGACAGACAGACAGACAGAGAGAGAGAGAGAGAGAGAGAGAGAGAGAGAGAGAGAGAGAGAGAGAAAGAGAGAGAGGGTAAATGTAGAATACTTTTTCAGATTTGGTTTCTTTCAGATTCGAATAGCAGAACTGAATATGTACGTGAACTTTCGTCAAACGCGTCGTTTCGCTTTTTTGATCTGTCTGTGGCAGAATCTCGATCTACGTGTAACGTCGCCGATATATATTGAAAGGCATCGGTAGATTTACGTCGATTTCCGGATTTCCTCTTTGCCGTCTATACATAACGCGTTTACTACGCAAATAGCAATACGCTCGATGACTCACTTTCAAAAAAGTGTTGAAGCTTTCGTCTCCATCGATGTATCGATATATCACAATTTCCTTCAATATCCTGAACAATTCTTTTCTTTTTTTTTCTTTTTTTTTTTCTTTTCTTCTTTTTCCTCTTCTTTTTCCTCTTTTTTTTTCTTTTTTTTTCTTTTCTTTTTTTTTTTTTTTTTTTTTTTTTTTTTAAGTATTATTTAAAACTTCTTGTTCCATCTGCTTTATTCAAATTCAAGATATCAAGTACAATATTTGATTAAATTATGACGTAACATATTCTAATACCCTATATGATTTTTAATCATTTTTATTTCTTATTCTACTACTTTCATATCATCCGCAGGAATTCGTGGATGAAAAACTTGATGGAATTCGAGGTTTTTCTGGAGTACGCGTTACGCTCTCTCATCGATAAAACGACAACGAAATTGTTCTTTTTTTTTTCTCTTTTTCCCCTCCTCTCTCTCTCTCTCTCTCTCTCTCTCTTTTATTCCCTCTCTTTTATTCCTTCTCTCTCTCTCTCTCTCTTTCTCCCCCTCTCTCTCTCTCTCTCTTCTCGACAGGCGCGCCAGTGTATTGTTCGGGAGATGCCGGCCGATTCGATCGAGCTGGGACGAACGATGAACAAAAAACGTGATGTCTTATCCGAGGGATCCACGCGGCCGATAAAAAGCACGATCAAAAATCGATTTGCGCCATTATATTTCACCGGGAGCGCTGCTCGGGGCGTAACCCGTCTCTTGCTTTCCGTTCCAAGCAAGATCGACTCGTTCTTCTTTTTACTTTTATTCGAGAGCGAGCCGAATAAAATTCGAAAATAAATAAGAGCAATTTGGCATTCCGTTCCTCTTTCGTTTCACCAACGAAATGAACGTTCCGGTACTCATCTTTCCCTAAGAACATTTCAGATAACACGTAGACGAGCTTTTTAAACTTTGATAATATTCAACGAAAATTGATATGGTATAAACATTAAAGCTGTTAATACATTGTGCTGACATAGAGGAATTTAATTTTTAAACGACTTGATTTCATCTGAATAAAATTTAATGTAATTTAATATGAAATTAATAGAATCCAAAGAGCTCGAAAGATTTTACTTTTATTCTATTTCGCTCATCTGTGAAAGTAGAAAACGACCAAAATTCACGGTAGAAAACGGAAGTATAATCGCCAGTAGTCGTGTCTTCCACGATTGCTTCCTAGAATCGTTGTAACTTCCGTTGAATTCCATTTCAAGTTACAGTATGAGAGAGAAAAGGATAGAGGAGGAACAGAGAGGACAGGATCACACAGACCGTGAAATTAGCGGTATTTAGCGGAAAGCCAAGAGAATCCTTTCGAACATTTGGCCGAATAAAACTACTACTGAAAAAGTTGAATTAGTCTGTAGAAAATCACATAGGCCTGTCTCTTCTTTCTCTATTCTATTTTCTTTCTCTCTCTCTCTCTCTCTCTTTCTCTTTCTCTCACTCTCTCTCTCTCTCTTCTCCCTCTCTTTCTCATTCTAAATTCTTCCGCTCATCCGATTTTTAACGAGTTCCACTCGTAACTCTATTATGGAAGAGGCGTAATTACTATGGTCGAGTTCTATGATTTTATAAAGAAAAAGCAAGAGAGAGAGAGAGAGAGAGAGAGAGTGAGAGAGAGAGAGAGAGAGAGGAAGAGAGAGAGAAAAAGAGAAACTTCGATTCTTTATTGTAGCATGTAGAATGTTTATAATGTTGTTACTTTAATTTTGCACAACTGCAGAATATCTAAGTTAAACGAGACGATATTACTTCTTTTTTTTTTTTTTTTTTAAATTATGAAAGACAAAAGAAGACGAGTTTAACCGGCTTCAATATGATTTGCATCGTTTTATTAAACTTTTCAACGGGATTCGAAACTTGGCCGTGATCCATGAAATAAAACGTTCCCCGTTGATAAGCCACGTTTTGAACGCGAAAGAAAAAACTCACTGCATATTTATGGCTCACAACGAAGGTTGCTTGAGTAAAGGCGAATTTGAAAGTCGACGACGAGATCAGCCCTTGCGAAAACTTCTCTATTGAAAAAAAGAAAAAAAATTCCAACGTTCATTAAAATCGCCTTATCTAACCAGTTTCTCGAATCTCAAAGATTCTTGACTTGATTAATAACCTTGCAGAGGTCCGGCAACGACGAAGCAACAACGTGAACTTTGACCTGTAAAAATAATCCGTACTTATTTCTCCCTGATGTACATGCATAGACAAGGAAACGTACGTATGTACGTATATAAATATAAATAGATGTCGACCTTGCGTTATGGTGTTTTATCGGTCGTCTTTTATCAACCAGCTGCAAGCAGCAGATGCAATTTCACGTATCTCTTCTATTCATGAAGGAGTAGTTAAAATTAGCACGAGGTTCTTGTTACATATGCATTTACGAAGCAACAACGATCGGTCATTTAACTAGATTACGAGTATAATTTATAAACAGAAAGAGATCTTAAGGCTTGTATGTCGAAAATGTATACATAAATATATAACATTTAGAATGAATTTTTAAGAATTTATTTAATTCATCAATCTGAACGATTTGTTAGGAATGTATTTAATTTATCATTTTCGAAAATTATCAGTTTCCATGGACGAAGTTTTATCATATAAGTCAAAATATAATAAATTTATATATTCCTTAGACTTCGCCAACAGGATTATTGACATCCCGATAAAAGTATATAACACGATGGTGTATAGACGGAAGGCCGTAACGCAAGATTGAGACGTTGGCAAAAGGTTATTTACATAATATTACACATCGTCGCGGTGTGCCATTATCGTTGCAAATGACAAATAGTTATGAGCGCGAGAGTCGCGACCCTCGTCTGATGCTTGAAATATGTTAAACAAGCGACAAAATTCATACCCTTAGCCATTACGAAGCGTTGCAGCTGGTAATGGCAGCTGATAATTGCGGCACTTTGACTGACCTCCGCGCGGTCGCATCGTACCGGCTCCTTTCAGTTCGCGCAATATGTTTTCAAAGCAGCTGCTTCTACCAGCTATACATACGTATATACACCAGATAATTTGTTAACGTTGCCTTTCATGGTCTTTTCCATCGACGACAAAAACACTTTGACCGGATGTAATTATTATACGAAAGGCCGACTCTGAGGTATCTGTTTACTATTTCCATGATCTTACATATTTTACTTAAATTTATACTCTATACGAACAAGATAGAACGTAGAAGATCGAACACTCATCGTAACCATTTTCGTCTAAAATGTATTATGATCTATAAAAAAAGCATGAATTTTTTTTATATGTATATATTAATCTACCAATTATTCGATTTCTGATTCTCAGTTATATTGATTTCTTACGAATTTTCTCTCTCTTTTTATTTCGTATGCTATAACTTATTTTTAATATTCCATTTAAAAATGAAAATGTACAATTTTCGTTAGATACGAATAGAAGTAAATTATTAAAACGTTTATCTTGAAAGTACGCACAAATCGTGAATGCGCGTGTTCAACGAGCTAACAACGATTTAATCGAGACAGACGGCCGACCATAAATCCTCCGATGCTCTGTTCCATTTTCAACGAGCATCTTCGAAAGCGAGCTTCGTTGCTTCGACCCATGGAATCCCGGTGGTACGACCACCTGTTTATCACGGCTTTCCAGTCAACCAGATTTCTCTACTACCAAGGATTAATCAAGACAACCGGGATGATCATAAATCGTTAAAATTCGCGACGAACGATTTTCATACAGATTTTGCATAGTTAGAGACGAAAGTAGGTCTTTTTATCTCTCTATCTCTTCTATCTCTCTTTATTTTTATCTTTTGCTTTCTACAGCAAATAGTAATATAATATAAATATAATACGTTAATATTAATCTTTTATGATAAGTTGACGTTAAGAATCTCAAGATTGTTTTTAATTACTAGATTTATTTTACGTTATTCAAGAACGCGGTATAATTAAGTATGTTTACGATTTTACTTAATGTTCTGTTTTATAATGAAAACTGCAAAAATCCTGGGATTCGCAATACCGAAGAAAAATATTAATATAGTACATAGAGATAATCCGATTAGGTATGCTTGATAAACGAAGGTTTATTAAATACTACTATAACAGAAGTTAGTTTCCGTTCTAATTTATTTGTTTTGTTTTGTACGTTTTATATAGTTGTTTTTTTTTTTTTTTTTTTTTAAGTATAAAGTGTTTAATAAGTAGAAAAGATCCACTTATTCGATTTTTCTAATGTTTCACTTTTCTTTTCTTCGAATTAAATTGTCTTCATGAAAGAAAATTTCAACATATTTTCGATAAATTTGCTTATGTTTCAATCGGTCATTTTTAAAGTGGTATGACAGGGAAACACCAAGCCCTACGAAACATAAATCAAAGTGATTCAAAAAAGTAACAGACGTTGATAAAAAAGAGAAAAAAGAATGAAGAGGGATGGACGGTTGGATATGACGAAGGATCTTCAGAATTTATGAAAGACGAGATTTCTTTAATAAATCTCAAAGTAATATCGGATCGATATTACTTATAGATAATAATTACAAGCTTTCGGAAGGTTAATCGACGCTTATTAAATCTTGTGTGTCAGGTAGACTTGTGAAAAGTAAGACACGTATGTTTCAAGATGATGCTTTTGAAAGGTTGTTATTAATCCTCAAAGACTGGCCTAATTTTCAAAACTCTTTTATGTACTTTTTAAGATTTTATCTTTATCTTATATTAATCGACTCGAGTTCTTATTTTTTCGACTCATTTATAATTGAGAACTTAAATAAATGAACAATGGATTAGTCTATTGCCGTTGAAATAGTTCAATCCTTAAAAATAATTTAATTCAATATTAATAATTAAATTAAAAGATTAAAGTAAAAAGGACTAGAATATTTATTTGTAATTGTCTTAGAAAATAATGCGAATTCTCATTATTTTAAAATTGAAGTTAAAATGTATAATACTTGTTTGACGTTACCACAACGACTTGTTTTACTTGTTCCTGTGGTTCTTAAGTTTTCCTTGTGAAAAGAAACGAAGAAGAAGCACATCCGGTAGGGTTACGTCGACAAAATTGTTCGCAACATTGCGAAAAGAAGGAAGGAAGTAGAGAATACTGGAACTTGAAAGCAATACACAGTCTTTCGTTTTATTCTTCAAAAAAAAAAAAAAAAAAAAAAAAAAAGGAAGAAAGAAAAAATAGAAAAAAGAAAGAAAGAAAAGAGGAAAAAGGAGAGAAAACCGAGAGAAAGATGAAACAAGAAATATATATATATATTTCAATATATATTTCAATATATATATATATATATATATTGAATTCGAAGAAAACAAAAGAAAAAGAAAATGAGAAAGAAATGTCGCGTTTGTGTTCGAAAACAACGACTCTGAAGTTGTGGCACGGATAGAGAAAGCAGATATAATGATAATAAAAGTCAATGAATAATTCATTGCTTTTTCTCCGAGGTTTCAAGTCTCTCTCTCTCTCTCTCTCTCTCTCTCTCTCTTTCTCTCTCTCTCTCTCCTTTCATCTCGTTTTCTCAAAGTTGTACACAGTAAGCCACAAAAGCGAACAAGGATGCATATATGTACATCGTTCAAAAATTCATAGATCCTTTCTTTTTCCCTTTGAAGGAATCTGTTCTTGGTGCATTCGAATTGCACTGTGGTATCTGTATATTCTAGATCTCATTGCATTAATCAATAAATCAAGTAAGAAAGAAGAGGTAAATCTGTTCGACCAATTGTTTATATTAAATTGCTTATATCAAATTCTAAAATTACTGTAACTAATTCAATGGAAAAAGAAAGTAAAGTCAATTTTAATAAGCTTTAAAAAATTATTTAGAATAAATTGTTTATAAGAAACGTTGAGACAACTATTACAAATGCAACAGTGAAGAATATAGAATGATACATTTTTTTAATTAAAATATTATTTCTAATATATAAAAATTTTTATAATAAATTTTTTATTTATAAAAAATTGGTAATGAAAAAATAAGAGCATATTTTTCCTTTAAAATAATTTGCTTGAAATCTACGGAGATATTCCTCTTTTAATAAAAATAATAAGTCAATGATCTGTACAATTTTATTAAAAATGTATTTACACAAAGACCTATATGAATTCTTAGCTGATCGTTTTAATTGATTTACTACTTACTTAATTAATCATCGTGAAAAATTGTACTATTATTATTACTACAATAAATTATACAGGAATTATGAATGGAAATATTACGATGGCGATATCTCCACAACCAGAAGTCTCAGAATTTTTTTTTTTTTTTTTTTTTAGATATTCAGATACCATCGATATAAAAAAAAAAAAGATTTCGTTCATATTTCCTAGTCTGTCACTATTCTAGATAATTCTCATAAAAATGTACGCATATTCAAAAAAGTTTTAAAGTTGTTTCTTTTTTTTTTTTTAAATCAGCTTTGTTAAATAATATATCATAATAATATAATTGTGATAATACACGATGAGAAGGAACTTTCTCTTGCCGCAGATGAAGAGAGATTTACGCCATGTATTATTAATGGTCGCAGTGTACAGTGTAGTCCATTAATGGCGTTTAGTGGGGGTAACAGAAGACATATTGGAAAAGAAGCTTGGTAAACTAGAATCCCACTATGTGTCATTAATGCATCTCACTGTACTTTCCTCTCTCCTGTCATCGAACTCTTTTCTCGCTTTATCGTCGAGCTCGAAGCAATATCGTTGTAGCCACAAACTTATTATACGTTACATGAACGATTATTGTGCGCTCTAGAATTCGCACTGTCATTCCGAGCTGCTCTTTTGTTTGACCAACCTCGCTTCTTCTTTTACTTTTCTCCCCTTTCTCTCTTCGTCTCCATTTCTTTCAATAAAATTACATCTTCATCTTCCAGCGTTCGTCTCTTTTAAATTGCTTGACTTTTATTACTTCTCTCTTTTTTCGCCCTTTTTTTTTCCCTTTCATTTTTTCTTACATTGATTCCTTTTTTTTTTTTTTATGATTGCTCTTCTCGAAGTTACCATAATTAATCTTGCGTTGGTCCAATGTAAAAAGAGATGTAGGATATATACATATGTATGATATATACTGAGCAATGATTTGTATGCAGGCGATTGTCAACACCTGTTAATTGTTCGAGACCACACTATTTGTTGGGAAAATATAGTATTCGCCAATTTGGAAGTCCAAAGTTTTTGTGTGTGCTTAACGCAATACTACATGATTAAACGTTTATTTGTAAAACATTAAAACACATAAAACCATAGAAATGCGATTTCTAGTGTCTATTTTTAACAAGAATAAAAAAACAATATAAAATTGAAGTGCTATTGGATTTTATTTTTTCTTCAATTAATTTCATGAACGTTATTTTATTCATTACTTATTATATTTTTTCTTTGACGATTTACATTTTTATATAATGTTGTGGACGATTTACACGATCTACATATGTACATATAGTTGTGTCATTTCATCTCTCGTAACTTTCGCAATTAGCACGGACACTCTTTAAAGTATAATTACGGTCGCTCGCAAAATGAAATAGTTCTTGTTATTTCTTAATTCGTATCTCGTATAAATGCATTCTAATGAGGGAAAAGAGGAAAGTGCCACTCATTCGTCGCCCTTGGCAAATAAGCGATAACGCGATAACGAGCAGCAAGGTACTTCTTTGATCGGACCAAATAATTAATAGTTTTCTAGATGAATACAGAATAACGATATTCGAATCGTGCAATTAACCGTTTCCTTCATTTCTTTCGTTTCCCATTTTAAATCAATTCTATGATATTAGTAAAACCTGTATTTTTTCCTCGATCTAACCCATTATTACTATAATTCTGTTTGTTATTTAAATTAATTCCTTATATGACAATGACAAATATTCAGAAGAATATCAATGATAAATTGTCACTCTGTAATGTGATCAGAAGAGTCCATAGTCAGATCGTAGAAAGATGAGCATTGAGAGAGATCGAAGCCTAACGATAAATCTTACAATTAACTTTTATTTCCTTTCAGCTATTTTTATATCAAGTAATGTGTAATTACTTAGTTTTTTGATTAAAATCAAACTCTCAATCAAGATTGGTATAAAAATCTAATATGTATATTATTATGTCAAGTAATTCCTTTTCCCGATTATTGCTTCATTTTTCTTACATTTTTTTCTTTTCTAATGTTATCTACTTTACATTGTTCTTTAAGAGGTTGAATGATAAATCAAAAAGAATTGTTTGGGATGAATGATAAATTCTTCGTCTAGAATTCTGGAACACTATTTAAATCTCTCTCTCTCTTTCTCTCTCTCTCTATCTATCTATCTATCTATCTATCTATTTTTTTTTCTCGTTCCCTTCTTGCCACTGTTACTTACCATCGATTTTTTTTCCTTTTCTGTTGCAGGTAAGCGACTCTACAACTATCGTGCGGCGTACCGAATAGACGCCGCGAGCTTTTCGAGACAGCCTTGGAAGTTGGCCGGACGCCTAGGTGTCCCTTTCGGCGGCGTTCCTGGGATAATATCCCCTTCTATCTTCCTCCTCCCCCTCCTTCTTCCTCTTCCTCAACATTTCTCCATCGTCGTCTTTGGCCCCGCAGCCAATTATTATCTCTCTTGGTTCCAGGCCAGCCGAAGAAAACCACTTTGCGCGACGCTCTAATCATAGGTCCACGCACACCCGGATTACGTTCGAGCTTTTGTTCATTAGCCTTCCATTTCGTTTTAATTGGCAGTTTTGACGGTAACCTGTAACAGATATCGTCTTCTTGCTTTCTCGAGTTCTAGATCTAACCGCTTGATTGGATTTGATGCTCTTTTTTATTTAACTCTCTTTCTCTTTCTCACACACACACACACACTCTCTCTCTCTCTCTCTCTCTCTCTCTCTCTCTCTCTTTTTCCTTAGCTCGAAATTTAATCTTCTTTTTATCTTATTTCATCGTCCTCTCTGTCTTCCACGAAATTGTTTCTATTATTTCATATGGATCATTTTTTTTTTCTCTTTCGTTATTAATATTGACATACAATGTATTTTTTAACAACGTTGAAATTGTTTATATCTTAAGAAAGAGAGCATAGAATGATTTTTTCTCGATATCGTATCCTATGACTAGTGTCAAGAGGAAGGTAGTAACTTCAAAAAATCTAGTTTTCTTTTTTTTTTTTTTTTCCCTGTAAATATATCGAGAATCATTATTAGAGACATTCTACGAAGTTTTCAATAAATAGGGATTATCCGTTATCGTTATTTTTTTGCGAACCTTAAAATTATCCATCATCGCTTTAAATAACAGATAATTTCATCTTACGGTTTACTTCAGCGATCGTAGAAAATAATACATTTGGACGGAATAGTTACGAAGCAAGGCTTGTTATTAGAAAAAAAAAAAAAAAAAAAACAACAATATTCGTACAGTGCACTTTTTCTATTTTTAAAATCACAAAATGAAACGGATTGCGGTACGAAGACGTGAATGATTTTAATTGATTGACAGTTTTTCTTTCGAGAAATCGAATATATATGGGAAAATAATATTTTTTCGTCTACGTAGATCAAGATTACGTCGTAATATTGTGTATCTGACAGGATGTAGGGAAACATTTTAATATATATCATGCTTCATGCGATTTATTGAGAGAGAGAGAGAGAGAGAGAGAGAGAGAGAGAGAGAGAGAGAGAGAGAGAGAGAGAGAGAGAGAGACAGAGGAAAGGGAAAGGGAAAGGGAGCACAGCCCAAAGCATGGAGGACTAATGGAATAAGCTTTTTTTTTGCAGAAAAATTCCGATAAATCGAGATAGAATATTATTCACATAGATTGACAAGTCTCGTATCGTTCGAGCGTTCCTACGATTCTTTCTTCTTTTTGCCCTTTCGTCCGGAAAATTGCTTTTCCTATATGCCTCGCCGATACAAATCGAAGTACAACCTACTACCCACCCTGTTTTTCCCAGTACACCGCTTTTGTAAAAGTCATGGAACGCAAATCCATGGGAACTCCTTCCTATTCCAATTTAGTTTCATTTAGAGAAATCTTTTCGAAATAGTAAACAACAACAACAAAAAAATTCTTTCCAACATATTCAAATATTGAGATATGTTTCATATTATAATAACTTTGGCGCACTTTAATAGGTATCATAAATTTTTCATTTTTATTTCAATCAATGAAACTTATTTTCAATTTGAAATACGAGTTATCACGAATGAGACATGATCGAGTTAAATCATGAGGCTAAAATTATAGATAAACGGTATTCGTGATTGTGTCCGAAAGGTCCTATCAATGGACATTTTGAAACTTCGATTTTTGGTCAGATTCAGAGAAAATTCTCGTAATCTCGATATTCCCAGATGAGAGCTATTACGTATTCCTCGTATTTACATAGAGCTAATTAACATGCGTTCTGTATGCAATAATTGACGTGAGCTCCCAAGTTATAACACCAATAAACGATCAAACTTGATCTAATTATCGTTCGTGGTCGCGTATCGACGTCGGTATGTATGTACTGAAACGCAAAGTGCTAATTTTGAATTCGACGCTTCGTGACCATAATAACAACGTTCAGTCAATGTGTTACATATCATCTTCATCTCTTCATTTTTATTACTTGCCATGCTTCTGAATTTGATATGAAGATATACAAATAATTCAGTTAGAATCATCGCTTTTAATAAAGTGATTATAATATCGTTTGCGTTATCTTCATATTTTTAATAATCATCTTTATTGAAATTATTAATTATATGATCGAAGGATCGACTATAAATACTGTAATAAATTGCACATCGAAACGCTTTCTCGCTTTCTTTAATCTCGAAAAATTTACTTATTAAACTTTTGAAGTATACTTATATACAGGTACATAAATATATATTGAAAAGTCGATGTAATTCGAAAGTTGACCGATTTAATCGTGCGATTGCCGTCATGGTTGAGGTTAAAAGAGAGAATGAGTTAATTGAAAGGAAAGATTCGGTGTAAAGTTGAGACTGGACAGTAGGACAGATATCGATTAACTCGAGGGAACAGTGTTCTGCTTTTTTAAATTAATTCCTATGCTCTTTCCTCTTCATTTTCTTCGGAATGATTTTCTTTGGAAGAATTTACACTCTCGCACTAAGTTAAACCACGACTGATAATTGCTCTCTAATTGAACTTCCTCTAAACACAAACTATCTGTTAGTCACTTTAATCACTTCATTGCTTAAAGCGAGATAATTTCACGATGTCATTGTTTCGATCCGAGCGAACTATAATGGAATTATACGCACGATCGAAGAGGGAGAACGAGAGACAGAGAGAAAGAGAGAGAGGGATAGAGAGATAGAGAGTTGCCTTCAGATCGTAATAATGAATTTCTATTTCAGCTTATTAGATTATAATTTTTTTTTAAATTATGAAATTTTTGTATTATTACTTCATATAATCGATATTTACATACTTATCTATCTATCTATCTATAAAGATTTTACGATCATGTTCTACAACTATGAAAGTTTCATGATCGCTAGATGTTCAATGTTTTTACATTTACTAACTTTAAACATATGCACATATTTATTTTTACGAAGGCGTATCCGACATTTTAAGAGTAATTAGACCAGGATCATTGCACAACAGCCCGGCGCTACGTTTCTCTCACGTCTGGTTGGTATAAAATGGAGCGTGACGTACGTGTAGAATAAAGATTATGAAAAAATTCCCGTCAATTCGCCTTTCACGAAGAGTTTTTTCTTTTCCTCTTTTTATTTATTTTTTTCTTGTTTCATTATTTTCTTTTTTCTTTGTTTTTTTTTCTTTTTTCCTTTTCGTTTTCTCTCTCGTTGGAAAACCACCAACGTCGAGAAGGGAGGAAGCGTGAGAAGAATCCATGGGAAGCCAACGATTTATGGCATCGGCCACGTGGAACGGAATATTAATTTAGAAAGAAAAAAGGAAACCTTTAGCAGAGGATATAATTACAAAACGTTTACGCGTTCACGGTCGTCAAAGTGTGTCGCTTTATTATATATTTCACTCTACGAGAAAGCTGCGTTATTTGGTCCATGCGATGAAGTGAGCCGATTAAAAAGACAAAGTGTATATCGTTAACGACGCCATCTTTTCTCATATCGTAACGTGTGAGTTCCAATAAGAAATCGACCTCGTTTTTCTTAATCTTCTTCTTCTTCTTCTTCTTCGAGAATCGATCAGTTATCGATCGTAATAAATATTCATCAAATACTTAATTGCTCTTGCAGGTATTTGTAATTTGTTGTTATTTCGATTGTCAATTTATGAAATCTTTTTATGAAATGCTTAAATTAAAAATGACTTTTTACGAGAACGTTAATCGAAGAAATAGTTCTTGAGAAAATGATCGAATCTATCGAAATTGCGGCGTAGTTCGTTCTGACGGCTAAGAATTTTTATTTCAAGATATTATTGGAAAAAGCTCTATACTACTTGAATTTCTCTATTTTCTTTATTTATTTTTCTTTTTTTTTTTTTTTTTTTTTCTTTTTTACGGTTGAACGCCACGTGCGAATTATTGAGTTGCGTCATAACGATATAACATAGAGGAATCTTGATGGATCTGCGTTCAAAGTCACGTGCTTTTTATACCGATCAAACGAATTTTCGAGTTTTATACGATTTGCATTGCCACGATCACGTACTTGCAAACCGACCAACCGTATTTGTTCAATACGTTATCCTTTGTAGAATTGTGAAACTTTGTGCGCCTTTCAATCCCTTTCGTTCTCTATGTTCTCCGTTAGTACTATTGTACAAAGACTCGTTTCGGGTTTATACAGGAAATTCCTTTCTTTTATCTCCGTATCTTTGTTCAAACATTTGCGATGAGTTTACAGAAAACAATGGACAACAAAGGAGGTCGAGTTAAATGTTGAATTAATTCCATGCACGAGTTTGCATGATCAGTTCAATTATAATTTCGGCACGTGACTTTTATTAAAAGGAATTCAAACTATTAAGTAAATCGAGCACGAAAATATTTCCAATACAAAGATATTTGATAATATTGATTTTATACTTTTTGTTTCCGACGAACTACTTACAAAATTGATCACGTTTCACGCGTTGGCGTTTGTCACTGAATACTTTCGGTGAAACAATCAACAGTTTCGACTTCATACCTTCTAATCGACGCATGTAAATACATACATACATATATGCATAGATCCATGCATACGATGAATTCACATTTCATTCGACCCAACGCATAATCGACGTCTCTCCTTGCGTACGATCGAGAAAGTAGAGGATCGCCAGCAATGTATAGACGGTGGCGTGCACAAACGTCCTTTTCATCGAAGAACCGTCGATATATCCAGTACATTGGCAGCTCGAATGGATTGCGTCTGGGTTTGCTGCCAATGAAACGCGAATGCGCAAACGAATATGCCAGAGTCCGGGAAAGTTTGAACGACGTGACGTAGAAAGATACGTTTCATTCGTACTTCCGTTTCCGGTGTCGTCGTCGTCGTCGTCGTCGTCGTCGTCGTCGTCGTCGTCGTCGCCGTCGCCGTCGCTACCGCCGCCGTTGTCATCGTCGTCGTCGTCGTCGTCATCATCGTCGTGGTCGTCGTTGTTGTTCTCGTTGTCGTTTTCGTTGTCGTTGTCGTTTTCCCATTTTCTTCGACATAATAGACAGAGAAATAAGCCACGACGACGACAACGATGACGGAGTTAAAGCGCGTTACGCGACGCCATTGTGTGATGCATCGCATCGAACACAAGAGTTTCGTCGTTTCTAGATATTGTCCGCTAAAAAAAAGACATATATGCCTACCTCCTCTTTCTCTACTCTGGCATCGTACTGTATAGTGTTGTGTACTGTTCCATTATCCTCCTACTCATCCGAATAAACTTTATAAACGTTCTTGGATATCTACGAGCTTCTGTCTGCAGCAGAAACGACTTAACGTTTTCTTATCGCGAGAAAGAATCCGTTTTCTTTCCTTAAAAGTTTCTTTTTCCTCTGGACTCCTCTTTCTTTCGCACGATTTAAGTTTTCTATTGCGCGAAATAAAAGTTCGACATGAAACAAGGTCTTTTAATTTCGATGTGATATAAACGATCTAATTCGATTTCGAGTCGATATTTTCTCTTAGGTACGATAACGTATTACTAATTAAGATTTTTAATAAAACAGAAAGGAAAACAGACAGACAGATAGACAGACAGGGAGAGAGAGAGAGAGAGAGAGAGAGAGAGAGAGAGAGAGAGAGAGAGAGAGAGAGGAACACATAAAATAAGCGAAACGGCAAGACTCGATTTGTAGCCTGCATGGGCTGAGTTAGAGCACTCGCAGTAAATAAAGTGCAACGTTGGTTTCGCCTTCTTCTTTCTCTCGTACGGACCAACGCCGACAATGAATCCCTTGCGGAGCCCGAGACTACAGAAAAAAGGGGGAAAGCGCTGAGAAAAAATACGACTGTGTCTGAACTCGCTTAATGGCGTCGAGAACTCTATCTACGCGAGGTCTTCGTCGTCTTTTTTCTACTATTTTTTCCTTTTTTCTTTTTTACCTTTCTTCTTTTTCCTCTTCTTTTTCTTCTTCTTCTTCTTCTTCTTCTGTTTCTGCTTTTTCCCATTTTCCGCTATAATTTTTCTCTCTTTTTCTCTATTTCTTTCCTTTTTGTATCTTTTTCTCTTCTAGAAGTTTCCGAAAGAACGTCAAAGTAATTTCCGCGAAAAGCCTAGAAGCTTCCTCCAATTTGTACGATTTGCAACGCTCGACTCGGAATTGGACGACGGCATGGTCAATACTAAAAGAGCAAGGGTGCCACCAAAAATACGACGTAAAATTACCGACGTGATTTCGAAGGTTTCCTGAAAAGCCGAAAGTCCTCTAAAGAGTCTTTGAAATTTTCGTCGAGATAGCTTCCTGTGGTTACAAATTAAATCTCTCCAATTTCTTGCTTTTTGAATTACCAAGAGCTAATAATAGATCTATGATAAAAAAGAAAATATATAAATGATATTAATTCATAGCCCGTAGCTATTATTTTACAGATTAACATCAATACATATTCGTATAGTTAATTAAATAATATAATATTAAAATTTAATTGAAATCACAAGATATATCGTAGAACGTATTCGAAGAAGTGTAATTAATTTTCTTATATTATTATTATTATTATTATTATTATATATTTTCTTATATTATTACTGATATTTGAACGAACGTTTAACGTGTTTTCTTATCGACGTTTCGAATTTGAGAAAAAGGAGGAAAGAATAAAAAAAAAAACAAAGAATAAAAAAGAAAGAAAAAAATAACGAAACAAGAACACGTCATTTTAAAAGTTCGATAAATCCGTGCAAAGGTCGTAGTAGTATCTTCTACGATGGAGAAACTTACCCAAAGTAATCGTAAGTCGTGATCACTCGGGATCGTCTCGCAATTTTTACAATATTTCGCCCGACCGTACCAAGTTTCTCGACTCGCAATGAGGTGAGAGATATTTGAAAAAGAAAAGAGACGGAAATGCGTATAAAGAACAAGGTAGAGCAAGAAAAAGACAAAACTCATTCAGCGATCGTCGCGTCAGTGTGAATAACCTTGCGGCTTATTGCACACCCGGTCCAACGAGTTGACAGCGGATATGCAAATCTCGTTCATGGCCTGTTCAAGTCTTACCTCTCTTCTCTCTCTCTCTCTCTCTCTCTCTCTCTCTTTCTCTCTCTCTTTTCATCCTTATCTTTTCTTCTATTTTTCACTTCGTTCACTGTATCTCCCCGCAATGAAAACTCGTTCCTTTAATATTGCTATTCTGGAAAAGTGCGAGGTGAACATAGTACGGTAGAACCGAGAAGAAACGATACCTATCGCCATTTATCAATCCTTCAAATTTTTTTCTCTCGACGAAATTTTCTTCTCTATGATTAAAAATATTTCATCAATTTGTACAATTCATTTGATCGTTCATACTAGAAGATTTCTCTTTTGAATTTTTTTATATTTGCTTAAATAATTAATTTAATCTAAATAGAAACGTATTGATTGAACGTATATTGAAAAGTCAAACACATAGTTAATCGAAATTGTTATCCCACGATAACATCAAAGTAACTCATTCACAAATTTTGCGGTCTAATAAGTCATCGCATGATAATATATAAACCGTTAGAATCTATGTTTGTAGAAACGATCTGCGACGAGAGCGTTCCGTTCATTTATAGTAAAGTACACAACACTATAGGCGTCACTCGTGACACAACGTAGGAACGTACGTACGCGAACGCATTTTCATTCACGCGAGTGTCCAGTCTCTTGAATGGCAAACGAAACCGTGGGCGTACGTAGTGCCGTACGTTGTGCCGTACGTTGAGTGTGTCCGATCTCTCTACATATCCTCCTGTCCTTAAACAGAATTTTTTCGACTGTGAATGAATTTACACATACACAGTTTCTTTTTCTCTTTCTTTTTTCTCTCTTTCTCTCGTAACATCTTTCTCTTATTTCTTAATTCGCACTTAATTATTATTATTATTATTTTTTTTTTTTTATTTTATATAAATGTATGAAAATATGAAGCACAAATACGAGTTGATAATATCTTAATTTAATAATTAACATTTCGAGATTTCCTATTTTTTGTACTTCTTTTTTTCTTTTTTTTTTTTTCTTTTTTTTTTTTTTGGTAGAAATTTAATTTGTTCTTAAATATGATATATTATATATTTTTACTTTTTGTTAAAACATCGTTGAAAATTAATTAGCTTTATTATCGATCCTGCAATTTTATTAAACATTTATTAACGTCTAATTATCAATTGTAACATTGGAGTAATTTTTTTAAATCGTAAAGCAAAATTTACTGGAGCTACGATAGTTTTTGAAGTTCACACGATGATTTAAATCTTAAAATCACGATTCTTTTGGGCTAAAAAAAAATTTCAAAGCATCGATGACTGAAGAAGAAACTTTTTTTCCTTCGTGTTATCGTTCACCAATATTTTTCTTTGATCCACATTTTTCATACCGTCGCATGTAACTCCCAGCACGTGAATTATTTTCACGCTCTCGCAGTTTGAACTTACGAGATTGGATTCCTTTGTTTCGCGGACGCGAGTTTCCTTATTCTTTTTCCTTTCATTCTTTCTTCCTTTCATTCTTTCTTCCTTTCATTCTTTCTTTCTTTATTTCTTTCTTTCTTTCTTTCTTTCCTCCTTTCCTTCCTTTCCTTCTTTTTTCTTTTTTTCTCTTGAGGGACGACACACCGTACGTTTCCACTCGAGCTTATCCCAAACGCTGTTTTCACGGTGTTTTATGGAAAGCAGCAGAGCTTGTTCCTACTTTTCTTCTTCTTTCCTTCTCCTTTTTCCTTTTTTCTTCTTTTTTCAGCTAGTACCTTGCTGACTTTATGCTATGGAAATTCGCCTTACCAGCTGTAAACAATCTGCGTTCGATATATCTATCGCAAAAGTTTTGATGGAAACATTGTTGGGGTAACTTCTGTCTTCTTTTTTTCTTTTCTTTTCTTTTTTTCGTTTTTTTTTTTTTTTTTTTTTTGTTTATTTCCCGAACAACGCTACTAAATCCTTATTCTATCGATTTATATCGGTGTAAAGAAAAATAATATTAGAAAAAAATATTGAGATTAATGGACGATTGTTTACATGAGATCGAATCACAATGCGATCTGATATTGCATCAAGATAAAATAGATAATTGAAAAATATGTATGTAGTTTCATTGAAAAATGCAATTTTGTTCCTGTAACTGTTATAAGTATATTTCTGTGCTTTAGAAAAGTCTTTCATTCTTTTTTTTATCCAGAATTGAGTCGATTTGAAAATTTCACGTAAGATGTATTCTCTTTTTCGAAGTTAAAAGAGAATATCTTATCAGTATCGTATCTCGATAGGTACGACGAACTGGTTTATCGAGGGAGAAACAGATTCTTAGTCATATGTTCCGCTCGAAAGAACAGACAGTATTGGTAGTATTGAAATCCTTTGAGCTCTCATCCCTCGGGGTTGACCGTTGATTTTCAAGCAAGAAAGAGATGATACTAGCCAAGAAAAGGAACTAGAAAATGAAAGGTTCGAAAACGGTGTATTCCATAAACTTCTAGATTCACTATAAAAGTGAAAAATAACTGGAAGAGGGATAAAAATAAATTTTCGAAGAAATAGAAAGAATGTAAGAGAGAGAGAGAAGAATACGGAATAGTTCAGATTAACATCATCCTTCTGTAATGCCTTGTTTGTCCTACCAAACGAGCCATATAATGAAACCTCATGGGAAGCTACTATGTTAGGATGGATCAGAGATACTAGACCGCCGTCATGCTGTCATGGCGCGAACGTCAAAGTGGAATTGCAATTTGCAGTTGAGTTCGGCCGCGCTCGGAGACTTTGGTAATTAGGGACGAAGCCGAGTCGGTGAGTCGGCTCGAAGCGATTCAAGCAGTAGTGAGAAAGAGACGATGAGAGATTGTTCCGTAACAAGGTCAGCACTCGAAGGTGTATGTTAGTCCAGCTGTGGAAATTGACTCTACGTTGAAACGTATGCTTCCGTTTCTATCCCTTTATCCCAAGTAGATGATTTCAAGAGTTTCCTTGCTTATCATGCACTAACTTTGTACTTGCTAATTCTTCGTTCTATGAGTTCACTTTAATCGGACTATCAGTTAGCTAAACTCAGAATCTATGTTACTTTTGGTTTTAGAAGTATTTTGAAAATTAAATTATCCAGGTATACCTGTCGAAATTGTCTTCGTAGTATTTAAGGTAAATTTATAAAAAGAGAACGTATTTAAGAAAATTCATGAAAGACATGAGATCAAAAATTTTTCGCATTTAACACTTTAATTTCATAGCTTCATAGATAGGAATTACATTTCTCTATCGATATCGTATACTATAGTACTGTTGGTATATGTTTACATTTACAGAAGTAAAAGCTCCATTTTTCATATTTACCGATATTTTGAATATTCGTTCCGTCGTTCGAGATGATGCGGCGTCAGATTGCATCACAGCCGGGGATGCAACGTTCTGGCGTACGTAACTCGGATCGTAGAAAAAAAAGAAAAAAAAAAAAAAACTGATCGACCGCAACGAATTTTTAACGGATGCATCGCACGTGCTTTCTCTTGTGTGTATATACATAGAAACGGAATTTCACTTTACCTAACTGAAAGAACATTATATTTGTTTTTTTTTTTTTTTTACGTAGCTCAAGGATCGAAAAAATAAAAAAGTAATATTGTGTCGAGACTATTTGAGAATATATACATATGTAACTCAGTCTTTCTTTTTCTATTTTCTTTTTTCTTTTTTTTTTTTTTTTTTTTTTTTTTTTTTTTTGGTTAATTCAAACTTCTTCCCTATCTTCTATTTCACTCTATTGAAATCGCATGGTGCACCGCAATGTACAACGTCTCGTTGATGCTGGCTGGTTCGCTTCCTCATAGCGGTCGGAACGTTTATCGGATGGAAACCAATTCACTCTATTCACCGATATCGTTCGAAATACAATTCGCAAGTATCTGACCACCTTTTCTCCCTTTCTTTCTCTCTAACATGCACTGTTATCGTTCCTGCAGGAATATATACTCTTATATCGATGGTGTGTCTTAAATGTCTCATTTGAAACACGATACTCTCGAGATTTAATGTACGACAGTGATTTGATTCCAAATTATAGTTACATTTTTTCAATTTATCTTCCGATAGAATCGGACGATTGTTTAATTGAATATCTTCGATGAATAGAGAAAGTGAATAGAAAGATATGAAAGAAAAGGAATTTCTTTTTTTTTTTCTTTCTTTCTTTTTGTTGTTATTTTTCTTTTAAATGTTATTTTAACGACATGATAGAAAAAACTTTCTAAATGAAAGATTTTATATGTATCAATTAATTGTAAGATAAAACCGAGTTGATACCGTGGTTCAAGGAAAGGAAATGTTGGAATTGTTCGTAGGAAAAAAAAAAAAAAGAACAGTCAGTTGTTGGCGTGTAACGAAAAAGTAACTAAAAATGCGAATGGAAGAGAAGCGCGACGACCGTAGTCCGGTCGCAATGTTTTCGCCACGATCGCGTATTTTACGACAGATGGAATCTCGCTGCAAGAGAGCTTGTCGTCGGAGAAAGCAAAAAGCGCGTTCTGTTCCAGCGTATGGGAAGAAAAGCATACGAGAGGTAAACAGTTGCGTTTCTACGATTTTTTGCAACATGCGGATAGTTTGCGGACAGTACGCGGATTTCTAGCGATCTGAACTATTTCTTTCTCTTGCGAAAGAAATGAACGTTCTTTCGGAGAAAAATAATCGCTTAGAAACTTTTATATCATATATTGTTTTATTATGTTTAATTAATTATTTTTCATCATTAGATTATTTAAAATTAACTCCATATTATTTTCGAGGAAAAATCGACTTTTAATCGAATTGATATATCACAATAATTTTAAAAAATCGTAAGAAATAAATTTATAGAATATTTTAAAGAAGTTTGCTTTTATTTCGAAAAAAACGAGCATCGTTCTTTTCTTTGAAGTCGTATTGAATACAAATGAGATAAAGAATTTCTTAGCGTTCGATGATTCGTAAGTAATTGCCGTAACGAAAGAATTTCGATAAAATGGAAATGGTTCGCTTTTCATCGAGGAAGATTGTGCGACACGAGACGTTTATTACATCGCTTATGGAAAGAAGAAGGTTTTGCACGGGGATAGGAACGAGAAAGGAAGAAAATTAATATCGACGAGACGAATCGAGGCGAGACTAATCTGAGAAACTAGAGAGTACCTTGATTTAGAAGGGACAATATTGGCAATCAAGCTTTGAGCATAGTCAAGAATACACCGAGTATGAACGAGAAGGATGATGACTATAGTTTCATGAAGCAACGAAGCTTTCTGACGATCTCGCCTTTATGTATTTACAACGTTGAACTCTGTCTATTGTCTCGCTTCCTTCATGCTGATTAAAATTAGTTCGATGCGGAAGATTATGAACAAAGCTTTAGATATTCTATAAGCATACAATTTCTCCCTATGAAATTAATTATTTAAATTTTCTAAAACCATAATTCAACGATTATTCTCCTATTACCGAAATTTTAACATAGATATTTCTGATTATAAAGTCTATATCGTATTGTTCAACAACGATTCTTTTCAATTAATTTATCCCGACGAAAAAAGGAATCTACATCCTTAAACTTTCTCATATTTTCATTCACTATATACCTCCTTACTTTATATTAAAAACTTTGTTCCGTTCTCATCGTGTATATATATATATATATATATATATATATATATATATATATACACCTACTGGGATTTATTAGTACTTTCAAATTCGTTCTAATGAAATATGCGTACCATTTGAAACAATAAAAAGTAATTCGTCCTTGCCATCTTTTGTACGACAGAAAAGATAACTAACAAGTGTAATATTAAATATAAGCGCGTAGTTTCTTTTATGGGCTTGGCTACGATAATAAGGACGTATTACGAGTCTATTGTAACTCTTTTACGATTTCGACATTTTATATACACCGAAAAATGCAGCATGTTATATGTAGATCTTACGTTTTAACTTGAATTTAAGTGTCGAATAATTCCGCTTGGAATATTCTCAACTTTGTCTTGGCTTTCGCATTTACTCTTCTTCCTTTTCTTCTTCTTCTTCTTCTTCTTCTACTGCTACTTCTCTACTTCCTTCTCTCTACCTCCTACTTCTCTTCGTCTTACTCTTTTCTTTTTCTTCTTCTTCTTCTTCTTCTTTCTTCTTTTTTCCTTGCATTTCTCGATAGCACTCGACATTATCTATATACAAGCAGTCAGAGCACGTTCGCGCGTTCGAATATGCACCGAAACAAGACGCACGTTTTCTTATTGGAAATAGGTTTTCTCGCTCTGTCGATCGTGCGATAAATGGAATATTATCTTTTCTTTTTATCCCTCATTAACCCTTTTATCGTAAAACTTAACAAGTCTACAAAGTAGTTTGCCAATATGAATATACGATTGAGATAAAAAAAAGAAAAAACGAAAAAAAAAAAAAGAACGAATGAATGATTATCGAGTGCGAGTCAACAAAAATCGTAGACTCACAATTTTGTCTTATTCGTAGATTCATCCATTGATTAACTTCATCGTAAATATACTTTCATTAAAGTCTCACGCAAGTCAGCTGGAATGATTTGATTTACATAAAAGGCGGAAAATATTGGTGTTACTTGATAAGAAACTAAATGTCGACTCGTACTGCCTTTCGTAGATATGTATTTCATAATTTCCTATATTCGGATATTACCAGGATAGAGATATAGCCGTACAAAGTTTTTCGTTTTTATCATTGCAGTTATCATTCGCGAAAGATTATTCAGACTAAAAAGATTATTCAACTATTCGACGCTAAAAGAAAATAAATGATATTTTTTTTTTTTTTTTTTTGTAATAATATCGAATATTCAATAACTTGAAGAACGAATATGTTCTTCAAAGAGATAGGTAACATTTTTCCGCTTCAAATATTTCGATCTTTACACGTGAAACATTTTAATATTTTATACGTACGTTTCAATTTCTAATATAACACGTTTTCTGATTCGAACTCTTTCACATTTCTATCAATAATATCTTATTATTCATCTACGATGAACAAAAAATATTGTTATCCCCGTGGCTAATTTTGTATGTCAAAGTGAAATATAACTGTGATAAGTATATTAAAGTACAATCGAATACATTTTATATGTTTCTTATAATATCATCTCTTAAGGTTTTCTTTCTTTCTTTCTTTCTTTTTTTTTTTTACAATTAACAATAATTATTGTAGGGAAAATGTTTTCGCGATATAAACTTTCGGGATTATAGAGAGCTAGATATAATTCATAAGTATATGAAATAGTATATTTCCTTTTCCATTGTATGAAAAGACACAGTTAAAATGTAAAAGACACCGCGAAACTGCTAGTTTTGAATAATTCATGACGTTTAATACAACAGTACGATCTCTTTTACTTCATCGGGGCTTAGAGAAAAGTCTCAGTAAATTACTCCTCTTTCATTCCATTTCATTAACCGTTTAATCGGTTTCTTTCTTCAACGCTCCAAGACCAGTACGTTCGTAATATCCTTCAGTTTCGATTTCGTGTAGTTTCCTCTAATTGCGAATATTTTTTTCTTTTTCTTTCTTTTTTTCTTTTTTTTTTTTTTTCTTTTATTTTCTTTTTTATTATTTTTTTATTTTATTTTATTTTATTTTTTTTTTTAATCCAACATTCGAACGAAAAGTCGTTTGGAATATTAAGTTCGTCCGCTGGGAAATTCAGCGTATTCCATCCATGAATTCTGGTCAACTACAAAATTCTCATTTTAAAATTTTACACGTTAAACCAATCAGAGAATATTTTTTATCAGGTAAATTTCTTACAATATATAATTCGCGACATACCATCGTCGTGTGTCGTTGAATCGATCGAAAGGGAAAAAGTAGTTTTTCTGTATCACGAGATTTTGCCGGCGATAAAATAAAATCAAATTCGATCGAACGAGTGTGTCGTACCACGTGTAATATTATCGTACGAGTTCCTTCGACTACCGATTAATGCAAGCGTGGGTGTAGTTATATGTATGTCGTACGCTGGTACGAGTTTTACCTCTGTTGGTTTTGCTATCTATCACCATGAAGTAATTCGATGCAGATATTTTTCTTTTTTTTGTTTTTCTATGTTTTCATTGGAAATCGAAATTTGCACCGAAGGAAAAAAGTGAGTTTTGTAATTCGAAAACTATGTAAGTATATGCCACAAAAACGTTGGTAATTTAAAAGGGAGTAGGTGGTGGTGGGGGAGGGAAGGAAATAAAGGAAAAAGAAAAACCATCTTGTTAAAACGAACAAACAAAGTTTGGAATTTTTATTTCACTGGCGTATAACTTCCCTCGATAGTTTTCGTATTATTTTTACTATTTGCCTGTTATAGTCGCTTTCTCTCTCCGTTCTCAGACACCTCCGACCCTCGACCTCCACCTTCTCCGTCAGCTCCCACATCGTGTAGAACGTGCATGCTCTCTTAACCTTCATTCGCCTTCCATTTTTCCTTCGAAACGCAACGTTGTACCGTTAGAAATCTTTCCGTCATTCGTATAAACGTATAAAAATTTGAATAATTATTGAAACAAATGGTTGTATATTTTCTATTTATTTATTTATTTTTCTTTTTATTTATTGAGAGCGTAAAAATATTATTCGAATGTATTATACAATTATTCGATATATCGTCATATAAATAAAGTAAAATTTATTTTATAATTTTATTTTTAATCAAAAAGGATTACACACACACACACACACACATATATATACAAATTTCGATAACGCAGAAAGTAATAAAGCCAAAGAGCAACGTGGAAATATCAATGATCTATGGTTTGAAAATGATTCCATATTCAAATAATGTGCATGTTAGTTCTTTGAAAATGGATATGACGTTGTCATCATGGTCTACCCTTTCTCGAAAGCACCCAATTTGAAAGGATCGAAAGCATAAAATCGAGGTCGAACATCCTCCTCTGTATCTCGTTGTACTATCGCTTTCGCTCTTCGAAAGCACGAAAAAGCGCATTGAAGGATGACTGAACGTCTTGTAGGAAAGCTCTTCTCGTCGAAGAAAAGACACGTTGCTGTTTCTTTTCCTGACTTTACCGTGATAAAACCTTAAGAGTACTTTCTGAAGCTGCATACGATAGCACACGTTCGATGAACTTTAAGAAAAATTGATTATTTTTACTCCGATCACTTGGGTTTCCTTAAATGGGAGAAAAGATCGAATTGATTATAATAATTCTTTTTTTTTTTTTTGTTCATTTCTACCTTTATCGTATATACCTATATCATAACTTGTTAATGAACATATTTTTGAAATGTGAAAAAAAAGATATATTATTTGATTTTTTCAAAACTATGAAGAAGAAAAGAAAATCACAATGAAGAAGAAATATCCGATTTTTATGAGCATCCTTCAATATTCAAAAGTTTTTCGCATTTAAATCCGTTTTCACCAATAACGTTGCTATGTAGGCAATATGTATACTCATATGAAAGCAATGCTCGCTCAAAAGTGCTTCGTAATTGTGCACGATATTCATTGATTGAACTTCAATCTCATTTATCCTATTCAAATTAATTGTAACAGTTTGTTGAATTCTCATCGATAAAGTATTACATTGAAATCATCGAACAGCCCTTACGATCATTGATTCACAGAGAACAGGTATGTAAACATTTTAATATATTCTTTTATTAATTAAATATTACACATATATAGATACTCTACAATTCGATCATACATAACGAATATACAACTTTTGTTAGATCTACACTTTTATTTTTACACTTGTAATATTTTTGTGGTAGTTCCCATTGTTGTTATTAATTGTTTTCTATATTAATTATTTTCAATGGATTCTTTTAGACAAAAGATGTCATAATTTCTGAATATGAACGTTAGAGATTAAAGCAAGAAAATTTCCATTGATGAAGTTTATCAGATTCTATGCGATAGTAAGAAACAGCGATGAGTGTCGCAAAAAGTAAAGCTCGATTCTTACGCTTAACAGAGTCTCGATGTATAGCCTTCATAGGTAGATGCACCTGTTAGCATTAAGTATGGGCACGAGGAAAGTGAGTCAGCTACCCTTTTCTTTCTCGTCATATAGCGTCGAGCATGAAGAAGAGATTAATTACATCTTCTTGTGTATCATGAGCAAACACGTTACCTTCTACCCGCTTGAAAAGGCACTCTGACCCTTTTCCTTAAGCTTTTGCGTTCTGCTCGGCTAAGAAATTTGCTAATCAGCAGAAAGTTGCTTTTTTTCTTTTTACTTTTTTTTACTAACACACATATTCACTAGCATTTCATTTCTCTCTCGTTATCTAATTCTTTTTTTTTCATTCTTCCTTTCTTTCTTTCATTCTTCCTTCCTTTCTTTCATTCTGTCTTTTTTCCTTTCTCTTTTTACCGATTATCAGAAGGTATTTATTTGCAAGATTTCCAAACCATTTTTAGCTCTTATACGAACCTCTTTGTGGTTTTGTATCCATGCAATTTTGGACGAGGTCGTAAAGCTTTTATTTACCGAAGAAAGAGGTGTACCTTTTCAGCTCGTAAATACATGAATGAGGTACAAAAATATTACGATGCGTGAATGCAATTTTTGACGACTGGTTTTGCCGTCAACTCGTCCCTTGTAGCTCTCTCAGACCACAAATACATACTTTTCGTGTATATCTATGTGTTCACCAATCGATAAGTCTAACTTTCGTTCGTTGAAAACAAAGTTAAATCAAATCGACGTTAAGTATGAACGACGATTGGTCGTTTAGCAATCTTCTTCAAAATTACTATCGACATCTTCAACGTAAAAATTTATTTCCTACAAAGACTTGTTTGATTATATAAATGAAGACGTACGTTGAATAAAGTGAAGCTGATAATTTTTATTTTCGTAAAAGTATCGAATGCAAAATTACTTTGATCTTGTTCAACTAACAATTACTGTTAAAAATTTTAATCGAAGACATTAAGAAAAGGAAAGAAAGTGAAAAAGCAGAATACAAACGAAACGTTTACTTATAAACGAACGAAAAGAGAGAAAGATAGAAAAAAAAGTAATGGTTGACGGGCATATTGAAAAAAGTATGCTCGAAGGAGGCGTCATCCGAAGGAATATAGAGCTTAAGTTCGAGTGACTTAAAACTCGCCAGAGACCGAGTAGAAATAAACCGCTAGAGTTATGCGGGCAGATAGTGACACGATGGATTAACGATCTTTCGAGAACACGAAAAGAGGAAAGTAAGAAAAAGTAAAAGAAGAATAGTAAGGGAAGAAAGGAAAGAGGAGAAAGGAGAAAAACTTTTAATTTATACCATGGAAGGCCCCCGCCGTCCCTGTGCATAATACTTCTTTTTTTCTTTTCTCTTTTTTTTTTTTTTTTTTTTTTTTCTTCTTCTTCTTTTCCTTCGTTCTTCTTTTTCTTTTGCTTTTCTCGATATCAGAACCAGTCCATTCCGTATTTCCTCATGGATACAGATCCAGCTTTTGTACTTTAGACTGTGTCCGTCTTCTACCGGCCGGCTTTTATATCTCTTCACGAAGTCAGGTGAAGTGACGTGGAAATGCAAGATACCGCTGTCTCCATTGGTAGGAACAGAGTTATAGAATCAATGGAATTCGAAAGATATTTTTGAAAGAAAAAAATTTTCTATCTTGGCTTTCTATAAATTTTTCTTTAACAAACAACTTCGATTGGACGTTTTAATTAAATGTAGAACTTTCACGAGAACACTGTATTTAACGATTCAAACATGGTGAGAATTTATTTTTTTCTGAATAGGTATTTAATCTAATGAAGAAGAAGAAAAAATATAGTTTTTTATTTTGTAAGTATATTGATTAATGCAGATGTCAATTTCAAGTTTGTCGAAACACTTCTTTCTTTCTTTCTTTCTTCTCTTTTTTTTTTTTTTTTTTTTTTCTTTTTTTTTTTTTTTTTCCTTGAAAATAAATCATTGCTTGTTTAAAGTTTGATTAGCCAACCGGTTAGCTCGTTTTTTTTTCTTCTTTTTTCATTTTTTCTCTCTTCGATTATTTAATTTTGTTAAACTTCTAACCATATTATCGTGACACGCGTATCCGTGATATAATGACATTGCAATAAAATCTTACTCGACTACGAATTTGTAAGGAAAGCTTTTAATCTGTTATAGATAAGTAACATAACTGTTAATCGCGAGTAAACCAATTATCTTCTTTCATAATATCGAACGATGTAAAGTACATTATAAATAAAATATTACTTTATTTTCCTTGAAATCTATATATATATATATAAATGATAAATGATTAATATATAAATAATATTCTTTATCTCACTTTGTAGATTATTACTAAATGCATTTATAAAGTTTAGAAAAAGTTTAAACATTCGTAGAATCTACCTACGTACTGATAAATAAACTAAGTGGAAGGAAATAAAGAAGAAAAAACAAAAAAAAAAAACAAAAAAGATTCAACTTATATGAAGTACTCTATAATTACTAAAACGATCATTCAATGCAGATAACAAAAGCTTATATATATCTAGTTTCTTTATACAATAGGCAATAGTTGTTGCGACTGAGGCACAATAAGACGCATTTGTAATAAGTACATACATATACATTTTCAAGGATGAATCGTGCAGTTACTATGATTATAACCATTCGAGATAGCAAATTACATGTTTTCTTTTTCTAATAGTCTCTCAGACGCAATGTGGAGTAGAAGAGGAAGAGAACTTTCTAATATATTCTCATTGTATCCGAATGGGCGATATTTCAAAGGTGGTTTAAGATAGCGTCAAGATGACGGCTACCGAAGGAGGCGATACTCATTGACCTCGACTTCCCACTCGTTCGATCTTTAAAGAGCAGGAGCGACTCCTTCATTCATAAAGAGGAGAACGACGATGGTTCTGGTGACGATATCCGTGGTGGTGGATGTAAACGAAACATATTTCGTCTCGCGACTTTGTACTAACGTGGGCGTGCCCGACGAAGAGCTTTGCTAATCGAGTTAGTCGTATCTATAGCAGCGGAGAACAGAGTAGAAAATGTATTACTCGCTCGGTTAGAAAGGAGTATTATAAATTTTCCATAAAGAAGAAAGATATATGCGAGAGATGAAGGTAACGTGGTCTTTTACCGTTTAATCGTTTAACATATTTCGTTTTTTTTTTTTCCTTTTTTTTTTTTTTTTCTTTTTTTGGCGATTCGCCTCTTTATTCATATTTCTCTCTTTATAGAAAGCGTAGTAATGTGTGCAAAATGTTCAGTATGGTAAAAGAAATTTGTTTTTTTTTCGTCTTTTTTTTTTTCTTTTCTTTTCTTTTCGTTAATCAAACTTCATTATTTTGATCTTTATCGAATATTTTATATTTTAAGTACATACATATATTGGTACCTATTCAAGAGTTGTCCTTGAACATATCTCCTTGTTCCAAATCTTTCGTAAGAAGTACGAGCAATGTTGTTTATCTTTGTACGTGCGCTTTAAGTTGCGGTAGATCATTATACGATTCCTGAACACGGGTATCCAGAGACCAAGGGATAAATCGGACACGCTCGAGTTACATCGTTGGACGTGGATCGTATATCGCTATCAAGGAATATGTACGAAGAGGCACGGGAGACCGTGAAATATTTAATAAGCTTGGGTGCACGTAGAGTAAGTTGGGCTAAGTATGCCTACGCAATTTGGTACCATCGAGATAACGGTTGGTACACGTAATAAGTAATCTACGTCGTTGAGTACAATCTGCATGATATACGTGAGTGAATATACGAAAATAGACAAATAGTGATCAAGTATAATTGGCGAATACTCCAATTAATGTAATCTCACCAACGAGCTTCTTCCTTGTTTTCTTCCTTGATGATAATAAATATGATCGTAGTAGCGATTAAAAGACATTAATATCGAAGAAATTTAACGAGATCTTGGAATCGTTTTTCTTACTTAATACTTCGGAGAATATTATTGATGCAATAGATATATTCAAAGAACGTCTGACGATAAATAAAATTGTTAATATAACGTTGGTATGTACGTTCGTTTGAAAAAAGTTAATTAACATATCAATGTCATTATACAAAATTCATAATAATTCATATAAATTTATTTCTATTTTTTTTCTATTTTTTTTTTTTTTTCTTTTTTTTTTTTAACAAAATATTTATTCATTTAGACGATGAGTGATAGAGATTAGTCTAATAAAGCAAGGAACGAAGACACACGTACATACGCGTTCCTCTCTACGTATTTCTACCTTAACGAATTCGCTCGAGCGTCCGATTTTCACGCTCCAACGAGTGATACCCAGAGTGCTGGATGTGCAACGAGATGTATGTCGGGTCCATGTACCCGCGTCAAACAGCGGGCACCTGTGGTGCGCTACACACGCGCCAACACGTTTCTCGAGATAGTTTCGAACCGGACGACACGAAGTAATTAATGCAGGAATTAACCCTCGAGGTTAATGATAAGCATTAACGACTAATCACCGTCTGTACGGTACTCAAACATTCACGTTCTCTCTCTCTCTCTCTCTTTCTCTTTCTCTTTCTCTCTTTCTTTCTACCACATGGACCAGATACGCTTTAAAGGACTGGGAACAACGCCTCTTACTCTTTGGTCAACGCTCATTAGCGGTGATATCTTTTCGTCTGGTGTTTAACTAAGATAAAGTTGTAGCTTTCTCTATTGGATAGCAGTATATAAGAAGATTAGATTAGAAATATCAAACTGTTTAGTTTTCCTTTTTCTTCAATGAACAAGTAAGTAGGAAGAATTAATTGACATTCATAATAGCACCTATAAAATTATTAAATTTATTTCTATTTAGTTTTAAAGAATAAAATTTTTCATTTTCTCCTCTATCCAATCACTCCGAACTATTTTTCATAAATATAAAGAATCTCATCAAATTCAGACGTAAGTGAAAAGTTAATAGATAAATAATTCACGTATCGAATCTCAAAGTTAAATTGCTAATTTGATGCTGATACTCGAATCCCTTCGTATCTTTAATCCGTTAAACGAAACCATTTGAAATCCGATAAAAGAGTCGGACAGTCAAAAGAGAGAAAGTTTTTCGTCGATATAACGGTACAACGCTCTTAGTACTGAAGCTCTAAGCTTTGAATTCCAAATATCATTTATCCGAATTGTACATCTTTATTGCATGACAGTTTCCGTGCGTCGTAAAGTCCTACAGATAGTTTGAAGTTATCGTGCACGTCGGATATCCGATACTCTCAGCAATGACATTACGTTGACCAGCTTGAGTGGAAGCTCGTCTTTATGTATAGGTATGTATATGCGTATGTGTATCATATGTATATATGTTATAGGAAGTATGATTTTCCATCAAGAAGCTTATCGAATTTCATACAGCGGAACCCACTCGACCGATCGCCACGCCTCTCTGTCCGGACTAATACGGCTAATTATTCGACCGATTGCGATCCGTTTACTCGGCTACACTTATCTGCTTTCAGCGATCAACCGCGAAGGCAAAGTAGCCTAGTGGCAGTGGCTACTACCCGGATATAAATTGTTTCTAAATTACATTGGCTAGGGATCGATCGACAGATAAATAATACTTATCCCAGATTAATTGCGCAGTGTTATAAATCGATGTTGATTCTTTCAGTAGAATTAAATATATCTATACGCCGTATTTTTGATCGACCGATATTTTTAATATTTCCTTGATATAATCTCTTTTTTTTTTTTTATCTCTTTTAATAAGTACAAAAAGAAACAAATTGAAGATAAAAATTAAGGATAAAAATTTCAAAGACATTTATGTTTTCTTTATAATATTCCCATTACTTTCATATTTTTAACGATGAATGTCAGGAGTGCGGTTTATCTATGGAAAATGCTTTTAATAATAATGATTCGATATTCTCACGATTACGAAGCTATCATAAAAGCTGTGCAAATATGAGCTTGCGTGCATCGACTAACTTTCTCTTTCTCTCCTCCCACTATTTTACAACGATATAACGTAACAGTCGACAGCTAACTAAAAAATATATTCGTTCCTCTCTACTCCCATCGTTAGTTTGGTAGTAGAAAATTTCCTTAATTTTCTCAGGGTAAAATTGCCTTAGGGGTACGATAGGAACAGGGGTTGATCCGCCTTCTACGTTGTAGTATGTGTATATCCGACCGTTAAGCCACTCTGTTACCTTCTTAAAAGAGGGAAAAGGAGCGAGAGAGAGAGAGAGAGAGAGAGAGAGAGAGAGAGAGAGAGAAGGTTGTATAGACGGTAAAGTAGAGATTCGTAGGGCGACGTGAAGTATGCACTTGACGCACGCAAGCCGAAATCTACCGTACATAAGTTCCGTTCGTCACTCCATCCACCCCCTACGGCATTTACGTGCCTCTATCCACCTTGGCAACCTGTTCCGGAATTCAACTCCTTTTCTCTTCGCCCTATGCCTTATTTTCTATATCGTCTAACTCGACGGCTCCTGCTTCATACAAAACCTAGTTTCTTTATATTTCCCTATTTTCTCTCCCTCTTTATTTTCTATCTATCCCTTTTCTCAAAGATTGCTGCTTACAACCATTCACTTGAAGCGCATCACTTTCTTCGATCTATTACTACTTTTATCTACCTCTTTGGTCATTGATATCAAGGGAACAAAATAGGTCGATCCGAGAAGACCGACGAGAGCTTTCTTGAAAGTGAATTAACCCTTTTGATCGAAAGTTGGAAGGCTTCTTTTTGAATGTTTCGTTCCGATTTCTGGAACTCCGATTGAAGGATTACTCTATTTTAATGATACCAGCAAAAAATCGCAACTAGGTTTTAATGAGTTCTAAGAGTTTTAGAACTGGATTTATAGTTTTACGTTAACTTTTTCTAAGACTGAATAAAGGTTAATAACTATAAAGGTTAATAACTTTAATTCTACTTTATTACAGGATGAAGAAATTCGATACTATCATCATCAATGGAATACTTAACAATTTTTTTTTTTTTTTTTTTTTTTAATGAAAATGTTTGTAATTAACAAAATTTGGAGCCATCGCTATTTTTCATCGTGCATTGACATAATGAAATCTATTCTCTCCTTCTCTCTCTCTCTCTCTCTCTCTCTCTCTTGCGCGCGCGCGTGCGCGCGTTAACAATTTTAGTGACGCTCGAATTTGTAATTTCGAATCGTTTTAGGAAAATCGCAAGAAAAAAAAATATTTGAACTACCAAGAGGAGTATGATTCAATGATAGTACATGAATCTTCCATCGTTAACAATAGAGACTGTGCAATCTCGCGACAGAGTAGCCAGGTCAACCGTTACTCCCTGTGTTCGTTGGCAGATTAATTGGCAATCAGTGCATCGAAAACTACTTTCGTTAATTCGATAGAAATGGTTAGTTCATTCGAATCCGTTCGAATGTGTTGAACCGAATGATTGGATGGATGGTGAACGCGAGATGCACACACATACTACGTATGTTCGCTTCGTGGAACACGACGAGGAAAATAAATAGTCTCTCTCTTTCTACAGAAAGTCCGTTCTTTTTAACCAGTCGGCTAGATGAATTTTTCGACACCGACACAACGTTCGATTTATTATCCAATTTTATCTCGTCAATATGAACGACGGATTGCTCCTACTACGTGCACATACATACATATGTAGATATGCTACACTTGATTGCGCAATCCATTTTTGGAATAAAATATCGACAAGCGAATGCAGTTGTCCAAGGACTCTCTGATCTTTATTATAGCGTGAAAAAAATCGTTCCTTTTTTCAAATTGTATTTAGATAGACGCGTATATTTTAAAATATCAGATAAATTTTCATCGAGATCGTCCGTTTAGAATCATTAGAAAATATTTAAGAAGAAAAAGTATTTTATATGTCTAAAGCGATAAATTATAGTTGGTGAACTATCGATAGGTAAGATAGAAGAAACGAGACGATACAGGGATAGAGAAATTGCGGTATCGCAGGATGAATGGAGCGAAGCGGACGACGCAATATTTCTCAAGAGGCAAGGGCCGAAACAAACGGCGTTATGCCACGTCGCTGATCGTGGTCCATGACCTCGTAAAATGTCTGGAAACTTACGTAGGAGGAAACGTCAAAGTTAGTGAATGGGCCATTCAATGCACTGTGTCGCATCCGGTCGAACCGGTCCTTGCGATCTCTCGTTATGTTTATCGGGCATGTTCGCCATTGGCAGGCCGAAGAAACGTGGATCCGGATATATGGAAAAGCTGCAGAGAAAGAAAGAGATAGAGAGAGGCGAGAGGAAGTGAGAGAGTGAAAACGGAGCATCCGTTCGAGTGAGTTTCTCGTGAAACGTCGATTTTCTTCATCTCACACGGCATTGATCTGTCTCGACAGGAAGGGACGACCAACCAAAGTTCCTTTTCCTTTTAGAATGTCGTTTCGAGTAAGTATGAAAATATTCGACGACAACATGAAAGAGCCGATAATTTCGATTGGAAGAAAAGCTGTTTAATCTTATTTTTGCAAATAATTAATCGTACGTAATGATAAATCATTAAAACTCGATTTGAAATTTCAACAAAATTCATTTAAATCAATTTCATATTAATGTTTTCGATCGGAAAAATAAATTCTGATACGTTTAATTCGATGTGCTATCGTGTGTCAATTTGCTCTCTGCGTAATATGCATTAAATTTAATTAAAAAAAAAAAAAAAAAAAAAAAAAAAAAAAAAAAAAAAAAAAAAAGAGAGAGAGAAAGAAAGAAAAGAACGAATAATACCATATGTATTGTAAGTACTTGATTGGAAATGGTAATTGGCAATAATTTCATTAAACCGTTTATGGTTTGTTCGTGTATCGTGATTAATGGCAATGTATTTACTCGTCGATAACCCATGAAAATTCGTCGAACCATTTCGGCGCCATGTGAATATATATATATATATATATATATATATATATATATATATATATATATATACATACACACACACACACACACATATATATATATATATATAGTTCTACATATGTATATCAATATGTGTATTATCCCTTTGAGAATAGACGGATTCGACCGATGTTTCAAATTTGATTGCCTGTTGAAAAATCATCAATTAATGCAGTTGTTGATTACGCTTGAAGTTAATCTTGAAATCGAAATAAAATAATTTAGATATAAAAATTTACATAAAGATTTATTTATTTATTTCATTCTATTATAGTTACATTTATATTCACGATGGACACATGTTAATATTACCTATATAATTCCATCTCTCTCTCTCTCTCTCTCTCTCTCTCTCTCTCTCTTTCTCTATATATGTATATATATGTTTTTTTTTGTTCTCTCAGATTTGGTCCATCCACAAAGACGACACGATAGAAGCATAGAAAGCTATACATATGTAGGCATTATCCATAGTAGACGCCGATAAATGCATCGCGTGTAGCGTTTATTATGCACGCTTGGTAACTTGTTGCGGAACTGGAGCGAGCGTTACTACCTTCTCTCCGTCATCGCTCGATAATTCCGAGAGCGTTGCGCTATCGAACGTTACGCGGAAATTTCTCTCTCGTAACTCGTATATGTCCTTCTCCTTTACGCTCCCTACATATGTATTTATACTATATATACATAATATACGCATGTACATAGACGTATAGTAAAAGCGGCCCTCGAATCGAGGCGATCGCATTTGTCTCGCGATTTTGTACGGCCATTACATCGCCGGCGAGATCGTCGACAAGCAATAGCCGTACACTTACGCTCTCCTACACCTTATCCTTATCTATTTCCTACCACCTACGCCTCGGACTCCAAGCTCCGGGAGATTTATCAAATGGAAAGCCGGTATCGTGCCGTTGAATCTCTAATTACGAACTTACTTCAACTATCCGAGACTCCGACTTTCTTCTTCTTTTTCTCTTTCTCTCTCTTTCTCTCTCTCTCTCTCTCTCTCTCTCTCTCTTTCTCTCTCTCTTTCCTATTTATCGAGCGTCTGATCGAACACTTTCGTTATATCGGAGTTACAAATAATTCGATCTTAGCAATGTTGACCTGTTCGAACGATCGATCCAATTTTTCTTTTTTGATCGTCGAACGTCGCTCGGGATATTTTTGTTCGAACGACATTATGAATATTTTATTTGTTACAGCGCAACATGTTTGATCGAATAATTCAATTTGTTTCTTTATTACAGAGATAAAGAGAGAGAGAGAGAGAGAGGGAGAGAGAGAGAAAGAATATTGTTAAATTAAAATTATTGGCTTCTCTCTTTTTCTCTCTCTCTCTCCCTCTCTCTCTCTCTCTCTCTCTCTCTCTCTCTCTCTCTCTGTCTCTCTTTCTCTCGGGTGACACGCATCGATTCGCCGTGGGCGTGGGTACAAGTTTCGAGTAGCCGTTTATCTCCAGAACATCTCGTTTCAATCGAATGCCGTTGGAGCGATTATTACGCCAGGCAATATCGTCGAGAGAAATCTCTTATTATATTATGGAGAATGATCTAGTAAGTTATTATTATTAGTAAATTTATTACATGGTAGTGGTTAGAATTTAACGACTCCTACAACCGAAACCAATTTCATCTTTTTCTATGGCGCTTGTATCGAATTTACGACGATTTCACGGTAAAGAACTTCATCGCGTGGCCGTCAAACTTTGTATGCGTTCCTTTGATTACGTCGAAAAGGTGATTTAAGCGCGTAATCCGCTTCGAAAAGCGAACTTTCGTCTTTGAGGCTTTCATCGCTTTCCGACTGGCTCCTTCCATCGATCGAAATCGTGGTCCTCCGTGTTAGCTCAAAGTACATCACTCCGTGAAACTTTTGTATTCGGCTTTCGGACAGAGGTTTAAGCGAGGATAAAAGGCCGATGGAACGGTTGAAATTGGAATTTGTATCCACTAGAAGAGTTCTTTTTATATCGTGAAACTGCTTCGAAAAACGATTCATCTTGTTTACTATGTATTTATATAAGAAAGATAGTTATCTTTTATACGAAGAAAAACAATGGTGCGATTAAAACAATTTTTATTTCTATAGGTGCACAATTGTCGAACGATTTATAAGAGAGAAAAAAAAATGATTCCTTTTAAAGTCGACAATTAAAGAAATTTTCAAGTAAAATGTCTCTCCACTAATTACGCATAATATCTAATATTCACAAAAATCAGGTTGTCTTTAGGATAATGGGTTTTGTTCATATCTCGCAAGTGTGATAAACGTTTCGATCGATTTTCATTTCGTGCAGTGAGCATAGTGAAAAGGAAAAAATATATATAAAAAAAAAAAAAAAAAAAAAAAAAGAGAATAAAAAGAATAAGAACCTTCTGTGACAGAGAAAATTTTCGCCTTCTCTGGCGTCGACGAAGCCGGAAGAAAAACAATAAAATGAAAAGAAAAAGTGAGATGAACGCATTTAAGTCTTGCATAAAGCTTTTGTAAACCGTAAGGTTCGCTTTTAGCTCGCTTAAATACGAGGCCGCTGGACTAACGAGCATCTCGTCCGATGACTTCTTTCAATGTAGGCGCTAACACTAACAGCAACCAACAACGAAGACGAAGACGACGAAGAAGATGCAGGAGAGGAGGAGTAGGGTACGAGGGAGGGGTAAAGATGGTTTTAACAGCGTTCTTTTCTTTTCCTTCGTAAATCCATGTTCGCCGCGATCTCTTGTTATTTATTTGACATGGATTTTAATTGTGCCGCGAAGGCGTTAAAATTAATTAGAACCACGTAGCACTCCTCGAGGCCCCTTTAATGGCTGCGACACTCGACCGTCTCGTAGCTGTCGGGTTCTCCAGGCAACTCTATGAGGCACCGCCATTGCTACGCTTATAAAACGTCGACGATAGAATACGCTCTCTTATAATAATATTTTTTCTTTTTTTCTTTATCCGGTATTCTGATACACGAAACGCTACAACTTCGATTTCGCATAGTGATTTTCTCAATGGTTGTATTGCTCAATAAATTTCTCTGGTAATGTTTATTTCTATTTATGGAAAGTGGTTGCGTTAGATAGTGTCGTCCTTTGAAAATAAAAACGCGAGTTTCTCTCGAGTTAAAAGATAATTTTATTTTCATAGTCTCAGTGACATTAATTAATTAAAGAATTTTTTCGTAACTATCGGATTTATCGTTTTACCAATTTTTTTTTTTTCTATTTTTCTCTTCTTTTTCTTTTTTTTTCTTTCTTTCTTTCTTTCTTTCTTCTTTTTTTTTTTTTTGTTGCTTTTAAACGATCATTGAAGAGATACTCGAGAAAAATAAAGAAAAAGAAAGAAAAAAGGTACAAGAGGAGAAACATAACGAGTCGTAGAATCTTTTCCAATAACCTGTCTCCAAGGCTTACCAACATAATCAGAGCTCGTGCGGCGACGCTCGCATTTGCATATCGCGTCATCTTGCTACTTCCTTTCTTTCGGGAGCCACCGTCGCGAAATACGTAACACGCTTATTTAAGATAGCGCTACACGACGAAAGGGAGGGAGATATCGTGGAACGAGGAACACTTTATTATACTCCAACAATCCTGATATCTACCTTCGTTCATCGTTTACAACCGAGTTCTACCAGGTAGAAATAAGCAGGAATAACGAATTTCGATTATTACTTCTTGCGAAAGACAGCTAAAGAGAGAGAGAGAGAGAGAGAGAGGGAGGAAGGGAGGGAGCATATGGTAGCAGGGGTAAACCTCATTGTATAGGATCACGATCGATCGATCTTCGAATTAACGTTAGCCTCGTTTGCACGTGTATACACGCGTAAATCGCGGTGCACCGTACCCTATCGGCGTAAATTTTCCATTGACTCGAGCTGTTGCCCCCTCCTCCTTCACCTTTCTAATGACGTGTGCGTAGGTTATATGCATTTAGAAGCTGGAATATGAAATGTTTTAAAAATGGTAGATACACTTTCGTATGTTTTCTAGCTTTATCAATTTTTTTCACGACATTATCTATTTTCGATCCAATTTTACGTTTTATAGTATATACATGTAGAAAAATTTTATTGAATGAAGTTATAATCAGTTTTGTTATATGTTACTCTAGTTTCATGAAATTTCATTCGTATAGAAGCTCGATTAAATTTTAGAAAGCAACGTCCTCAATAATTATTTACTCCATTACATCAAAATGAACGGAGTCATTACGATAAAGAAACTCGACTTTCGCAAAGAGATACGAGGACCAATAACGACATCTCGTTACGATAATGACCAGTCCGCCCTCCGGTCATTGATTAACGATACAGGCGACGTTCATTGCGAATGCTAGACGAATATAACTCTCGAGTATAATACCAAGTCGTTGGTATGCGTTTGAGCTTTTGTTCGATATAGGAAATAGAACAACGACGAATGCGAATAACACAATGACGTCAATGTTGACGACGACGACGACGACGACAACGACGACGATGACGACGACAACGACGACGACGACGACGACGACGACGACGACAACGACGACGACATCGACAACAACGACTCTTCATGCCATCGAAAAGTCGAGCGTAGAGTACGCTCGAGAGGATACCGAATGAATCGATAAAGGCACGAACTGGCGTGGGGTGGGCGTAGGCAGTTGTCATACTACTCTCTCTCTCTTTCTCTCTCTCTCTCTCTTTCTTTCTCTCTCTCTCTATCTCTCTCTTTCTCCACTTACTCTCGCTTTCAAGTCATTTTCCCTTTATTCGTCCTACCACCGACTCTTTTCTGTATTTGGCATTTCGCGTAGGACTGGTTTCCTACGACACCGATCGCCTCTCTTTCCCTCTCTATTCTTCTTTCGTTTATGGGCGCTTGTCTCCTTCTTCCTTTTTTTTTTTCTTTTTCTTTTCTCTTCAATAAATTCTATAAATTTAACGGAATTACGCGAGAGCGATGATTCTTTGTGCGACAATAGTCTTTTTCTTATACAAAGATTTTTTTTTATAACTAGCATGTTCTTCCGAGAATATCATACTAATGGAATAAAAAGAGGTTCGATCATTGTGTAATAAATTTGACGTATATATTTGCCTATACCGTATAATGATATTGTCAGCAAAGTTAAGATCGTATACATATTTCGTAGGCATTAACGATGAAAGGAGGAGGTGTAAAGAATGAATCGACGGTGTTCGACGACGCGTTAAATGTTCGCTCGAACGTAGAACAGAAACGATCTTGAACAAGACAAGGAAAATAGTTTATTAGCGCGTTAGATGTTGGCATCCAAGAGCAAGTCGCGCATGATCTTCATCGTAAATAATAAATTACCGAACGTCGTTTTACGCGACCCAAATAGCCAGTAGAAGAGAACTCCATGAAGCTCTCCTTAAGATCGGCCAGTTTATGGACCACTCGAGTTCGTGCCGATACTTACACCTTTCTCTTTTACCTACGCTTAGTGGCTGGAGAATATAATATAAATGTAATAGTCATGTTAGCGATAAAGAAATGAAAAATAAATAAGAGAATAGGTGAAATGGATTAATAAAATGGATAGTAAATGTATTCATTTTGTTTCTTGTTATTTTATTTTTTGTTCTACGTTCGAGCGAGGTAGAATAAAAAAAAAAAATTAATCACAAACGATAGAAAAAAGGAAAAAAAAGGTTAAGAGAAAAAAGCAAAAGAGGAAGAGAGAGAGAGAGAGAGAGAGAGAGAGAAAACGTTGGAGGCGATGCATTGGCGCGAAAGAGTCGATTTTCGGGATTTGAATGCTGACGACTATGGGTGGTCCGACGGCTAAACAAAAAAGAAATGTTAATTTTATCGGTCACCGAATAAAACTACAAGCTGCTGCACGGAACATCGGCGGGATGGGCGTTGGAAGAAATCAGCTGGAAGTAATACGACATTTGCATGGGCGCTCGCGCGTGCTGGAAAAGGGCGGGAAGGAGGGTGCGGGTAAAAGGTGCGATAAAAGTTGATTAAACTCGTTTACGAGGCTTACGTACAGCCCGAGTTAATAATCGCTATTGCCGTTTAGCTTGTCTCTCTTGGAAAATTCGAGGAGCGGAGCATTTTTACCCGTGTAAATTTATCCTTTTATTCTCTATGCACGTTATTTTATGTCTATTTACTTCAGGTAGTGTTTCCTTTAAAAATATTTAAAAAATTTATATCACAATTTATGATATTAAAGAGAGCAGAAAACGTAATGAAACAATTTTAACTCCTTGTTTTTGTTTCTCTCTCTCTCTCTCTTTTTTTTTCTTTTTTTTATATAGGAAAAAAAATATGTATACGCATATATGCATGAAACTATATTTTTATAGGATCTGGATATATTGTAAATTTTTTTTTTTTTTTTTTTATAAACAAAAATAAATATTGAAATCGTTCAACTAGGTGATACGATATACAGAGCCATCTGGTTTGCGATTTTCTATATTGGTGTTTAATAGAGAAGTCTATCTACCCACTATCATCGCCTACAAACAAAAGACGCGACCAAGTAGACGAAGCTCGTCAAGACAGCCTTGCCTTATACGCCTTCTCTATGCGTTTTCATGAGAGCATAACTATAAATATAAATAACATTCGCGACCGTCGGCTACTTCCGTCCTACCTTTCCTTCTCTTTACTTTACTATGTATGTACGTTCCTTTTTGTATCAATGTGAATCGAACAGGGACAAGAAAGTAAAGAAAGAAGGTAAGAAAACCAGACTTAGAATATACACAATTCGATCGGATATGAGTCATAATACTTGTGTGTTTTGTTTGATTAAAAAGGTAAATCGAAAAAAAAAGGTTAATTGTGTTCACTTGTTCCTTGTATTGCCGGAAGTCGATAGAAAAATGATAAAACGCGTGTAAATAATAAGGACAGCGGAAATTGATAAGAAAGTAGAATATTGCTAGGTACTCATCGTTTATTTCGTAACTAGAATGAATTAAAAATAACATAGGTATATCTCTTCGTTTATTGCAAGTTTACCTTTATAAATATCAGCTTCGAGTGATCAAAAAGATGTACTAAATAATATCGCGAAAAAACGTAATCAAAAATTATGTTGATGCGGCGGTGAAAATGTAAGCACAAGTAAAGAGAGAATGAGAAAATGACAAAGATTGAAAGTACGGGGAATGTAAAGATAATGAAAGTACACAAGTAAGAAGAAAGAAAGAAGATCTTACGACAGAGTAGAGGCCTGCCTGATGGGAGATCAAAAGATCGACATCTTCTGTGAAAGATGGAAAAGGCAAAAGAGAAGATAGAGGGAGAGAGAGAGAGAGAGAGAGAGAGAGAGAGAGAGAGAGAGAGAGAGAGAGAGAGAAGACAGATGAAGAGGAAGGGGATACACATACACACGCATACGTAAATAGTGCATCGTAGAAACGTACAAGATAGTCACGTTGATCTTACCGACGTCACGTACAACTTAGGGGATCAAAGGGTCAATCTGTTTCACTCTGCTTGTCCTCGCGTCGTCGTTTTATCGAGTACCTTACATACATATATATAGCTGTAATCCTTATAAATGTATACTCACATACATGGAATATCAGAAGAGAAACGTAGATAATAATTCGTACATTTGAGTATTATTACTTTTGTCGTCGTCGTAGTAGTAGTCGTTCAGATGATTCAAAGATGTTGTATTATGCAGTGCCAAATTTTTCTAATTGTTTTATTGCGTCATGCGGTTCAAATGAGGGTCAATCTCGTGGATTTTACGAGATGGTCTTTTCGTTGAAATAAAAAAAAGAGGACGGAGAGTATAAAGGAAAAATAAAAAAAAAATGGAGTAAACAGAAACAGCACGTTGCTTTCACCCTCATCACATATTTGAGAAAAGAATGAAGGGACATGTAACTTCTGGCCAAAGGAACGATGCTAGAGGTTTCGGTATTACGCACACAGTCCGAGTGTTTCTGGTTTGGGCTGTCATAAATTCTGATAAGATTTGATCGATCGCTTCTCCGAACGCACTGCTGGTTAATGCATTTTCAGATAGACTCCGAGATACATGATAGCATCGCGTGCGCTCGACCTGAAATCATATTAAATCACACTTTACCATGGATGGAATGGTGGAGAATAAACGAGCAAGAGAGAGAGAGAGAGAGAGAGAGAGAGAGAGAGAGAGAGAGAGAAAGAAGGAAAGAATATCAGAAAGAAAGGGTGACGAGCTATAACGATCGATAGAACGGATTTACCTTGTAAGTTTAAAGCAAAGGACTCTTACTAGAACGTGCATACTTTAATTTAAAAAAAGAGTATTATAAAAATAAATAATCAATTAGAATTTTATATATATTTTCATTGATCCCAATGATATAGTAAGGAGAAGTTCTTATAATGTTCATCATACGGATATTAAGATGATATTACATATTCATTTCGATCGATTAAGGTTAATAAAATTAATACTTCGCTAATAGATATATTGAACGAATGACGAGTTATTTTTTAAAAAGGACTCGTCGTAAATCACGAATAAATATTCACTATACTCGCTTAACGATAAACTATTAATACGTTTTAATCACTTCAAAATAGTTTATCTCATCGAACTTTTTGGAACAAACGAGAAGGATGATAGAAGCATTCTACAAGCTATTCGCGTAGTAGTCGATATAAGGGAAACTTTGTTACGTAGATCGTGTTAAACTTCAGCCTGTTTACTGCGCGTGCATTGACTGTTACATTGGTTATCGACGATACTGTCCTTCGAGGGTCCACTCTGGCCTACATTTACGATCGAATCATCCTGAGCACGTGCTCGCTGTACCATGCAATAACAACGGCCGTGCGAAGCTCTGAGAATCTTGATTGAATAATTTAAATTGCGAAGGGGATATCGAAGGATTACCTTGGTTTCCGAATAATACTGCCATTAAAGATCTTAAATTTAACGTTGTAATGATTTAAGAAAATAATCTTCGATTGATCTTTCCAATCAATCGAAGAGAAAATATTTAATTTTTTAACGACATTATACAAACAATTAATAGGTATAATAATTTATATTATTTCTATTAATAGATAAATATCATAGGATAGTTTTAATAAATCTTAATCGTTCTCGTAAAAAAAAAAAAAAAAGAAAAAAAAAAGAAAAATCCAAATTTCTGTCGTATATTTCTAAGAAAGTAAAAAAGGGAATGAAATTGAAGATAGAAAATGGACGATAGTGGTTAAACGGGTGTAGGGCAAAGGACAGTATTCGGGAAGTAGTAACGGTCGTAGGTACGATGCGATGGCCGATAGGAAACATCAGATGCGTTGGTGGCCATTAATCTAATGGTCCATGGCTTTATCGTGGTGTTTAACGGCGAGTATCGACAACGTGTCTCAAGGCGACCTGTCGTCTCCCCGTCTATACAACGCCGATGTTGCCTCCTTTCTTTTCCAATATTTTTTTTTTTTTTCAACACAGCATGTGTCCCATTAGTCGTAATGTCTTGAGATATTTTAGAAAATAAAAATTATCGGATATCAATAAAATATATCGCATTGAAATATAATCCTTTCAAGTTAGGAAATTCGATTCTTTCTCTGTAAAAAAAAAAAAAAAAAAAAAAAGATATAAAAGAATTTCGATCTTATCATACAAGATTAATTCTAATTAAATATATATTTTTTATTTACAAACGAATTAAGAATAAATTTGTACATAATTTAATTAGATAATATTTCAAATATATTTTAAGATTATTTTATATTATTTTTATATTATTATAAAATCGTAACGTTTAAATCAATGTAAATTTGTTAAAGAAGATATAATAGTATTATTTCAAACTAATGTAAGCTTTGTTCGATTTTTATCGTTCTACTTTAACGCTTCACTCGAAATGAAGTTTATGCCATTATAGAATGATATATGCGTGAACATATTTTGCAAAGGTCGGCACTATAAACCTTGTAAGTCGAATAACTTCCAAGCTTTGCGTCTGCTTTGGACATGGGAGTATAACTGCTCCCTATTTCTCTCTCTCTCTCTCTCTCTCTCTCTCTCTCTTTCTCTTATTCATCGTAAAACTAGTTCACCGAGTTTTGCATGAGTCTGAAGAACTTAAAGTTGAAAGATGCTAAGGCCTATAGTTGTTTTAGTTTTCGCAAGAAGAAAACTGATTTTGAAAAAGAATTTAACTTAACTTTTCATCCTTGATATTTTTGAAATGATCGCTCGAGGCAAGTACCTATCTCCATATCCTTTGAAGTTCACATACCTACCTGGTTGCATTCAACGCGATTCCTAGCAGAAAGATTTATGAAACCCTTCTCGTAGAAGAAACAGGAAGGCATCGGCTATAAATAACGTCTCACATCGACGACACGCGTACGAGAAGCGACGCTATCGATGCAAATGCACCTTGCCGCACCTTCTCAAGGCGAAAATATAAGCGAGACCGATCGTTTTCTCAAATAACGCTACGCTCTCGCGTGTACGTAACACTTACGTAATATTTTTCCATTGCCGACTAGACGACTTCCGCTTTCTTTTCTTTATCTCGTTTGCGAGTACTCGTTAGTATTACTACGTCGTCGTACATTTCTACGAATTTTCTTCTTTCTTCTTTCTTTTTTCTTCTCTCTTTCCTTTTTTTTCTTTCTTTTTTTTTTTTTTTCTTTTTTTTTTTTTCAGTCAAGACCTTTCGATGAATACGTACACAAACTTGGTGATAAGTGGCGAACATTACAATAAAAATATTTGATATTCCTTGACAAGAAAATCTGATGTATATATATATATAAATCAAAGAACATTTAATTATATATGAGTTAGCAATATTATTTCTTTGCCGGTAAAAAAAAAAAAAAAAAAAAAAAAAAGAAAGAAAAAAGGAAAAAAGAAAAGAAAATATGTGTAACTACCAATCGTGCAAACGTTTAATATATTGCTTCACGGTTCTACGATACTTAACCAAAAAGAAATATTAGAAATTTTTAATTCAAGCATTTCTTTTAGCTATAGTTTAATCAGTTCGATATCCATTCGTGCGTGGAGAAGTTAAGAAGATCGGAAACACAAAATAACATTAAGATAATACCATCTAAGCTGACTATCAGAAGCACTTACCATTTACTGCTAATAGCACCTTCAACGTTTCGACTGAAATTTCCAGCTATGTCCTTTTTGCAAAGGTATCATTAACGAGAAAGTAGGAAAGAAGGAGATATAAAATATAGGGATAAAAGAAGAGAGAAAGAGAAAGAGAAAGAGAAAAGGAGAAGAGAAAGGAGGTAGGACCGTGCGTTATTCCGAGTGTCGTTTTAAACGCACAGGTACACGTGTACGCTTGCAGCAGAGTGGACGACAAGTTTAAACGCTTCCGCCTTCATTTTACCGTACCGATAATGAAGCGACCGCTCTAATTATGTATCCTCGGGGTGGTCGAACGGGACAGAGGAAGACGGAAGGATGATTCCTTAAGCGTCGAGACGGTTTCGACGATACGGCAATTGCGCCGGGTCATTCCTTTTAATTTTCCTGGGTAGAAGAAGGGAGAAATAGAAAGACAGAGAAAGAAGAGAAACACAGAGAGGAATGAGGAGGACGAAAGAGAAAGACAATGGGCTGACGTAAGTCTCCGGCCGTCTTTTAACTCAACGTCGTCGCAGACGCCCACGGCGATTATAATTCCGCCTAATTGCCTCGTTTATTAGCTTCTCGAGGCATCCGACTATTTATAGGGAGCGACAGGACAGACGTTGATCGTCTTAATGATATACCGTCGGACTAGATGACTGCCTTCGTTATCGTAGCCCGTGCGAAGGATATCGCTTCTGCGAGTATATCGCAGAAAATCTCGTTCGATGTCGACTAATTTGGAGACAACTTTTACTAGGATAAAAGTTTAATTTATGGCCCTCGAAAAAGTTAGAGTTTTAATTGAATTTATTATTCGAGTCGTACCGTTTTTATCTCTTTCATACGATCTTTTTCATACGTTGTGTTATGTTAACGCATTAGATCTAATTAAAATGAATTTGGTCAATTTTGATTTCAAACTCCTCCTCGATAATTAACAATCGTTGGATTAAAGAATGAATGTATTTATAAATCGAAGATGTAGAGAGTGAAAGGTAATAGAAGTATTATTTATTTTTAAGTTCTTTACTGTTAATTTTTTATTTCAAACTTCTAAGAAATAAAATGTCTGATAGTTCATTTATTTAGAAATATTAAACCACGGAAGTTATTTCATTCTAATTCCTCATTCCTCTCTCTCTCTTTGAAAAAACTTTGATAGCTTCCTCTTGTCTTCAATCTTTCGTGATCCGATGATTAAGCGCTGATAAACTCAGACATGATGATTCTTATTTCTCACGTCCTCTTTTCTCATACCTTTCCATCTTCCTCTCACTCTTCTCCTATTCCGCTCTTTTCCTTTCACATTTCGGTGTCCTCTTTTTGCTCGGAAGTTATTTAAGTCTACGTCCGATTGGTTTGGTGGTACCGATAGTCAATCGATCCTGTTTCCTTCTAATTGAATTACTCTCTCATTCCTTTTTTCGTTTTTCCGTTCTTTTTCAAGTCTATCTTCGTTCTTTGTCGTAAAATCGTTGGACATACCACGTATTTGAAAGTTCTTTATCTATCTGATATAAAATTGCATTCGATCCGCAGTTGAAATTTTATTACGAAGCATAATTTTTCTTTTTCCTTTTTTTTTCTTTTTCTTTTTTTTTTTTTTTTTTTTTTTTTTTTTTTTTTTGACGGAACTCAACATTTTATGCTTTTATCGGAAATGAGACTAAACGGAAGTACGAGGATGAATATGAAATGACGATTAATATCGAAGATAAAACTTTAAGAAAAGAAACGTCCACTCACATCTTTTCGGCTTTAGTGGAAGGAATGAAGTACTTAATATTATTAGCCTCTAGGTTCGGAACGATAAAAAGGAAAAAAAGAAAGAATGAAATGGACGAGAAAGAACGGAAAAGAAAAATCCATTCATTCGCTGTTTTTCTTATCTCCGTAATCACGACACGTTAAACGAACGCCTTTCGCATTTTATAATACCCACCTTTTCTCGAACCCAACAAAACTTGGTCCACTCTTCAGGCGATAACGTCGTCGCGTCTCTAGCAACGACGCGTCTTCTAATCCCACTCTGTCTACGGATATTCCGAGCGTCCTCGACCCTGCAAGAAACTTGGCCCCTGTCCAGACTGGATGTTAGAATCCCGCAGTTTTCTCTCCTTGCCCGTCTGTTCACGATCTTCCCTTTTTCTTTAGACCGGTCGGCCTTTCGAACAAAAATCAAGACGATGCGCTTCATTCAAAATCTAATCTCAACGACAATTTTACACATATTTCTCTCTCATCTCTTTCATACAATAATGTAAAAAAATACGTCATATTCGAAATTAGATAAAAATTTAAGAAATAAATTCACGTAATTTTAAATATTTAGATATTGTAAATCATTCCACGGGATAAACGACGATTCTGATTTCAATTTTCAATTTAGGAGCTTATTACTTTCCTAGGCCCGGCGTTAATTGGAAATTAATAGGACGAATATATCCATATAGGAAACGTACCGATGAAAAAGGAAAGGAAAAGAAAGTAATGGGTCGAAAGATTGACATTTTCCCAATTTGAGAACGTCTTGAACAATCATCAAAGACTGTCGGTGAGAATTTCGACAAAGAACATCTTCTCCAAAGGCTTTTCATGTATATACCTACGTACACATACATATAGTTTTCACCAATGCCAAAGTCTCTCGTTTCTCAAGCTACGTAGACTTTTCAATTTGTGGGGATAAGTGAGACGAGAAAGAATGGAAGAGAAAAAGGGAAAGGGAAAGAGAGAGAGAGAGAGAGAGAGAGAGAGAGAGAAAAAGGGAGAAGTCCAAGAGTTCTTCGGAAAGGAGTCTCATTAAGGGAATTGGGTCGCCACGCGACAATGAGCCGGCGAGCGTGACGAAGGCTTCTCCCTTAATCCCTAAAGGACATCTTGAACTAAAATGCATCACCTTCACTTGGTGAGCTCAAATCGCTTAAGCCTCTATCCGACGGCTTGGAAAACTCTTTTCAAGGAAACTACGAAAAGTTTAACGTACGCGAATTTACGAATCCTTCTCTTTCTCTGTCGTCAATTCTAATGTTTCCTTCCTTCTTTTCTGCCATTTTCTATCGAGTTATTCTTTCATACCTTCGATGGAGAATGAAAATATTCTCTTGAGAATGAAAAAAATAGCTAGTTTACGCCTTAAATTAAAAGAGCGTCGTTCAATACGATTGTATTACTTTTTGCATCATGACTATTTTACAGTTACGTTTGCGATTCTCTTTTCTGATCCTTTCTATTTGTTTGTTTGTCTGTCTATCTGTCTGTCTCTATCTCTCTCTATCTCTTCCTCTCTTTCATTCACTTTATCTCCAAGCCATAGGTAAGAGAATTCGAGCAGAAGTAGCAAGAAACGATCGTTCTAGTTATTCCGCCGCAGTGCAGATCCTAAACCTTCTTCTTCTTCTTCTTCTCCTCTTCTCTGCTTGTCCACATTTATTCTTCATCGATTTGATTTATATATCGTAGTAAAAACGATGTAGAGATTTTTTTCAAGACTTTAAGCATTCCTTTCTTAAGTCGCTGACGTCGAAGTGATCCAAACGTTAGTTCATTTTCCTTCAGAAATATTTTTTTCCTTTGGCATTCGACGTTCCTTTCGTCGATTGAAAATTTAGATCGAAAAGTAATTGTTTAGACTAGTTTTTAAAATTCTTATTATTATTAAACGTAGAATACATAAAACAGGGCCGAGTTAATTAAATAAAATTTATTGTTCGTTCATAAAAAGATATGCACGTGATCCGTGAAATGGCGAAAAAGAATATAACAGAGAGAAAGAGATAAAGAGAAAAGAGTCATGTGCGTGCTCGGTGGTAAACGATTCATTGCAGTGGAACAGTGTAAAAGTATGTATATATAACGAGGAGTATATGAGGTCAAGCTGGTTAAAGCTACGATGTTTAATATCAGTTAGACAGTTTTATGTGCATCCAAGTAAAATCTGTATACCTAAGTTCATCTATTTTTCTCTCTGTTCCGTGCCTACGAAAATGAAAAACTCAATAAGAACGTGCCCTTAATTACATCTATCTAATAATCGTATATGCTTTTCTCGAATCTTTTTAACTTTTGCCTCTCTTTCATCATTAATTCTTAGCCGATTAAATTTATTCGGAAGGCTAGTTGCAAATTTCTGTGACAATTCACTTTTATCTATAATATATTTTGTGTCTTCACGTTAATTAATTTCTTGTCGAATCGTGAAAGTTCTATGTTCTTTCGCGTTAGATATTATTTTGTTTAATGGACCCATTGGGAATACCGTCGTGCGAGATAATAATTAATATTTCGCAAGAGAAAATAAAAAACGAAAGACCCTTTCGGAAGAGCGAAATTACGTTAATTCGAAAATCTTTAAAGCGTCGATTACACGGAAAGATGGGTGAACGGAACTTATAGCCACAACGTTGGTGGAGTTTTCGAAAAATAATTACCGATCGTCTTTAATGAAGTACAGCACTTAAAGCGTTGCACCAGGAGTTAACCTCGAAATATGGTTGACCAATTTTTACACAAGCATGGCTTTCGTTATTTTATTCTCTCTTCTTAAGTTATAACTAACAGGAACTTTGATATTTTACGTTAATGTCACAGGAATAATGTTAACCAAGAAATTTTTCATCGCGTAACTTTAACAACCTGATCATAATAAATTCATAATTTTGTCTCTTTATTCGCTGTTGTTGTATCTCAATTTTATTCTATATTCATATGAATATTATTATCATTTTTTTCTTTTTTTTTTTTTTTTTTTTTTACATTTTTGTATATATATCCAATGATCATCATTATTTTTCACAAAATCTAAGAAGATAATTGAACGTTTAATCTAAATTTAACAATTTATGTGGCCCTTTAATCTAAATCGTTATCGATGACGAAACTCTAACGCAGACATTAGATTGGCGGAACATAAATTACGATTAGACGAAGCCGAGACGGAATTCTCTGCCTCGGGGTCATATAGGAACCCTCGAACGAAGAGCAGCACTGTGTGGTGCCGCTTTTACGCTGATTTATCGTGCTTGATAAAACGTGGTCGCGAATATTGCATCGGTAAATTTATCCAGAGCATGAAGAACATCAGTATAACGTATATATGCATGAATGAGTAAGAGAAAAAAAAGGAAAGAAGTTAATTCATTTGATCTTTTTCATCCTTTTTTTTGTTTTCTTTCTTTCTTTTCTCTTTGTTTTTTTTTTCTTTTTTTTTTTTTTTTTAAGATTTTTCGAATCAAATTTTTTCGAATAAAAAAGAAAGCGATGCTCTTCCTTATTGCGTTGCTTTTCAAATATAACAGAGATAAGATGCATCTGTTTAATATATATTATTTGGTTTAGATCTACAAGAACTAGTATGATGTCTAATTGATTTATTTGGAATATATAAAGAAATAAAAGATTGAGGAATCTTAATTCTTATCATTACCCAATTTAAAAGTAAAAATATATTTATATAAATATTTTTTTAATCAATACAATCTTCTTCAAATACGATATATGTATTTATACGTACAAAGTTATTAAAGATCTCAAGATCGTAATCGACAAGATTATAGATCGTGTTAATTTATTGAATTCGTATTAATTCGATCGCATTACATCTGCAGTTATTAATTTTCCCACTTTTTAATTGATTCTATTACATTTATGATCTATTACCTTTGGAAAAGGACTCAAAAATCAACTTGAATAGTAATTCATTGTTGTGTTCTATTATCTATTTTACAATTAAAAAAAGCATTACATTTAAAGTAAGAAATCCTTAGAAAAGGAAAAAAGAAAAGGGATGATATCAAGAAGAGACGGTAATTGATCTGTCCTATCGCTCGAACATCCGCACGATTTTGCCGCAGGTGTGGGAGGCGACCGAAAGGACAAGACCGTGACTAGCAGGTGAACGAGCTCGCGATATCTCCTTTTTCTTCTTCCTAAGATGAAAGTCTCGGCTGATCGTGCCGATCGTGCTTCATGATCCTTCCAACGGTGAAACATGATTCTATGAATCTTCGTGTCCACAGGAAAATTAATTACACCTCATCGGTTCTCTTTTTACCTGCTCCCGGCAAAACATAAAAGAACTTATGTACTTTTCTTATATAACAAAATAATAAGAATATTTTAGTGTAAAAAAAAAAAAAAAATTGATAATATAAAGAACAATTATCTGTGAATATTTAAGGTAAGTGAGATATTGCAAAAGAGATAATGAGAGACAAAGAGATATTGAATCAAAAAAGAAATGAAAGAGAGAAAGAGACAGAGAGAGGGAAAGGGAGAGAGATATTTATATCGAATATTTCGCTTATCAGTTTATGCAAATCAACGTATACGCAAGTCCCATTCGTGCGCGATGCGTCGAGAGTCCATTAAGAGCTGTTGTTTCGAAAAGGACTCTCGTTATATCTATACATATACCTAGTGGCTGATTCAGGTGCTGCAGGTGCTACGGGGCGAACGTAGCTACCGTAACTTGCCATCGAGACATCCAAAGCATGACAAACGAGCTTGGCGTAAACAGAATATTAACGGTTCTCTAACGAGCGCCGACGTGGATGTTAGGATGATCGGTGGTGATGGATAGACGCGAAGAGCATCGGCTTCGTTATTGTCATTTATCTTAGCCTTCTCGACGGTGAGATTCGAGGTTAGAATTTAAATGAGAAATTTATGACGCGAGCCTTTCGCGTGAATTTTATTTTTTCGCCAACGATTCTTCCGCTTCCTTTATCTCCCGATTTTTCACTATTCTCAGCAAGTTACAAGCTTCTATGTTCCTTTTCTTATTTCTGAGGTACATTCTAACGATGATCGTAATACGATGATGATTTGTCAGTGCCGGTCTGCTAAACCACTGAGTTTAAATGGCTCGTACTTCAATGCTTTAACATATGAATGTGTATTGTTCTATTTTAAAAATAATCGAGTCGCTGAATCTTAATTTTCTATATTTTAATCCCAAACAGTGCAAATAGTTGATAACATTGGTCATTTCCTTTTTACATTATCATTATAATATGGCCATTAACGCACTGTAAAAATATTGCGAATATTTTCAACGTTTTTTAATAATTTCGTAAATACGTTTTTACGAGTTTAACATCAGCAAAAAAAGAAAAAAAGTTCTGTGTCATGAGAGAACTATTAATTAGACGAAAGTACAGTCCTTTTTTTTTCTAGACTATTTTTAATTAGCCGACTTTAATTTAGTAATTCAACTAACTTTGCTACGAATTTCTTGTCTTTCATTATGGTCTCCTATCAAAAACAACTATTTGAATAATGTCATGAAAGTACTTGCTTTATCATTTAATTCATATGTTCGGCTTGTTTGTTAATTCCCATTCCATAAATGAAATATTTTTCTAAGAGTTTTTTTTTTTTCGAGTAATGATTTGATACATTAAAACATGGAACCTTGTAGAAAAATTAATTCTTTATACATTACAGGTTATTCATAAATTTATAAAACAATTTATGCGATTTTGTCTTTGTTTTTTAAACAATTTTATTATAGATTCAAAGGGATCAAATTTTTTTTATTATTCAGCGAGAAATTTCGTTTCCGGAAATCAATCATACCGTTTCCGCCTAGAGGGTATATACAAAATGGAAGGAAAAGAATAAGAGAGAGAGTAAGAGAGAGAGAGAGAGAGAGAGAGAGAAAGAGAGAGAGTTGGAATAAGTTTGCGTTCATGTCTGTATTCCTGGATTTTATTCGCGTGTGAGTGCATGTACGTTATGCCTGGGATTGCAGCAGGTAAACGCATTTGCATGTAAAGTCGTTTTCACGAAATGACGACGAATGTAGCTTCCCAATTCCGTGTTAACGTCTGGAATGTTTCGCTGAAAATATGGTCTGAAAAAATAATAACCGTTCCTTGCCGATTACCTTGAAAGTGTAAAAAAAAAAAAAAAATAATAATAATTTCGCTTCATTTAGAACAATTTCTATTAAAAAGAGAATTAATTGAATTTTTAATGATGTTAATTAAGAATATTCAATCATCTATCGCTGAACAATGAATACTATCAATTATTACAGAATCTCTGTTAAATGACGATTAAGAAAGTATTTTGTCCATAGAAAGGGCGTTATCACACTTATTCAGTATCATTCATTGAAGGATAATCTGTTTGTTCCTTTGAATCCTATTTCCGACTCGAATCGTATTCAACGAACTAACAAGGAGAGTTCACTGGCCGAAAGGTGCCACAGAAATCGTAGGAAGTTACGAAGGCCAGAAAGCAAACAGAGGGAAAGAGAGACAAAGCGACAGAGAGACAGAGAGAAAGAGAGTAAGAGAAAGAGAAAGAGAAAGAGAAAGAGAAAGAGAGAGAGAGAGAGAGAGCTTCCAAAAGAGAAATAGAAGATAGTAGTTCTGTAAGCTAAAGGAAACCAATAGGACTCGTGACAACAGCAACACCAGCAATGGCAACAGCAGGCTGGTCTCTAGTCTCTCTGATTGTCATCCGGTTGTTCAAAGGCGTCGCCAAGCAGCAAATCGGTTCACGGTTCAGAATGGGTCAGCAATGAAAGGACGTTGAATTTTAGCCCCCGGGTATAGTCAGAAACAGAAGGTCGTCTCTGTATTCGTGCGTAATTCCTGAAACAAGAATTGCTCAGCAAACATCTTCTCTCGCCTCCTCGTTCATTCAATTGTCATCTCTTTTTACTCTTCTTGTATTTTCTTGCATTTTTTTTTTTTTTTTTTTTTTTTTTATTATCAGTTAGATCTCACATTTTTTTTTTTTCATTCTTTTGTTTTATTCCTTTACATATTATCTATTCTTTGTCGCCATCAATTAAGCTTTAGCGATCATCTCTTCGGTAAATTCATTTTACGAAAAGTTTGACAACCTCGTAAAATCTCGTAAAATCTCGTAAAATTGAGAAGATAGTTAAGCAAAATCTAGAATTGTTTTTTAATGAGGGTAGAAGAAGTAAAAGAAAAAGAAGAAGAACAAGAACAAGAGATGATGGAATGTTAAATATTTGTGACTAGAGGAAACTTGAAAGTTCGTTGTTGTAGATTCACCGAAGTTGAGACAATGTTCGTCGGCTTCGAGTAGAAAGGAGTTAAGTGACGTCATCGTAATCGGCATGTAGTTCAACAAAGTTAGGAACAAAAGGGAACTAACCTAAGCGCAAGCGAACACTAGTCAAGTGGGATGGTTGATCGTAGAGGAAACTTAGAAAGTTAAGTGGCGCTAGAATGTCATTCTTTTCTTTTTATTGCCATCGATGCGGAAGCATCGCAATCGAAGTATCGTTTTGCTTTGTTTCCATCTCGATCATTTAATCACTTTGACCGGACGATCGAATTAACTCGATCCATCTGTCTTGCAGAGAGAAAGAAGAATGGTAGACAGAAAGAGAGAGAGAGAGAGAGAGAGAGAGAGAGAGAGAGAGAAAGAGAAAAAGAAAGAGAGAGAGAGAGAGAGAGAGTATTGATTGCCACGAAGGAAATATCTAAGGGATATAAATTATTTCCATTCTTATTGTCCGAAAATCAATGGATAATGAAAAGTCCAGATGTGAAACGAGAATAATAACATGTTCACAAGTTAACGATATTATAGCGCGTAATGTGGAACTAGGAAATCCCATTTCATGGACCCTACCAGTACAATCAACAAATTCTACATGTTCGATACTTAACGAACGGAGTAATAAATAACGAGTTATCTCTCGTAAATAGTACAGGACGAGATAAAAGCAATGGCCTTTCTTTTCGGGACTGGCATAACAGTATAGGTATCTACCTACCTACGTAGAACAACATGAGCGAATTTAATCGTCGAGGAAGAAGCGAAGAGGAAGAGAAAGAATATAAGAGAAGAAAAGAGAGAGAAGAAGAGAGGAGAAGAAAAGGTGCACGCTTCGGACGATACAAATACTGCAACCTTAACCTCAGGATTGCCCTTTGCAAAGCCGGTCGGTGTATGCGCTTCGATCGGAATAGCCATTAACGTCTGACCCATCGGCCGCGGGAGCACGGGGAAGAAGAGAGACGGAAAGAGTAGAAAGAGGTGGAGAGGGATGCGTGATTCGACGATAAATCTGTCGGCCAGAGAGCCACGGCGGCCCGGTACACGATCTCGATATTGTTCCGCATTGCGTTGTTCCGTCGTTTCCCTTTTCCCTTCCCTTCGTCCTCTTGTATCAACCCTCCCTTCTCCTTCCTTCCTCCCATTCCACTTTCTCTTCCCTACTCGTTGTCAGATCAAGACAGCCTCGCCTCTCGATATGATGCGTTCTACGAAACTCTCCCTACTTCTTCGTCGTCGCATTTATGCTCCGAACGATGTCATTATTTCGATTCCGCGACTGACAAGCACAACGAGCGTTATAAGTGGACCCCATGAATCCTTCTCGAGTTACTTCGTTTTAATCGTTTCTCTTGTCTCTTTAACGAACATACCCTGTTGGCATGTCTGACGACTGCGTCGACGTGTTATTTCGTAATCGCTAATGTCAGACTATTTTAAGGACTTACTTAATTACTTACTTACTTACTTACTTGTTAAAACACTGAGAGTTAATTAATTCTCTTATTGATTATTGACGATTAAATCGAAATAATATTTAACGTCGAACGTTCTAACGTATGACGAATTTTATTGATAAATCGATAATTATCTATTCTATATTTCTAACATCTGGAAAGTTTAATCGTTGGTAAACAATTGGAAATATTTAATTTGAAATGTGAACGATCCATTAAATGTATTTCTCATTTTCCGAGGGTACAAGCATCAAATTGTCCGATTCCTTATTCGATACGGACGAAACACGGTGATGTCGAACGTTAAATCGAATTGTCTGTTGTCGGTGGACGAGGATCTTCTCACGGATCATCGATTAGCACGAGGAGCATCGTGAAACGAAGAGACTCGTGCGTGTCAACGACCGCCACTCTTAATATCATTCAATTCGAAGCAGTGTATTACAGCGCGCGCTCGTTCGATGAAACGACTTGTCTTATGGTCCATCAGCGAATCTCTTATTACAATGCGAGAGAATACAGCGATGATAGAATTATTTTAAGTTAATTTTTTTTGTAACACAACCAATGTTTCTATCTTTTTGTTTTTTTATTCACTTATCCAACGATAAATATCGATTGAAGATAAATCCTAGGAATTAATTAAAAATTGGTTACTATTTACATTTACATGAAATCGTGAGATTTGATTCGAAGGATTCGAGGAACTCTCAGGACTCTATTGGAATCGTTTTCGCATGAACGGCTCATGATCAAGGCACGAGAGTGTAAACGAAATCAATAACGACGGATGGCCATCGAAAGCGTAAAGTTCCAATGGGCAGTAAAATCAAGGGAAGTCGATAACACGGAGGATCGCATGAAGATCGTGCGTGAAAACGATTGATCGGTACGCAAGCGGTTCTTAAACGAGTCATTAAACGCTATCGTGTTCTCTCTCTTTCTCTCCCTCTCTCTCATTCTCCTTCTCTCTCTCTCTCTCTCTCTCTCTCTCTTTCACTCTCACTCTGCATGCGGTTTAACACTGTAGCACCCCCAGCCGTTTTATGCGCACGCTCATAGAAATTTCCATCCCTCTTGCTCGCGCATTAAATGCCTCCCTTTTCGCATTTTCCTTTCTCCGGCCTTTAATACTACGCTCGGATAAAGGGCTCGCGCGCGTTCCGCCTATGACTTGCGGCAATTTAGGCATTTGACCCTGAGACTTCTCAGCGAGTTCAGCCGTTTAACCTCAGCGCGGTGTCTCCGTTCATGGCCGTCCGCATCTTCTTTCGTCTCGTCGTTTTCTCTTCTTCGTGAGCCATGCCAACGAGTAATACGAAAGTTTTATCATCTTTCTTTCTTTAAGATCGATATAGAAAAGTTTTTAATTATTCTGCATTTTTGAATTAAAAAAAATGTTTAAATTGTAACTGGTCCTTTTTTTTTTTTTTTTTTTTTTTTTTTTTTTTAAATATTACAGAGACAAGTTTTATTATATGTTAAAATTAATAGCAAGTTCTCACGATAATTTTCTTTTTCTCGAAAATCCTTTAATTTGCGATAAACAGCATTTTAATAATCACTTCATATAGAATTTTGTTTGTTTTTAATTTGAACGTTCCTTCTTTAAGAGGTACGCTGCTAATCCGAACAATTTCTTTCTCTTCTTTTCTCTTTTTCTTTTCTTTATATAATACTTTCTTTCTTTTTTTCCTCCAGTCGTCTATTTTCAGTTTTACCTCATCTTTTTTTATCATCTCCCACTTTATCCTCCTTCTTCTAAGCTTCTTAGGTAAAAAGATCGTTCGAAGGTCTCCCGCCTTCGTAGTTGCAAGTGCTTCGTTGCAATGGGTAATCTCGGGTACTCGAGAGAGGGATAACGAAAATGTCTTTGCTCTCGAGTATAAACGCTTTCGTATTTGAGAATCAACGAGTCGTGAGCGGCAGCGATACTTGGACCGCGCTTGGATGCTGCACTCGAGTACTTTGAATGCTCGAACGATACGAATGTTAGCCTGCCGGATGGCTAGATGGCTGTTTCCTCTCGAATGCTCGAAACATCGCTATGGAAAGCGCTTCGAGTTGACTGCGATAGACTTCCGAGAATTTTTACCATTATCTCGGTTTCAATAATTTTCTTTTCAATCGGTGATCGGCATTAAATGACAACTCCTAATGATTTTCTTTCTCATAAAATCTTTTTTCTCTTAAAAAAAAAAAAAAAAAAAAAAAAAAAAAAAAAAAAAAAAAAAAAAAAAAAAAAAACAAAGATAAATAAAGAGATCATATATACGTCGAACTTTAATAACTTAATAATATAACATCCATGAAAGTTTTCTTTCGTTTCATCGAAACGAACACCCACTACCGAGTTAATATTAAATTAACGTTCCGAAGTTAACGGAAAAGTAGTCGTTCCAACGAATTGACGAATCAACAGGATTTATTTTTCCTATGAAAAATCCACAGAGTAAAATAAATACCAGGGTAACGTTCTCGAAGTGAAGCAAAAACATTTTCGATAAAAACATTAGTTTCGTACGTTGCACAAACGCAAACCTTTCTACGCGTACTATGTACAATATTTCGTACAAAAAGAACTATTTTTGTTTTATGCTTTTGTATGCGAAGTTATCAAAAATAACTGTTCGTGGAAAGTATTGAAAAAAAAAAGAAAAAAGAAAAAAAAAAGAAAAAGAATAAATAAAATTCGATTTATTACGTGACTCATTCGTTCCGATATAACAATTGTGCTTACATTTATACATTCTGAAAACTTAGTTATTATCATCGTATATCAATCCGATAGTTCGTTAAAAAGTTATTCTCTCTTGGAAGTCTGAAATTGTGCAACGAACGAATACGTATGTAAAATGCATGAACACACACGGCAATTCAAATAAGAAGAGATTAGTTAAAGTGCTCGATAGAGACACGCGAGTAATTAAAAAGTTGCAACTCTCGTACTGCTGAGAGAACCCGAGAAGTATCGCGATTATTCGATTATTAAAATCGTAAGGGAATATATCGTAGATGTTATTTATAATCAACGATAATCCTTAAACACTTGCATTCGTTGTTAGTATTGCACAGTTTGCGGCTAATAGAGCTTCCGAAGAGAGTCCCTCGTTGATTTCTTTTTTCTTTTTCTTTGATCTCTGCTCTCTACTCTCCCTTTGCAAGAGCTCTCTCTTTTCTCATTCTTTTACTTTCCTTTTCTCCCCACGTATTCTTTCTTTTTTCCTCTTTTCTCTCTCTCTCTCTCTCTCTCTCTCTCTCTCTCTTGCAAGATGTTTTTCCACGCCGTATAATGTAAGACTTACGAGCGAATCGGGCTCCGTGAGTCCGCGCCCGCGAGAGCACCCGGTTTATGAATTCCAGATTATCATTATTACCCCGATTTTATTGTCGACATTAACGTGTAAACATGCCGAGCATGACGGTAGGCGTGCCACGGTCGTCTCGTGTTCACGGACTCGCTTCGTTAGCCTGTTAAAACTTAAACTCACGTATCTTAAATCCAGCCCTGGACCATGAATATCTGAAAGGATATCAGAGGGAGGTTAACGAAAGAAAAAATAGAAAAAATATAGTCAATTGCAAGGATTTTAATATTACGCTTTACCTACTACCTTGACATTTTGAAAATTTATAGTCTTTACCGAACTCAATTATTATCCATTTTAATGTTGAACTGGAGATGTTTTTTGAATGTTTTTTCAAAAGACATTCCTTTCTTAGCCTTTTCAAAATCATTTGATTTTATAGATATATTATTATTGTCGACAATATATATATATATTTTGCTTACAAAATTTAGTGATAAAAGAAAGAATCTTGATTACGAAAACAATTTGAAAGTTCTTGAAATTTCCTTTTCGATAGAAATAAAATTTCGTTTTGTCGATAATATTTCAAGTGAACTATTAATCTCGATTCCTCTTCGCGTAACACGAAAGAAAACGCATAATATAACAACGATCGTGTTTCTAAACGAGATTAGTACGTAAGAAATCGATCGACGCGGAAGCGAGATGCGATTGAACGCGATAAACATAACAACCATTCCCGGTTTCGTGCTAGCTGGAATAAAATTTACGATTTTACGTCCTTTACGGTTTGATATCAACGCAAGACGCGCTTAAAATACAGGAATTGCTCTTCCATGACTGTTTATGCAAATGGAAGACTGTACCTACTTTCTTATTTGGTTGGTAAGCACAAGATCGAAGTTCTTACCTTGATCGTAAAAAAATTTTCATTCCTTTCTTTCCAATCTTTTTTCTCTCGACTATCTGTCGATTCATTTATGATTCAACCACGTTCAATAAAAATATTTCGATCAATGAAATCACGGAACTTGTTGATACAGGCATATTTTCTCTTTAATAATATCTTTTTTACATTTCCTCTTTTAATATATCTTCCTATTCACGAGTGCTTTGTATTTTTCTTTCTTCTTCATTACATTTTGAAATTAATTATCATTTTCCTTTGAAAAGTCGTATTGATTAAATAATGTTTAAAGTACGTATTGACTTAATAATATTTTTATTTAGACTTTTGTTATAATTTCTATTCCTATATTATATTATAAATGGATATAGAATTATGTAGACATACAAAGATACAAACAGACACAACTTATAGATACATCTATATATGTATATATATATATGTATGTATATATCTATATATGCATATAAATGTGCATATACGTATATATACACGACTCAGCACAGATATATCTGAGCAACATTCCTACGCAGTGAACTACACGGGAGAAGGGCATACTACGAAGTAGCGTTCGTACGTTCTGTCGGCAAGCAGAGTAATGGAAATAATGAGGGCGAAGTGGCCGACGTAGATACGTGCCTCAGACGTTGCTATCTACCGAGAGACGGCCTCGGGCTTCGACTTTCCTATCTCTCTCTTTTTCTTTTTCATTTTCTCCATTTCTCTCTCTCTCTCTCTCCCTCTCTCTCTCTCTCTCTCTCTCTCATCGCGTCGAGGTACGGTGAAAATACTCGCGTACCTCGCTCCCAGATCGTTCCCAACATAGGAAACATTTCTTCAATCATTTTGCCTACAATATCTGCCAGAAAGATGGATAGATGGGTTTCTTTAAACAGAAAAAGAGAAAGAGAGAAAGAGAGAAAGGGAGAAAAAGAGAAATACTGAAGAGAAATACCAGGTAAGAGCGAGAAAGGAAAACGCTGCAAATTTACGAATGTATTTATCGTTTGTTTTCATTTGACGCATACACCGTTTTGCAATTGACTTCTACTGATACTATATAGACTGACCTTTTCCACTTTTAAGCATTGCTTGTCTCGCAGAAATCGTTTCTAAAGCATTGTCTTGTCCGACGGCATTTATCGAGTTAAATCGGTTCGAGGCTGTGAGAAAACTCTCAAGAAACGGAAAGTCATGTGATTTTCGATCCGCACCTATAAGTATTTTTCATGATCTTTTTAAAAGGAAACATTTTATTTCAACGAGAGTATCCATGGTATGACGAAATTTGTAGAAGAAAAATAAGGAAAAGGATTTGTATTCGAAAAGAATCAAAATCAAAAATCGAGGGAAACTTGAAGTTACTTCTTTCGCATCTCATCTTTTGTTCTTGGTTTTTTTGTTTTTTTTTTTTTTTGTTTTCATTGGCTCATTATATCTTGTAAAATAAATAAATTTTTTTTTTTTAAGGCCATTTTTAAACCGATGATTCGATTCGAGCTCGTTACTCTTGCCGTAGGAGAGGCCGCATTGAGATTTTTCCGCTCGAATGCGGCAAGCATTACGCTGGAAAGGCGGTACGCGAAGCGAGGGCCCGAGCGTAAAACCTTCTCCCGAGGCCCTTGAAGGGCTTCCATGAACCACGTGCCTTTTTCGACACGGGTCGTTGCATCTTTCTACTCTTTCTCTCGAACTCGTGGGTGTTCGATCTTGCGTACTGATCTCCATTTCTCCATAAAATCTCTTATTAATTGGTAGACGCTCAGGGATCGATTTCATCTTTGAATATAACAGGTTATAAACTAAAAACTGTTCTTATCTTCCTTTCGACGTGTTTAGAAACATTTTTTATACAGATCTTCCTTTTATTTGCGATGTTCGATAACATTATTGATTAGCATTTATAATAAATTTTCTTGGTGATTTTATATCATTGATACCGTTACAACGAATATTTTGAAATACAATCGAATAATAAATGATAGTTATTTAAACATTCGTATGAAATAAAAGGAAAATAAATAAAATCTTTGGAACTAATGTTTTCCGCATTCTTTTAATCGATTCATTAATCTCACACAGAAGGAAATTATTCTTTGGACTGGCTTTATACAATTTCAATTCAATTTTTCTTACTGGCGCCATAGCCATAAAAAAAAAAAAAAGAGAAAAAATAACCAACGTTTCAGTCACCTGAAAGAATAACGTTGACTTTCGTCCTGCTTTTACTTTAATAATCGCCTTTCCTTGATTGACGGGATTCCGTCCATCTTATTTCCGTCATTGAAGTCAGAATACTATCGTCGACGAGGATGTAGAGGCGGAGTTACAGGAAGTCGAGAGGGAGAGCGAGGAGACACTAGCGAGAAATCAATTTCTCGTCATTTCTTGGTACTAGTACCGTTTATCCTCCTTTACGGACGTTCGTGAACTAGTCTAATTTATAAAATCACCAACACTATCGTATCCGGATCTTCAATATGCAATTGAAGCTCTCATGCTATTATTTTTAATAGCATGTTCGAGTAACGATAAACGATAAAGTATCTTTTTTTTTTTTTTTTCATCTTTTCTATCGAAAATCGCATTGCTTTATCTTAAATTAATTCGCTCGTTGAATAAAATTATATTGTGATCGCAAATATTACGATGTCGCGTTGATTATTTCTTCGTAATAAAAAATATTTTCCATGTGATAACATTCAAATCGCATAATTTTTGATTATCGCGTCATTTTTTATTAGAACACTTCTCGACCGTACAAAATTGAATTATACAATTTGAACGAATTTCGTCTAGAAAAATGTGATAATGCTCAAAAGTCAATATTGAATAATGCATAAACGAAAGGTCTCTCGAAGTGATAATTTAATAGAGCACTTTGTTGCAAGAATTGGAAGGGAAAGAAGCAATTTCGATATCGATTTCGATTTCTATCTTACGCGTGCTACGTATCGGAATATTTATTGGAAATCACATTGAATTTTGACGGTATACCAATTCTTTCATTTTTAAATTGATCTGCTCCGGTATTCTTTGTACTTATTATTATTTTATAAATTAAATTTGTAAATATTGTATAAGCATAATCGATGGGATATAAAGCGTTGGGTTTATACGATCGTCAGACTTTTGTCCGTCATGATTAAACTCCGATGGAGTAAAAAAAAGAAACAGCCGAGAGGATAAGAGAGAAGAGAAGAGAAGAGAAGAGATGAAGGGTAAGAATTTGTCTTCTGTTTGTGTAGAATTTTGTCGGAAGAAAGGAAAGCAGTCCAGTCTTCTTCTTCTCCCTTTCCTCCTCTTTTTCTCTCCCTCGTTGAGTATCTCGAAGCTATTTCCTTAGTTCCTTTCGGGCATCGAGATGACGTTGGTCTTGTCTTCTGCCTCGAGGCGTAACCATCAATAATGTTCTTTCTGTTCTCGCGAAAGGAAAAGGTACGAGTAAAGGGACACGTTTGTATCGCCGGAAGAAAGAGTACCACTATAGCTAAGTCATCAAAAACTTTGGTTCACGCCTCTTCGGGCAGTTTTCGGGAGAGAAATAAAGGGTAGGTTTTTGATCGTCGGCATTATCTTCCTAAATTGACTGGGCACACCAATACATTTTAGGAAGATGTTTAACGTAAGTGTAAAAGGAAAGGGTGTCGAAGTTAAATATTATACGAGGAAGTGACGGAGAACTGTCGTTGTCGCTTTAACGTTTTGTCAGACGAAAGAAAAGGAACTCAAGTGTATCACCAACATGATATAGGGGTTGCTTTTTCAAGTACCGCTTGGGGAACGTTCTCCTTTGATGCAAGCAGAATTTTTTCGATACTTTTTTTCCTATATACTTATGTATGGATTAAATAAATATCACTAATAGAATTCTATATCGTTGATAGAATGCTATATCGCTTTTGTAATTCATTATCTTGTTAGTTAATCATTATAATGGATATAACTTGAATATAAATTTATATTGAAATTGTTAAAACATAGAAGGGAAAGCTGAACCAAACATTTATTAGCTATTGTTATTATTCGATGTATGAGTAATCGATATTGTAAACACTGAACTATAAGGCAGCCGAAGCTGTTCAAATACAATACAAACAAAGATTGGTGTATATAGGCATCCAATACATTTTCGATGTGTACATATCAATGTAAATAATTGTATCAGTCGTATTGTATACTTCAAAAGATACAGATGGTTATTTAGAAAATTAAAGATACATTTTTCGGTATTTATACATTTTTATTGAATTATAATACATAGTTCTTTCGTCTATTCCTTTAATCAATAATAATTATTCTCTCTTTATGAATTGCACTTTATAAATTCCATCAATGAAAGTACGTGCGAAGTATAGAGTCGTGTTGATTACTTTTAAAATAATCTATGCAGAAAATGTCGTTCTAAAGAGAAGAGTACGATTTGCGTCGACCAAAGAGAGTTGTTACATTGATCGTCCTTTCATAGAATATAACGAAGAATGTATATAATCATAAATCTGAGCTCGTCGATAATATTTTCAACGGTTAAAATTACGTTCATCAAATCTGTACGGTCTCTATCACGTTTCTACTTTCTATAGAATACGATGTTTGTTAGTATATCTTTGAATAATTTTATGCACGCAAGATCAACGTAACCTTTTCGACGTTTTACCCCAAGATCTTTCGGAAGCGAGTCATTAATCTGTCATTGATTTATCGACAGGATAAACGCAAGTAATAAGTACGTGTTCAAAAAAGAAATTGGTATGCAAGCATACCTATTAAATTGCACCTGCTAACACGGACCGATCGAGTATGGAAAAAGCCATGTTGGCATCTTTCCATTAAAAGTATTTTACCGAAAGCATTTATGGTAATTTGTGTGTTTTTTTTTCTTTTTTTTTTTTTTTTTTTTTTTTTTTTTTATATATAATACAAGATAATAACAGAACCACGTCATATTTATTGTTTCTGATGACGATCGTTCGAACAACATTTTACAAGAACATAATATTTTCTTTTTTTCTGTTCAGGTGAGCAAAAGATCGAAAAGAAGAAGGACATGAAATATATGAATCATCGTGCGTATATGAAAACTTTATTTATAATTTTAACTCGATTGTTAAGTATGCAAACTTTTACATTTATATGAAAGGCAAAAGATAATGTCACGGAATAACGTCAAGTTAGTATCTTTACTAAATTCTTTTCCATCCCTTTTTCTCTTGATTTCTTCTGATAATCGAGCAGCCAACTTCTCGTTAATGGTTAAACGGATCTCACCTTAACGAATGGAATGTACATTTAGAACATCGACGTCAGCGGGTTTACTCTCTACGATCGGTAAAATTGTACGCTAACACTTTTATAGATATCTACCTACATAAGTTTGTGTGTATGTATGTGTGTATGTGTGTGTGTGTGTGTCTCTCTATGTCTGCGTGTCTGTGTGTGTGTGTCTATGTAAGAACTCTCGTGTCTCAAGTTCTCTGTGAGAAAGAACAGGAGAGAATCCAATGTTCTGAATCCTATTCTTACCACGTAGCCTGTAATTTAGAATCCGTTTCCCGGAGGATATAAAAGCGGCGGCCGGTCACTCGTGCGGAAGGGAGAACGGAATTCAGTGAAAATCGTTGAATCTCTCGCATCTTCGTACTTGCGGACCTTAACTCTAAATTCGTCTTTGAAATCCTTCAAGATGATCGACACTATCTTCGTCCTTATATTTTCGATTATACAAAGAATATTTGGACGTTAACTAATATAATTTTCCGTTGTTGTTATTAATAAAATCTTCTTTTTATTCGCGCGTTGTACTTTTATAATAAATGAACTTTCAGAAAGATTATCTATTGTAATCGTATTAACGAAAGATATAACAACGATGAAGTTTTTAAAAGAATCTCACAATAGAGAGTCGTCTCGATTTTATTTTATTTTAAGATACTTCAAAAGATCTCAACTATTGAGGGAGAGATAGTTACGTCTGGGTTAAGATATTATAAAAGATTACACTAGGTGATGAACTTAACTGAACTTTGGTACACTTTCTTGTTGATAATTTCCACGAGAAAGAATTTTTCGCAAGAGAAAAAGATAGAAAAAGAAGAGACAGAGAGATATAGAGAGAAGATATAGAGAGAGAGAGAGAGAGAGAGGGATAGAGAGAGTTTTCCAAAACTAGGACAATGCGAAAAACTTCAAAGCAATTACAACGCGTGTATGAGCGATCGAAAAAGAAAGAATGAAAGACAGATAGATAGAGAAGGATCAAAAAGAGAATACGTAGACCCATATCTGTACACGGGAAAAGCGTGTGTATCCACTATGTGAAGCTGTTACGTTTCTGACGTTAGGTATGATTAAAGCCTCGTGAGTCATGCCGGCAGGATGATGTAGCTTGATGGTAGAAGGAAGAAAAAAGAAGGGATGGCAAAGAGAGCTCGAATACCAACGGAGTTCGAAGGTCGATGAGAGAGAGAGAGAGAGAGAAAGAGAGAGACAGAGAGAGAGAGAAAGCGATAAAGATATTGGGATGCAACGAGATGAAGATACGTACTATAGTACCAAAAGGAAAAGAGAAAGAGAATCTTACCGGCAGCCATCCTAACTGGGAAAGCTCGAGGTCACGAGGGAAATATGCCTCTCGATCTCGTGAATCGATGAGAGCCGTATCATGATATAGCCAAGGGGGATCGATTTTTCGTTTCCGGAAGAAATCTTGAAACTGCTTATAAGGAGAGGATCATCTCATCCACACACGCTTTCTGATTGGATGATTTTTCGTGGGGAACCCTTTTCGGTTGTTTAAAGAATGAGAGACAGGGAAAATAAGAAAGAGAGAGAAAGAGAGAGAGAGAGAGAGAGAGAGAGAGACAAAGATAGAGAGAAGCAAATAGATAAGCGAATACAAGCCGAAGAGAAATAGCGATGAGTTAGATTAGATCTGTGATCGAATGAAAGATATCCCGTTGATTTTATCTAGACGTGTCTACGACGATAACGATGACGATCTTTACCAAATTTCTAACAAAATGGCCGTAACGAACGCATCGTTACGAGTGCCTATTTGTTGAGACACATTACTAGAAAATGTTATACTTGTGTATACCTTTTAGAGGTTCTTCAACTTCTCGCTATACTTCATCGCTATTCTTGTGGACGATGAATATCGAAACCGTCCAATTTAACAGAATAAAATCATTTCGGGATAACGTTGAATGTAAGGTATATATATATATATATAAAATTTTTCATCAGGAGAAATCAGGCATTGAAGAATAAGTCAGATATATATTTATTTCTTTGATATAGTTCTACGTTTATATAAAACACGTTCAAAGGAAAATTTATTTAATATGAAATATATAGTATAAATTCTGATTATTGGTTTTCAATTCTATACCGTACTATCATAAGGTAACTACTATTAACTTGTAGAACATCTCGAAGAATTATCTCCATTCGAAGGATCCTCAACATTATCGAAACTGTACGAATTTTTATCCCCCTTACATGTCGACTTGGCACGAACTACCAATACGTTATCATATGTTGCCAAGTTTGACCTCGAACGAAATGGCTATTACGACGTCTACGACCGTCCATTAAAGTTCGCATCTAACATTGATGACACTTTAATACGCGATTCCACGCTATGGCTTTTCTATTTGCTAATCTATCAGTTTCTTTGGCAGCTTTTATCGCCGGGCTAATAGGAAGAACTCGATACAAACATTCTTTCGAAACTACATTATTAACAGATACTTAGTATGAACTGTAAAATAAGTTGATTTAGAAATTATATTTAAAATGTGAAAATAGTTGATATTTAATTTGTTAGCATAATCGAAATTATTTAAAGCTTTTATCTAGGAACTTTTTAATTAGCGACAAGGAAAAGAAAGGTAAATAGATAAAAGCGACGTTTTTGAAGTTCATTTTCAAACAGTTTAGAATTTTTTTTCTTACCTTCTTTAAAGAATCTAATTAAAATCTTATAAGCCATTTAGCTGTATCATAGTCCGTTAATCGTTAAAAAAAGATGATAACAATCTTGTAAAATGCAAAATTCCCTTTGAGTGAAAAGCGAGAGTAATATTCAGAAGAGCCGTTATTGTCGTTAACATTATTATCCGTATGAATTACGTAGAGACAATGCGAACAGTTAAGGTCCAATGACCACTTTCGACTAGCGGATTCTGTTCGTTCGTGACCAACTCTAACTCTAACACCCTTTTGGCTTTACCAACCCCTCGGAACGCTTTCGCATCAGAATCGACGGAACCACCCTTGTCCCAACTAGACTGTAGATAGAGGAAGACAGAGATAGATAGATAGATAGATAGATAGATAGATAGATACAGAGAGAGAGAGAGAGAGAGAGAGAGAGAGAGAGAGAGAGAGAGAGAGAGATAGATAGAGAGAGAGAGAGAGAGAGAGAGAGGGAGAGAGGAAACAGGGGACGTATAACGCGATAATCGCATCATAGCAAACACAATGTAGGATTAGTTGCCGGCTCTTGCGCTGTGGGATCGGTTTATTCGAAGCAACTGCACGAACAAATTGACGCGTGATCGTCGTATTGTGCCCGCAACGCGTTTCCATGTAAGCGTATATCGTACCGAGTAGACGAAATGAATCCAAACCTTGGATAGATTAATCGTTCTAATCGAACTAAATTTGTAAGAAACCTTCTTACGAATTCGATTTTTTTTCAAAGCATTTCTTTCAAGTTAAGATTCCAGGGGCTATAATTTTGTTTTCAAAGTAATTCTATTGCAATGTAATCTTTAAAAATTTTCGGAAATATTTCCGAAATGAAGCCATTGTATATATGCTCGAAATAGGATCAATTAACGTTCGTATTACGAATTGACTTATATTTGTTGTTAATGTTTTCACATGAAATGTATCTGCAAATGTTGTTCGATAGCAGAATCGAAGATTTTGAACGTGTTATTTTAGCAAACTAATTGGGAATACTCACAAAACGTGTCAAGTATTTTATCGTTGAGAATTTCTATCTGTTCGTATCGAGCATGCGGTTTTATTTTAATTAAAACTTCCCGATTGCTTTCGAGTTATACATCGGCAAAAATGCGTTAAAAATAAACGAAGAAAAAGTGTATATGGTACGGTGTATGATACGATACAATGTAAAGCAATAACATATAACAACAGCTGACAGGATATTTTCATTCGTTCCATCTGCATTGTTTGCTTCGTGGACGAAGTGGATACGGGTCGACAACATCGAGATATCGACGTTTCCGAGGTTTCTGTGTTAGCAGAAGAGAAAAGCATGAGGCAGACGAATCTAGACGAGACGAGACGTGACGAGACGTGACGAGACGAGACGAGACGAGACGAGACGAGACGAGACGAGACGAAACGAGACGAGACGAGACGAGATGCGCCAGCTGTGGCCCTATCCACGCGGATAAACCATTTCCGAGCTAAATACGAGTCTGCCGGCTACGAACTTTTGCCATTTCGTCGATCCTTTCCAGGATTTAATAAAAGCGTATAGATGTTCCCGCAGGATGCTGCGCCAACTAACATTAAGAAACGTCTTTCGTGAAATATCGATATCTTTTCGCCAATACTCCTTATCTTATCTTTCATATTAACGATCATAATAATTCTAATATATCAATTATTCCTCTTTTGGAATTTTTACAAATTTTTTTCCCAATCATTTTAACAAAATTTTATCAATCATATCTCTCATTCTTTCTTCCATCATCCCAACAAAAGAATTTATTGAAAAGATTTAAACGAATACAATACGAATATTCGATAAAAATTTCACATGCCCGAACGTTCGATATGCATGAATAAAAGCCACCGATAATTTGCAGATAAAGATATTGAAAATATATGATATTCATTAATTAATTTTTTACTAGCGTTATTACATTTTATTATCGGATAATGATTAATTACATTCCATCGCGATCCATCATGGTGTTTGTTTCAATTTTTGACTACCTTTCGAAAGAAACAATGAAAAAAGAATAATTTTATCTTGAATAGGATTAACTTTTTAATTCAACTTTTAAAATTTATTTTATTTTTAGAACTCGATTAAATGAAAGAATAACGATTTTATACGTAGAATATCTTGAAACGGCAACTCTCCTTCCTTTAATTTGCTGAAACACCGTAACTTCCTTATAGGACTTTTCAAGTTAACAAGAAAGAAGGTATACAAGCAGCATTTTTTCATTCCTTCACTTTCCGATTTTCTTAGTCTATACCCTGCCGTCTTTTCATCAAGCAATGTAACATCAAAGACGCCTTTGTAAATTTTTAGATGCATCCCTCCTATACAAACACTTTTACTCTTTTTCTCTTTAATGAATTTTTCACGTGGAATTGCAATATGGCGATCCACAAACAGTAATCTTTTCTACTACAGAATAATCACGTCTCTATATATTAAATTTAATAATATGCATTTATCCGAACTAATTATATTTCTATGATTCCTACTTGCTAAGGAATTAAAGAATATGGCAATCCATAAACAGTAATCTTTTCTACTGCAGAATAATCACGTTTCTATATATTAAATATAATAATGTGCATTTATCCGAATTAATTATTTTTCTATGAATCTTACTTGTTAAGGAATTTTCTAAAATTATCTCTGCGATTTTTTTACTTTAAGATTTACTTCGATGTCGAAATAAGATCGTATGGAAGGATTCAAATAGATTTGAAATTCTCAAGGGAATTCCACACAATTTCCGTCTCGATTTTGCGCCAATTTCACAAATCAAGAAATCGTTTAATTTTACTTCCTTCAACAAAAATAAAAATTGTATTATTCAAGAGCGTTATATAAAACTCGTGAATTTATAATTGTTCATCGGACAAGTTGATTCGATTTCACGCCGGTCGTTCGTTCGATGAATGATTTATAAGCTTTTTATTGTTCCGAATATAATCAATTCGTTAAAAATTTTTTCCGATAAATAATGTTATTTTATTAATTTTAATTCGTCACTTTAATAAGTACTTCAACAAAAAATAATTTATGTTACAGTTAATTTACAATATATTCAATTCATCTTATATATATATATATATATATATATATATATATATCCTGGTTGATATCACGAATATAAGTATATCACGAGTAAACACAATGACTTTGTAGAACGACTTGCATAAGCAAAGTTTAAAGTGGATGCACGTCATAAGTCGCGATTTTGATGGTTATCTCTTGTGTAAGCACATCATCTCTTAAGCTTATCCAAGTGAATTTCGATTTCATGAAATTCGGAGAGAACTCGGCGTTTTACGGGTTATAAGTGTTCGCTTCGCAAATTCGAAATTCGGCGACATCGACTTAACTATGACATTAACGTCGGAGTAGAGAATCCGACGATTATTTTAAACTTACGTTATAAGAATGTAATCGTTAAGTAATATTCAAAGAGAAAACAGAATTCATTCATTTTTACATATTTTCAAATTCTTATAATCGCTTAAGTAGACTCTGCATAAACTCAAAGATAATCATTTCTAAAGGTAGTCAGATATATATATATATATATATATATATATATATATATTTTTTTTTGTACATATATATATATATATGTACAAAATTGTAGCTTACTAATGCTGAATAATTTTACATGCCTGAGCGTAGGAGAGAATAGGAAAGTTACAAATTCGCGAGATAGGAGTACACCTGACCGACGAACGTTCTTGCATTTCCTCACGATTGCGGTCTGCCATAGGGTCATTTTGTACGTCGGTCGGTAATATACGTGATAGGTAATATTTGTCCGTGGTTTCAAGGGCCAACGACTCAACAGCTACTACAGTTCCTTACAAAATAATATTGTTCCTTTTTTTTTTCCATTTTACCATTTTCGATCATCACACATATGCGTTTACGTCTCATACAAATTATTTTTCTTCTCTTCCTCAATCAGGTTTTACCATTAAAATATCTTTATGTCTTTCTGCGTTCAAGGTGTCATATAAATTATAACTTAACCGGTACCTCCATCGTAATTCATTATCGCTCATCGTATCGTTTATCGATATACGTGATATTTCGTTAATGAGTACGTCATCGTCGACTATGACACACAATGCGTTTTTAAGTTAATAACCAAAATGTCGAACATGTTTTATTTTCATTTTACATTCGAATTCATTCGACATTTTAAAAACCCTCTGCTATTCTCGCTGTTAGATTTCAAATTTGTTGCCTTCCTTCTCTCTCTCTCTCTCTCTCTCTCTCTCTCTCTCTCTCTCTCTCTCTCTCTCCCTCCCTCTTCCGTTTCTTCTTTTTTGTGGTAAATGTCACTCATCCACGTTACCGAGTAAAAAAAAAGCGTGATGTAAAAAACGAGGCGAATCCATTTTGGACAAAACACACGTCGGGAAAGGTTTTACTTCTACGGTATGTGCTTCTCTCGACGAGCTCCACTTCTCTTTCTCTGCCTCTTCTTTCTCCTATTCTCCTTTCCTCTGGTTGGGTGAAAGAGCTTCTTTGACCGTTCTGGTCGCCTTTGTTTCAGAATGGAGTGTGTGCTTGCTTGCTCATAGCTGTAGATATACAAGAAAGAAGAACTAGAATGTTCATCAAGGTGGTAGCACTTTCTTTGTCTATCATTTTCTACATTCATACGAGTAAAAAATCTATCGCGATTTATTTTATTAATGATTACATTACTTTCTATATTAAATTCCATATAAAAAATTGCCTCGCTTGAAGAACAGATAGATTTTTAATTAAAATTCATATCATCGATTGTATTGAGAAATCCTAAGTCTATTAAATTTTTAAAAATCTTTCGAATATCATTCAACGAAGATAAAACCAAATTGAAAATATACTTATCAACGTTTTTAAATAAAAATTTTCTCTCATGTATATTTAAAAGGGTAATTGAAGTGACGTTCATTATGAGGTAGGTACTTACATATATGAATATATGTACATTTATTACGTAATGAACGTATAGAAATTATATTTTAGCGACAATTCAATTACATATCCAATCGTACTGCAATAATATCAAAATGAAATGAAATATTTCAATGTTATTAATCTCTTCGCTTCCTGATTTTACGCATATTAATTAATTTCAACTTCTATTATTATCATAGGATTATACAATTAGATAATTTAAATTTCAAATGTATTTCTGGCGCTTAGCTTAGATCAATCAATTTAACAGATTTTCGACTACAATAATGTAACATTCACAATAATGTAATATCAATTACTCTTCCAAATTTCTTCTTTTTCATAACTCCGATATTTCCCTCGTCATAGGTTAACCGTTAATGATCATGATCGTTCCCCTACTTACCGAAATGAATAATTTAACGCGACCAACATTCTTTTTCAATTAGCTTTCCCTTCGTCTTCATTCCTTATTGAGAATTCATCCTAAGATCCTTTCGATCTTCACCCTCTTTGTCTTTCTTACCCTTATTTTTTCTTAATTTATCTAATATTTATTAATAACGTATGCTACATTAAGGACTAAATTAAATCCAACATTCTTATCATGTTTACCCTCTTTCCCTATTCTTTTTTGTTTCTTTTTTGTTTTTTTTTTTTCCTTTTTTTTTTTTTTTGTATAAATTCTTAATCGGACAACGTCAGTATTTATTCTCGATAACAGATACGATATCTGAAGAGGAAAGTTTAATTTTCTATCGAATCTTAATAAGAATTGATAAAAGTGTCAAGAAGGAAAACGAAGATAGAGGAAATCGTTTGGAAATAAATTATTGGAAAAAGTTAAGTTCTAAATTAAGTCGTTCAAAGGATTACTTAAGTCAAGAGAAAATGTATCGGCATTTTCTTCCTTTTTAATGCGATAGCTGAGCAATACTGCTGATAGCGTAAATCACGAGTTCTTAAAGAGAAACTTAAGAAGTTGAAAAAGTGGACAAAGATGAAGGTTAAAGGGGAGAGGTAAAGATTTCGTGGGAACGATGCACCCGGCTTTAGTCGAAACAAAGCCGCAAACCTCGGCGACCACGAAATATTACACCGCGCATGGTATCTAGACGGACAAATAGAAAGAAAAAAAGAAAGAGAAAAAGAAATAAAGAAAGGAAGGAAGAAAGAGATAGCGCGTTTATATATACCGCGTTGTAAGAAGAAAAAATTGAACGCATAAAAAAAAAAAAAAAACAAAAAAAAAACAAAATAAAGAAAGCAAAAAGTTTGAGCTTATTGTTAAAGATACGTCGACTAATTTAAATCAGCTTATCGTCATTAAATTATCATTAATTATTTTATTTTCATGTTTTTCGTTTCAAAATTCATTTCATTGTTAAAATTTATTTATCAAATTCTTAATTTTTTTTTTCTTTCTTTTTTTTTTTTTTTTTTTTCTTTCCAACGAAATACTTCTAGAATCGACGTAAAGTTTAACGAGCGAGTGAAAGAGTTCCCCAAAAAGGCGTAAAATTCGTGACATTATTCGAAATTGCATGACGAAGGTGTAACTTCGTTAGAGGGTCTTCTTTGTCTCACGGGCGACAATGGCAGGACGACGATGACTCTTCTCGAGTGTTCCGGCCTACTCCGCCATTGTGCATGGTGTATTCATTTTCAACGTCTGCAACTGCAGCCGAGGAAATTATTGAAATTGAAATGCCCTCCTTAGCCCTCGTCGTCGCGCCGACACAATGGGATTTGGCTCGCGTCTTCTCTCGCAGAAACGTCGAAAAGCAACGAGACATCGGATATTCGCTCTCTCTCTCTCTCTCTCTCTTTTTCTCTCTCTCATATTAAATAGAAAATTAAATTTATTAAAATTGACGATTAATTTTACTAGCGCTCTCGGTGTCAAGCATTAACGTAAAAAATAAAAAATCGTCGTACGTGATCATGAATATAAAAATCGAAGGTAATGTGAAATATAAAATTATATCCAATAAGATCAGATCGGAGTGTCTTAACGACAGACGTTTATGGAAATTTGAAAAATAGAGGGAGGTTCAATATAATTACGTCAACGTGCAGGTGCAACGGTGAATGACTCTCATTCGTTTTTTCTTTTCTTTTATCATCTACTTCTTTCGCGCTCGTCGATAAAGGGTAGTTCTTTTTTTTTTTTTTTTTTTTCTTTACGAGCCATCTTACCCATAAAAGAGACACGTTCATTCACTCGACCGGCACGAAATCTCTTTTACGCCTCGCTTAATTTTAGTACCCGTACGTATCGACGCGACTGTTCATTTTAACGCCACGTCTGCGTTCGTCCTGCTGAAGATAAAATCATAACCCATAAACCGCACCTCTCTTTCTTTCTCTCTCTCTCTCTCTCTCTCTCTCTCTCTCTCTCTCTTTCTTTCTTTCTTTCTTTCTTTTTTACATGCGTGCCAAAACTCGGAGCGATCGCGAGAAACATTTTTGACGCATCGTAATTTCTTTTTCCTCGAAGCATTAACGATAACCGAATCATGAATGCATTTAACGATTAAGAAACGAGCGGACCTGCTTCATGAGCGTCAGCAAAAAGTGTCTCGTCCGTGTCTCCCTTACGAACATGTTTTAAATAATTTATTACGGATTCGCATTTTATAATTCGAATGGCTCCTAATATAAATCAATTATTATAGCTATTAAGGTTATTACATAAGTTTTACTCCTCTCGAGAGATTGCTTGACTTAACGAAGAATATGTTATAAATGAATTCGCATTTATAATACATCATTATCGACAATTTTTTCGGAAGATTTTTTTTAATTATAAGTTCATTTATTAAACGTCATATTTGTGAGAATGCACAGGAGAAATATGGCTCTGAGAGATTTTAATTTTTCGTAGGATAAAAGTAAAAAAAGAAAAAAAAAAAAAAAAAAAAAACGAGGTGTATTTAACTCTTCAATGATTTATCTTCAAAACAAAAAGAGAATATTACGAGTAAAGGAGAACTAATCGAAAACATGCCAACTATTTTTTGGTCAAATCTCAACGGTATTGTAATTCCGTTTCGACAGATTGCGTATAAGCAAGTGACAGTGTACGAGAAGATCGATAAATTACATCACTAAATTTCACCGAGAAAACTCTCGCATCGATGAGTCAACGCGCTGACAATACCATCAGATATTCTCTCAAAAGCAGTAATTCTAGTGATCGAATTCGTTGCTCCATTTACCATGCCCTGTCATACTAACGTGCGTTTGTTTCTCTATTCTTGTCATTGATCCAAGTTAAATATACCTACGTATTTATTAATAAATACAATTAAACGAGTTATTAAACAACGATATTTTAAATCAAAATATAAAAGGAGGAATAATTGAACGTAATACTTTTTAAAGTATCTTAACATCGATAAAAAATACCTTATGTTTCATTGGTCCATTGCAAATCGATCATTTTAAACGCAATATCCAAACCTGAACGGCTCTTTTCAAATGGAGCTTATCATCGAAGAGAAACGAACGGAATTCATGCTGGGAATTGAGCAATAATGAACGAATGAACGAACGAAGAAATGAACGGCGGTCGATGAGCCTTCGTAAATGTTCTACGAGAAGGATGATTCAGCGATAATCCGAGCATTACGCTTCTCGATCTTCGATACGATAGCATCCACAAGGTTCATCGGACAAACTGCTTAACCAAAGTGGTTCAATCAACGATTAATTAGTGCAAGCCAATGAGAATGGAATTGGCATTCCTATTATCGAATTTTACGACTCTATTACCCTCGTATCTATTATATAAGAGTGTTACTCGTTTCGCTTATTTCTACTTCGATATTATTTTATACAGAAACGTTATTTTTATAATCAATAGTATGATATTTATTATTGATATTTTAAAATAGCAGAGATTAATTAGAATTAATTAGAATAGCAGAGGAATGTCGAAGGAGAAGTCATAGACCTGTTCCGTTAAATGATCGATCAATAGTTCGATCTTGTCAGGTTCGTGTTACCTGTTGATATGTTCTAAGAGCAAGGTGTCAAAAGCATGATTGAAGTGGTCCATAGGAATAGCTTATTAGCCTTGAGGTGAATATGCTCCAAGACGATTGGCTTAACGAATAACTAACACCTACTCGGACTTAATACGGAATCATGCATGACTATGAATGAAGCGTAATAGCTTCAGCGTGAAATTAATGCGTTTTTCTTGGTACAATCTTATGAGGTGTAATCTTAAACTATTAGCTGCTGTGATTTCGATCGATTATCGTAATTCATGTATTTTGCAAAAATCCCTAATATGGTAGTTTCTATGTGAAGTACAAAAAAATATTTTCTTATTGATGGACCAAATGCAATATGACAGTTTGCATTATGAACATAAGGGAAAACAGAAAATCATTCCTTTATTATGATAGTCATTACACGACAACCGGTTCCTCAACATAATTTATGTCGACGTGCTCATACGATCTAAACGCTAAATCAAAGTGCTTCTGCAGTTAATTAAAGCTCCAATAGTAATAAACACGGACTTAAGAGAGAAAGTACTATACGTAGATACGTATGATGTATTCGATCAAAGATTATTGAGTAGATTAGACGTTATCATTAAATGGCTTTTATTGATTCCTATTACTCTTTAGAATCTAATTTTCCAATGGTATTGATTAATACGACGTATTAATTCATGTTCTCTTCCTTTTCAAGTTTTTTCTTTTTCTTCTCCTGTTTTTTCTTTTTTTTTTCCATAAATTATTCGACACATGTTCAAAGGATAGAGGTTGCAAAATATCGGTAAATACTATTTTCACGAATAAAAACAATTCGATTTTCCGATCAAAGTACAAATGGATTCTTTTTCCCGAGAATTGTTTACGCTCATTTGAAATTGTTTTTTTTTTTTTTTTTTTTCTTTCGTTTTCAAATTAATCAACGTCATTTCGCTCGAAGATTAATTCATTGATATTCTTTTTCCTGATACTCTCGATGAGGAATAAAAGTTAAAAGAAAAATGGAAAGAAAGATAACTTGGAGAGTACATTGTTGTTGGCACGATTCTCTAGGGGATAGGAAAAAAGTATAGTTGCATGCGAGCGAGGAGATACTTATTGCAGCGAGACGAAATTTTCGTTTTAATCCGATATTAGAATTCGGTGGCCGTGCCGCGTGGCAGAATGTCGAAAAAGTTGATGGGAAGGGGAAGTAGCACCATCTGGCCTCGTGCAAAATCTAATTCCGTGTGCCGGCTAGTTTTACGATTATGGTACAATACTCGACACACGACGCAATATACCACCATATACCAACCCTCCCCCTTCCTATTCCCATTTTCCACCCTCTTTTAAAGCAAGTTCGCGCGAACAACGGGACTAGTACTAGTCTTGATTGCAGCACTGAGTCATTGACAGCGAAGGAAATTTATTACGTACGGAACGGAGAGGGGGAAGTCGGTGGAGAATTTTTTGTTCTAGATAAACGTGGGACTCGTCTTCCTTCTCCCTGCCCATTAATCCGTTTTTCGAGCCAGCACCATCGCGCTCGTACGACTTTTATCTCACGAGATTTACGAGTTTTTCCTTCGTTTCATCCGTTCCGCCATCGGAGACGGAAAAATTCGGTTATTCTCTCTTCTTTTTTTTTTCTATTTCCTTTCTTTTCTTCTTTTTGTTTTTTCACGACGATGCATCTAATAGGATTCAGAAAAGAAACGAAAGTAAGAAACTAAAAGAAAGTGAAAGAAGAAAGAATTATTCAGTTAGTATTTTAGGTAAAATATTTAAAAAAGAAAGTTTGATATCGTAAAATCTAGAACTTTTCCTCATTGAAGGTTGGTAATAATCTGTTATCGATATTTCTAAGGTTCGTACAATTTACAAACATGTAAAATATATTCGGTAATTAATTACATTAGATTCTCGAATCTCGGAATGAGTAAACAATAAAACTGATTAAGTCAATGTTTATATTCCGTACGATTTTAACACAGACTATAAAAATAAAAAAAAAAAAACAATGCGAAAGGTTTAATACATTTATGAGAAAATCAGCGAGATTATATTTATCAAATCAAAATATATTTATAAATTCGCAAGATATTACTACAGTACTTTCATCTATAAAATTATAATTTAATTTAATTTGTATTATTTTTATAATGTGCAATCTCTATCTATTTTTTTTTCTTTTTTCTGTTTTTTTTTTATATCATCTACTCTATCTTTTCATACTGTTTACTTTTTTTTACAGTATCAGACTACTCTGTAACAAGTTTATTTATGTTACGTGGATGTACCGTAATCAATTTGGAAGTGTTTATCTTTCTCTTGATAAGGAAGTACATTAATATAACGGTTCTGTCCAATGTGTAATATCCTTATTTTGAGAAAAAAAAAAGAAAAAAAAAAAAAAAGAAAGAAAAAAGAAGTATGATCGTACGTCGAGAGTATTAATACATATGAAAACCGCGTCACATTTATAAAATCACGCCTGGACCCATTTATTAATCGCATCTTTGTAAAACATAGAATATCTAAACCTAACTACGAGTTAGACGATGACTCGATGAGAGTATTTACATGAGAAGAGGCTGTTAGCTGGTAGATAATTCGAAGAAACTCTTACAGGGCGTGGATGGAGAATATTCTCGCTGTTGGATAAGAGAGAAGAAAGGAGAAAAAAGAAGAAAAGAAGAAAAGATGAGAGTGCTTGATAGGAAGAGGGGATGATGGTTCTTCTCTCCTCCGTCGTAATAATGTCGGCACCATACGACAGTCGAGCCGTAATTAAAGAGAGACAGCACGTAAACGTTTCTGCTCGCTGCCCACGCCACAGCCATTAAGCGTTTTCTTTTTCGCACAGATGACGCTCCTCCTTCATTGCAGATACAAGCCACCTCCTAGAAACTAGGCACGTAGATTGCCAAAGAGAAACGCGAGCATCCACCCGTCATCTTCATAAACGAAGAAACGAGAATACTTTGTTCAAACTCGTGCACCACCCTTTATCTTTTTATGCTTCTAAATATAAGAATATTCATTAACTTGTTGAGTTGAGTTAGTTTTTCCAGTAGTTGAGTAATCGCTAAACTATCGACATGTTTCCTGATTTTATTGTTTAATATAATACGTTTAGTTTGTATTTATTACGTTAGCTTTATTCATTAATCGATTATTGCAACGTTCATTTGTTAGTTTCATCGATTAGAAACATAATAGATGTTTGATATTAATACTTTTTATTATTTTATTAATTTATTATCATTTATACGTGTATTCTAAATGTCCTCTTTATAAAACTGCTAACGGAAATTGAAGATATGCCATTAGAAAGTACTAAAAAGTCTTTTGGCCTCGCGTATAAGGACTGGTTACTTGAAATTGCTACAAGAATGATATATATGCCGACGATAGTCTTGCCAAGAAATCAGGTCAAATAATAGTGATTTATACTAACGGCACTCCCGGATAGTGTTCGAAGAATAAAGAGCCAGTAACTCTATTCGTACACGTCATTATTCCATTTTTGATCGATTTTTATGATTCTTTTTTATTAACATTCGTACGAGCTTTTAAACACTTTTTTCAAATATAGTAATAATTTTTATGAATAATCGAATAAATCGAAAATTTAATTAAAACGATCTGAAAGAGTCTTGCACATTAAATTCAATGGAATTATTTCGTTATTATTAGAAAATAGAGAAAAAAGAAAAAAGACATCGTTGAAACTTTTCTTGGAAAACTTATCTCATCTTTCGTTCTCGATGACGAGAGACTTTCTTTCGTTCTTCTTCAATTTCTATCGATAATAAGAGCAATCGACAAACGTACCATTGAACTTTTATTCTACAGAAGAACATCGAGAGAGAAAAAAAAAGAATGGTGACTAGTCGATGAAATAATTAATTGAAGCATTTATCGTATTATTTCAAGTTTAAGCACGGAAAGGAATTTCATCGTCTTTCATAGAAAAAAAAAAAAAAAAAAAAAAAAAAAAAAAAAAACAGAAAAAGCCAGCAGATCTTCTATCGTATCTTATTGAAGTAAAGAGTAAAAGAACGACATAAAAAGAAAACGTAGAATAACGAAAAGGCACCGAGCCGACTAATGAAAACTTTCCTCGTCCTTCTACATTCAACGAGCATCGTAAGGGATATAATCAGCCTTAACTCGGACTTGGATGTCGCTAATTTGTTCGTCGACGGTCGTCGAGTAGCGACGATGAGTCGTTTAAAAGCTGCCAGCTAAACTCAGTTTGAGAAACGAGAACAAGAAAGAAGGAGAGTTCACTTTTCGTAGGAACGGAGAAAAGAAGTGAGAAAAGACGATGGGAAAAGGGAAAAGGAAGGAAGGAAAATATAAAAGGAAAATTCGCAAGAGAATTCCGTCGAATAAGATCTCTATTCGTCGTATCTCACTGAACATCCCAAGAGTTTGGGTTAGAATTAATTTGGAGCTTGGTAAAATCGCGACGATCGAGTTTGGTATTAATTAAAAGTTCCGAAAACGAAACGAGTCAGACACGCGCTTGATTATGATCTGAGATAGTCTAACCGGAGTCGGGAGGGGTTGTAGGGGAGGGAAAAAGAACTTCTTCTTTCTCTTTCAAATCTTCTTGGACGAACAATAGAAAACGGAACCAGGGTACCCGACGTGAAATTCTGAAGACGATTTTACGAGATCCTGCTTGAGTTCTAACTATGTCGACGTGTACGTGACGCAATGTGAACGTTAATAAGAATTCTTTAAACGTAGTGACCTGATCGTACTTCGATTTCATCCCATTTTAATAAGAATTCTTTTAATAAATTTCGAAAAACTAAACGCATAAATTCGATGACGTAACGTCGATGATTAACGTTCACTTGTTCATCGTGTTCTTTTATTTTTGTCGATATGAGAAAAGTAAGAAAGAAAAAGATAAAAATTAGAAAAAAAGAAAAAAAAAAAAGAAGAAAAAAAAGAAAAAAGGAAATCGGTTCTTTGGAAAAAGCAATAAACGTTGAAGAGAGGTATAGAACTCATCGCGTTGACAACGATCTCTTCGTACGAGGATTGCTTAAGAGTTTCGGATACGAGGGACGACATATCGAAGTCAGAAAGAAACGTGAAAAATGACCTTTGGCCGAGAATGAACGGGGCACATAAAGCCTAGAATGTCGTTGTGCCTACAAAACGTATGATCGATGAGCTCGACGTATCCCTTGAAAACATAGTCAGGAAAAATATACGGTGTGTTGTATAGATCATATATGTATAACGGACACCGATCGTCATCATCGTCGTCGTTGGCACCGTTGCATTTCATCAGCATTTTTGACTCTCTCTCTCTCTCTCTCTCTCTCTCTCTCTCTTTCACTCTCTCTCTGTCGATCTTTTTATTTTCTAATAAATTTCTCTCGTGACGTCATCTGCTGTCAACTATGATTGTAGTAGTTCGCTCAGAAATCGAAATCAATATTTCTAATATTAGAATAAACAAATTTTATTTAAAAAAAATTATATATATATATATATATATATATATATATAAAATTGTAATGGATTTTATTGATTCTTTCTTAACCCAGGAGAATCAAAAGTAATCGTTATATCTAATCTCAGCGAAAGGAACGAACGAATTTGAGATTTCGAACAGATGGAAAAAAAGTAGCCAACGCAACGGAAAGGAGTTCTTCTGAAAAACGATGAAATTAACGACTTACGGATTTAAGTTCTCTCGTATCTTGGAATTTCTTTGAGTACGAAAAACGATCTTTTTGCCGACCGATTTAAAAAGTTCTCATTTTCAGTCGTCATTTGCAGCAAGTAATGAGTGAAGGAGAACGCGAAGAAAGAAGGAGAAAAAATCGCATAGCAAAATGGATCGACCTTTGTATTCTACCAAAGTATTCTTTTTATTTCTTTGTTGTTAAGACGTTTAGGAGAAGATGGACGTGATTTAATTTCTTTAACTTCAAGAAAAGTGTTCGTATTTATCATGAAAAAGAATAATGACAATATCACATTTAAATATAATTAGATACTTATGCCAAGTATTATTTGAATTTTATTTCACTTTCTCTTTAGAAAGGATTATCCTTCTAATTTGCATTAGAATGTCTTGAACATGTATCGATTTAGTTAATCGGACGAAATCAATTAAATTAATGACGCCACTGAAGTTCTAAATCATGATAAAGATTTTCCTCCTTTGAAATAAAATATCATTAGGAAGTAGAGACGGAGCAATTATTCTAATGAGCCGCGTGTTATCGGCGCCTTAGAGACGACTTCTTCTCTACCGCGAAAGGTTTTTCCTTCTCTCTATTTCTTTTTATAAAATTATGCGATAATATCGATCGCAGGAAATTCGATACGATGGATAATGAGCTCAGATGGGTAGAAGGCAGTTTGCGATCGCAGACGATAAAGCGCCTTTCTTGGCGGATTATAGTACGCGAATGCCATTTCTTCGAATCTCCGATCGATGATCTGAGATTAAAGGATCGCGTAAAGAAGATTTTGCTCTCACCTTTTTGCGCTTTCTTTTCTGTCATCAATTTCATTTCATTTGAACGGCCTCGAACGAAAAACGCATAAAGTATAATCTATCATTGATGATATCTTCGTTTCAATTTATATCGTGAAAACGTTTATTTATTTAATTATCCTAGAAATATGATTAGAGGAATTTTTTATTCCTTAGATTATTTTCATATATCAAATTATTTTCTTCATATTGACGATACCAAGTTTATTGAATAAACAATATTGATCGTTAATTAGAATGAAATAGATACGCTTGGTGTTTAATAATCTCTCTAATTCAGCCTACAATTAATCCAAATAGTCACGTCACGGTTTTAAACAAGAATAACGAGGAAAAAAGTAGATATAGCCTTCGCGTAAAAATATTCAGACTGGCGAAAGCACAGAAGCAGAGCACGATTTGTCGTAGGTCGTTCCACTCAGCGACACAAAGTGACTAATGCTGATTAGTTCCCGAGCGATCCAAGTATATCCAATTACGTGGTCGCTCGCATGTTGCTTCGTTCGGCCGCCTTAATCCCGCGGAATAATTTGCCTCGGCGGCATGTCATGCGCGTCAGCCGCCGCTGAAATATACCAACTCGGGCTACCAAGCGTGCGCGGATATCTGCTACGTGTGTTCTCTCTATATAGGTATAGTAAATGGTAGACATTTGTATGTGCGAGATTCACTGGTGAGTCGCAAGAGCGATTTCGATGCGAGTAAACGAATCAATTATAGCACGATTCGTTTTCCTAAACGACGATTAAGAAGACGATTAAGTAGATTTTTCTTTTTCTTCCTCATCAACACCATCTGACATTTCCCATAGTTGCAATCTTTCCTATAATAATTTCGAAGTGAAATGTCACTTCGAAAGTGTAAAATAGAAAGATTTAATAGAAAAGAGATTAATCAATTCTCTTCAATTTCGTTTACGACGAAATGCTCATCGACCGATGTTTCTTTTTCTGGATTTGCTTTTGTACGTATGTATGTATTTCAACGATTTACACAATTCTATTATATACGTTAAAATCGATGTGACTTGGTATTTCTTTCAATATATGTAACTTTTTATTATTTGAAACGAGTTATTTCACAGTATCTGGCAAATCGTTTTTTTGAAAATCGTAAAGATTAATCGAAAATCGAAGAAAAATGATAGAAAAGTCAAAGGTTATACTATACCAGCGGCAATATACAAAAGAAATATACTCGTCGCATTGGCAAAGTGTCCGATACTTTTATTTTACATTCCGTGCGATACTCCGCATAGGATACTTATGGAAAATCCCAAGCGTTTTTGGTAAGAGGTCGCGTACGAGTCTCCAGGTCGTTGAACACGATTCTTCTCTACTCTCAACGGCGCCTCGAACTCGACTTCTCTTATACTATAGGTATACCTTACCTACCTCTGCACTCGGCCCGTACTCGAAGCGCTGTAATTCTCGGTTTTACAGCACGCAACTCGTGCTCGACCCAATCACGAAGTTCAACGACCCTAGACCGAGATCGCGATATAGGAATTCAAAGGATTTCTACAGTTTTAGACGATTTTTTTTTGAAATAATATCATTCGAAACAAAGAATTCCTTTTGATTTATTATAAAAAAAAAAATATTTATTGCTGCTCAATTTGAAATAATAAAAATTGTAAAATATGACTGGTAGGTTTGATACATCCTATGATCATTAAATAGAATGAATAGATCATCCATTCGAGCAACTATCCAAAAAGTAAAACAGTCTCGATATATAAGATTGTTGCTTTACGTTGTAGGATGGATTAGAAATAGACTCGTAGATATTAGCTGTCCGTCGAATCTAATGACTAACAACCATATCCACTTAGCGAATTATTGCTTCCGTCCGTTAATGCATCGAAGATAAAACATGATAATCGACTTGTGAATCATCTTGTCCATTATATCATCAAAATAAAATTGCTCCATATGCTCGAATGTAACTCTAGCGACATATATATATATATATATATATATATTATCTTTAAATAGAACACACGGATACATATGTATATAGTTAATATCAGGATTCGATGAGATTATCGAGAAAGTGAACTAATAATAATAAGGTCAAAGTTCAGCGAACGAACCATTTTGAGATTTGATTTGGACCGATAATGTTAACGTATTTACTTGCAACGATGGATACGAAAGGCCGACTAGAAAACCCGGATTTAGTCTATCTTTCTCTCTTTCCCCTTTTATTCTTTTTCTCTATTTTCCTAGTAGAAAGAGTCTGGAGAGCAAATTTGTCTGACAGCCTCGGGCAGTGAATTCGCATGGAGCAACCAGGACGAGTTCGAAGGTGAAAAGGACGTTTTCCGATCAAGTACGATTCGCTATCATCCTTTTTCATGAGAGTGAAAAGCGTTCGTCGGATTTTACGAATTTGGCGAACGATCGTATACAAAAGTGAAATCGTTGAAAAGTCGAACGTTCGATATCTATTTTTATGCATTTAGAATCTTTATTAATTTCAATTGAAACGTGATTTCAGTAAATTCATTCGGTATTATTAATTAATATAATTAATAATTGATCGATTCTGACGAGTAGTCTTATATGTGTCATATAAAAGTTTCCTTCGAAATGAAAAGTTTCATCAAGTAATTTTCACGTTGAGAGATAAGAGAGGGATCATCCTTCCTTGGATATGTGAGGGGAGAGGGGGGAAAGAACAAAATCGAAATTGTCGGAATTTAAAGCATGCGAGAAACACAACTTCGGAACGAGCGATCACGCCGGAGTCATGCTCCATTTCATCGACGCCGGTTCACGAGGGCTTATAAAGAGAAGGGGTTGAAAAGTACGAGAGAACGAGCAAGAGATTAAAAAGCGATCCATCGAAGCGTTAGTTCGGCATTGTGAAAGGACCCTTTTCATTTCCTCTCTCTCTATCTTTCGTATTCCTTTTCTTCTTCAATCGATGATTGTCGGACAGTGGACTGCTGGACTCTTCTTATAAACGTTATGTATATAATACTAACGGACGTGGCGGAACAAGACGAGAAAGACTGGTGTTTGATTTGAGAAAGGTAAAAGAGAGAGAAAGAAAGAGAAAGAGAGAGAGAGAGAGAGAGAGAGAGAGACAGACAGACAGGCAGACAGATAGACAGAGAGAAAATCAAGTGTCGTCTCAATGAATGGATTCGAAATAGCACCTCTTTTGTACTTTTCTCCTGCTCTCGAGAAAGGCGTGTCCTTCTTCGTGTATCTGTACTTTGATACGTTCGATCGATAGATCAGGATAGATCGGAAGACGTACCTTCCCCGGGTAGGATTAGAGAGTGTGCTTTGTAACGATGCAAAGTCGATAAGTACGTCGATATGTACTTGCCGATAAGTACGTCAACGAACGATCGAGAAAGGGATAATACCTACGATTGTCAGACGTGTACAGCTTTCTATTGTATCGCTTTTCTACGGCAATATACCGTATAGGTATTACCTTATAAGTTTGTATACTTACTATCTATCGTTATTTTCAAGAATCCAGGTACAAACATGATACGTGTATTTTTATCTTTCTGACATATCTTATAATAGGTATTTGTTTACTTAACTTATCAAATATTTTATTAATACACATTTGATTTAATTTTTATGTAATAGAAAATGTAGCAATCGTGCTTCGATATAATTTGTTCTTGACAGGGCAATAAGCAATATGGATAGAAATGAATTTTAGTTTTTGAAGCTGAAGGTAAAGACTGGTTTCTACTGTACTGTGAATGTTTACCGAAACGACTGTTCGCGAATAGTTGGCGAACTTTCCCTCCTAATCTTTCTCTCTCTCTCTCTCTCTCTCTCTCTCTCTCTCTCTCTCTCTTTCTCTCTATCTATCTATCTATTTATCTCTCTCCTTCTCTTTGAACCGGATACGCGCTCCTTAATTTGCGTAGCGCGTATTCGAATATAACTTCGATCATTATACGCATGTAGAATCGTTCTAATTAGATAGACAAACTTCGCAATTCACGTTCCGTATTTCAAACAACAGTTTCCTAATTTGAAACAACAATGTTAGAAGCGCGCGTGCTCGGTGTATCTTCTTCACGTTGCGATTTCCAATTATTTTCATAATATTCACATCATTAATTCAAAGTAGTTTTCTCGTGTTTCTAAATCTCCGTTTGATATTAATGGTTGATATTAATATCAAACGGATTCTTAATAATTTCCTCCATTTGATATTAATGGAATTAAAAAAAATTTTCTCCCAAGGAAAAAAAGAAAGAGAAAGTTTTATTAAGGGCTGAATAGGTAAGTAAATATGTTGGAACAGTATCGCATTATAATATTTCGTATATATATATATTGGTATAACGTAGAAAATAACAAATCATATCAAAGTGCCCTTAGGGAAGAGTACCTATGTTCTACTCTATACATATATCTACATATATTTATAAGAAAATGTTTATTTGAAATATTTTGAGATTAACTTTATGAACGAAGTATGTAAATATGTCGTAAATTATTAAAAGAAATTTTTTATTGTCAATTCTAAATTTTAATTAGAAAGTACGTATATAATTTTTCAAACAATATATTAACCTTAATGTAATTAAGTAAAGGGTAATTTTATAAATACCATTATAATTATAATATATATTTCATGTAAATTTTGGCGTATTTTATTTCAGTTGAAATTTCTCACTAAGAGAGACGAGTTAGGAGGCAGCCCTATCCACGAAAGAAACGCTACCGGTCAAATTTGTTTTTCTCCGTGTTTTTATATTTTTCTTTTTTTTTTTTTTTACCCTCTCGTTATTTCTTCTCAGATAATTTAGTTGAGAAAAACGAGACAACGCAATGTTGTGAATTCGCGGCCGTAAAGAGGTTGAAACTTTATAACGGCACCAGTCCGCGCGTAAATTCATATTTGAAGATATTATATTTTGTTAAAATTAATTCCGCTTTTCGTATCTCGTTAAAATTTATATTAATTAACTCTTTTGAAGCTTTAATATTATTCCAATAAAATGTTGATTTCGTTGTTATCTTTAAATATTTTTTAATATTTTGAAAAGTTAATTATCGACAATGTATCATTTCTATATTGTAGCAATACGAATATATAATTTTGAAGAATGTATTTATATTTGATCACTATTTTATGTATTAAATGTTGTCTGTTTGTTATAAACGCATTATGAAAATTTTTCCAAGAAATAATTTTTGTTTAAAAGTTTCGTTAACTCCTGGCATGGAGCATGAATAAGATGAGATTTGGATAACTCGATCGTTGGAAATGAGAAGGTAAAAGACGGCGAGAAGAAAATAAAGTGGAAAGAAGTTGTTTGCCTTGCATTAGTATAATATATGGTATAGTATAGTTCCTAATATAAACTCTGGTAATCCTCCAGCACCGCAAATTAAATGCATAAATAAATTCAATGCTCCGCCTTTCGTGCGAGCAGTACGATGAAAGAAGGTAGCTAAAGAAGAAGCGCATAAAATGTGAAAAAGAAAGAGGGTAAAAAAATCACTCACTAAAGTCACGTTATGATAAGCTTTTAAGACTGTTCACCATCTTTCGCTCGAAACATATATAATCAACGACAGATATGGAAAAAATATGAACTCCAAGAGCAATAGGGGAAAACTATACCCATATGCTTATCGTTAGTACACCTTATCGGTGTATAAATTTGTGTAGATTATAACTAACTCACATGTAACCTAACGATTGGATTACGATGTGAAATGTTTCTATGTAATAAAAATAGTAGTGCATCTAATAAGAGCAAGATAAAAAATATATGCAGATTATACTTCACCGAAGATAAATTAGTTGAAAAGTATTTGTTAATTGTACAAATTTCATACTTTTTTTATTTCTAATTAAACTTATATACATATAGCTAAAGGTTATTTAAGCAGCCATTAGCTCAATATTATTTGCAATGAAATGCATATCATAAAAAAAATGATACACATTATACCGAAAGTAATGTCATATACACGTCTCACCACGTCAAGGTTACTGTTCGTAGAGATTCACGGTTTAAAAGTGACTCTATTCTTTTATATTATTACTATTATTTAAAAATCAAAGGAATATCAAAGCAATATTAAAGCAAAATTGGAATTCCATGATGATCGTCACTTCATGAGAATTCTAGTCTGAAAAGGCTAAAATTGCGGACTCAATCATGCTGATTCAAACCTGCCTGAGGAACAGCTCAACCATCCAACACCGGAAACTTCAGTCACCATTAGTTCGGGATTCTGTAACTTACGTTGGGGTTCAAGATTCGACTTTGCCACACTCAGGAATATTCAAGCGAAGCGTCTTGAACCACACCCACACGAATATGTTGAGTACGTTAAGACCGAAGCTTCGATATAATTGCGCCCGTGAACATCCACGCGAGTGCCTGCCCACGCGAGTTTCCTTTTATCTTACCCGAATAAGAGAAAAGATCTTCGTGCAGTCTTTCTACAATTCATGTAGAAAGATTCTTTGAACTCTTTTTGATAAAAATCTATATCGATTTGAGAACGCAACTCTTGACGATGAATTGAGCCAAAAGAAGAAGAAGAAGAAAAAGAAGAAGAGGAAGGAAGAAAAGAAAAAAAGAGCCATAAAAGCCCCTTTCCAAGAAAGCCCCAGTCAAAAGATTTTCTGGGAAGAATAAGAAATCCAAAAGGTTCAATAGAATGCGTGCGAGCGTGGAAACAAAGGAACTGATAACAAGGGATGGACATCTTGAAGATCTCCCCATTCGAGCAAAACCGAAGTACATAAATCGAGCTCGATTTTTCTCTACTGAAAGAAAGAAACTCACTCAAGGGCACCCCCATCTAAGGACACCCTGATCTAAGGGCTCCTCCCAATGATCCCATCCGAGCATTCATATATAATAAAGTCCTAAAAATAAGAATTTATAAGAATAAATATATTGTTGATAATAATAGATTGATTATCTGGAAACATACGAACAAAGAATTAATCATAACTGTTCTTACGAATAACATGTTCTTATAAATGTCATTTTCAAAAAACGATTCTTTAAAATTTGCACCTTTTATAAACTTTTATAAAATTTTTATACAATGATCGTGTATATGAGTAAACTTAAATTATTTAATATTAAAAGAATGAATTATTAGTTGAAAGTTATAATCTCCTTGTCTTTTATTTATTTTGAGTGAGAGAGAGAGAGAGAGAGAGAGAGAGAGAGAGAGAGAGAAAGAGAAGAAGAAAAGACATGGCTAAAAAAAATATTAGGATTTACGCGTTGAATTGCAAATGATTTATTTTATTTTGTTTCTCTCTCTCTCTCTCTCTCTCTCTCTCTCTCTCTCTCTCTCTCTCTCTCTGTCTCTTGCTATTTTACATTTTATCTTTATTTTTTTGCACGAGAATATTAGGTTGATTTTTATTTTTATTAATTAAAGGGAACTTCTCGACGAGGAAAAAGTTCTCAGCAGAAAATATTTAGCCATGTTAGTTTAGATCGTGACAAATGAATTGGCGCCATGATAAATGGAAAAGTGCAAAGAGTTGTTTGCCACTATAGTTTCCAAGTTTGTATTTACTTGTAGTTTCTTTTCATAATTTACACTGGCTAATAGTTCGGCCCCCTTTTTGCTTTACTTAAAAAAAGAAAATATACGATAATCTCGATAATGTTAAAATAGCGAAACTCTCGACGGTCTTTTAGAACGTTCGTCTCCTATCACCAAGTTCCCTTTCTTACTCCGAAAAAGTTTGTCGTCTCGTGAAGAAAGTACAAAGTTTCGTTTAAGAAGCGCATCATCGAATCGCAATTGGACATAAAAGAAAGAAAGAAAGAAAAAATAGAAAAAAAAAATGATGAAAAATTTTACAGGAAGAATAAACGCAATTTACGAGGGCACATTTCTAGCGTTAACCTACCGGTAAGCGAACACAAAAGTGATGCTTTATTTGACTAAAAAGAGATAACACGATAAAGGCTTGATAATGCTCGCTCTATCCCCACCACTCTCTGTATATTCTCTAGCGTAAAACAGTTAGGCATTCAAAATTCCAAACTTGCCCCGGCACAGGACTAATTACGCTTTACAAACAAACGCGACTCATACAGAGCAGAAAGAGGATAACAAAGAAAGACAGAGAGAGATAGAGAGATAGAGAGATAGATAGATAGAGAGAGAGAGAGAGAGAGAGAGAGAGGGAGAGAAAGGGAGTAGCTCCTCGTTTTCTCTTGGACACAATGCCGGAGAGGACCCGTGGTTTATTTAACATGCTTTTGTCGTGCCTCGCGGTCCTCGCAGTTTTCGACTAAAAAGCACCGCGAAACCACGAATCCCGCAACGTATTTTTAATTAAATGGCGATTTAATTAAACCATTTAATTAAATTCAAGTAAGCGACGACGGTGCTGGACTCTCTACCCTTCTTTCACTTCAGGCCTCTTACTGCATACTTTTTCATTTTGTCAAGGATCCTTTTTGTCCTTCGGTCTTACTTTCAACCAACGAGAATATAGGAAAATCGTGAGGCAAATAATGCCAACGATGAGTACCCTTCCATTTTCATTTTTAAAAAGTTCGAGCTAAGCTTCCCATCGAATTATTGTCATGGAAACGTCCAATTCTCTCTATTTCTCTCTCTCTCTCTTCTCTCTCTCTTCTCTCTCTCTCTCTCTCTCTCTCTTCTCTCTCTCTTCTCTCTCTCTCTCTCTCTCTCTCTCTCTCTCTTCTCTTCTCTTCTTTTCTCGTGCACATACATATTCTATTCTTACAACAAAAAATATAATTAATTTGAAATCGTATTGTTTCATTTTCCAAGATAAATTTTTTTAAAAGAGCACTTTAACTCTTGTTTAATAATTTTTCTTTTCTTTTTTTTTTACAGATTTTATATACATATATAAAAAAAAAAATATGTATATATAATATTACGAACGAAAAGAGGCTCTATGACTATTTCGATATTGGACTATTTTTTGCTAGATTCATTATCTCGGATTTGATCGCCATCGAACGAATAGCTAGTTGAAAGTTTAGAGACGTGATATCGACGATGCATATTGCACATATTACGCGTGACTTGAATCATGGCGAGAGTTAATTACTTCAATTTTGATCACCGAATATATCTTTGCAATCTCCGCGTGTTCGTTATCCACGTTTGATATACATAAATTAGAAAACAATAGAAGAAGGATAATAATAAAGAATACTGTTAGAATGATTTTAATTAGATGTGTACAAGAAAAATTCAAGTTTGGTTAAACTCGGTTACTGAGCTATACTGATTAAACGAAACAAAAGAAAAAGTCGTTTATCCTTATTACTGCATCAAATTAATCGATTTCAATTGCGCGACCTGATTTTTTTTCCTACCTCTGATAACGGAAACTAGAACTCTTTTCCATATATTTTTATCTCTACTATATCTATAGTGAAGTTAAAAGATAATTAAAAAGAAAAATTGTTAAACTCGAAGAATCGATGTTTCTCATCCATCAGTAAAATTATTAGAGAGTTCGGGGTGGTTGGGTGTGGGGAGGGGGGGTAGGGGGAGTTGGGAGAGAGAATGTCCGAGATATAATGATTTAATTTTTACAAAAGTTAATTTAAAAATAAGGACAAGCATAAAAGTAACAGAATTAAACGCATACTTATATATAACGAGCCTGGTGTTGTTCACTTTTAATCAGTAAGATCCAAGGCGTTATATGTATAATTTTGCTGTCGCATCCAATATCGTAGGTATGATTAATTCTTCGATTTGACATTGTGGTAGCAGCTCGATTAATCACTTTGATTCCCAACGGATATATCGAAACCGATCGATTCTCGAGAGACATCGATGCGTTTTCCTGGCCTATATATACATATACGTACATACATACGTACATACAGTATGCACGCTCATACATTACACCTTAAGTTGCCAGCTATCATGATCCTTACCATGACTTCTTTCTCTATCCCTCTTTCTCTTCCCTTCTCTTTTCACTCTTGATTCGAGATAATAATTAATAGGACAATGTAAAAATTATTTTTATTTAATTTCTTCTTTGAACATTGATAAATATAATTTTGAAAATTTAATATCTATATAAATACGAGTATTAATTATTACTATTTAAAAAGCGAATTTTATAGCGAATGAAATAATAGAACCACTTTTTGTCCATTGCCTTACTCATTATTTGTAATATTTCTCAAGGTATTCGAATCAAACTACGTATAACCATTTGGTTTCTTACCGTTAACTTCTACTAGTCGAACACATCGAAGGTAAAATCTCTGCTTGTCCCGTTAGAAAATCAATAATGCACGCCGTGACGTGACCGTCAATCCAGTCGTTATGCTTCAATGGATTACATTGAAGCAACGAATACGCTCCATTATCTTCTAACAATACTATTTTTCGAAATATTTACAACTTTAGATGCAATTTATTTATTTACAATATCTGATTAAAAAAAAAAATACTCTTTCTATTCCAAGTCCTATATACGTTTTAATAATAATTTCTAAATATTTATTGCGTTAACTTTATACTTTTCATTTTTCATTTTTATTTCGTCAATGGTAGACGCAATATTGCGGTGGTTGGACGTTGGTCCATCGATCGAAATTTATATGGAAAATTTAATAGCCTGTAAAGCCTTCGATATCTATTAACTTTGTACCGTAATGAGAGAGTCACCGGGCCACAATTTGGTGTCAGCTTATGCGCACCAAAAGGGAAGCGTTGATGGAACTCTCTTTGGTGTGGTACTACCGAGCCAGTAATTAAGATTATGTAAAATGGTATATACTGGATAAATATTCTAAAAAATCATTTGAAACCTTGAATATTTTAATATCATGAATGTTGGTTTTTTTTCCTTCAATAGTAAAATATATGAAATATTTACTCGTCCGTTCATACAGATTAAAATTACTTCAATTATTAAAATGACTTCATATTTCGAATGTATAAAATTAAAAAAAAAAAAAACAAAATGCATTATCTTTTCACATATTTATCTGTATTAAAAATTTCACGAAAAGTAAATCGATTGGATATAATTCTTCAATGATATGAGAAATATCGCAATGTTATCGAATATATTTTGCGTAAATTCGATGAAAAGTATAAAAGAATGGATCAAGAAGTTGCACGAAGTACTTTTTTCAAGTACTCCGCAATTATTTAAGAAAAGAATTCGATGGTGGATGAACCATCGTTCTTCCTCTCGTCGCAAGAAAGACGTAGAAAAAAAAAAAAAGGAGAGTTCAAATAATCTTACTTGAAGACACCAAAGAAATCGCCAAGAAGGAGAAGTATGAAAAAAGAGGAAGAGCTACACAAAGAGAATAATAAGACGTCGAAGAAAGAAAGGATAGATGGAAGAGAAGGGGTTAATTCCACTTAAGGGTTTTCTCGTTGCCACTCCCATTGGTATCTGCGAGGAGAGAAAAAGAAAATAAAAGAAGGCACCGATCGATCACAGAAGCTGATCAAGCGGAATAACGACGAAGTCTCTTCGAGAAATGCACGTAGTCGTGCAAGGTGAAGTATATATGCATATGCATAAGCGCGTATACCATCCACCTTGATCTTTTTCTTTTTTTATTTTCTTCAATGCGCATACCTTCATATCTATAAAGAGCGTTTCTATATTCCGTATCTTCTCAGTAATAAAGCGATGAAATTCCTGGAAGATCGTTGAAAACCCATGTACATTTAAATTTACTCGTAAATATTTTGTAATTGTATGTACTCCAACGATAAAGAATTTTCTATCGGTAAGTGAAAAATAGAAAACGTTATATTATAATTATTATCATCGTAAAATGGAAAAAAACTAAATCGTAAAAATAAAGCATCTTTATTTGAAACGTATATAAAAGAAAATATAACTATCATATAAGGAATATAATATATGTACCTATAAGAAATAAATAAATAGATATAACCTGACGATAAAAAGTATACAGGTAATGTAAATATATCCGGGAACTCATTTAAATAAGCGAGAATCGTCACGCGAAGAAAGGATACCCACTACCGGGAAAGTCTGTCTATAGAAGAAGAGTACATATTCCAAGGCGTGATTATAGTATGGATACAAGCACGATCGAGCGCACAACGGAGAATGCTAGGAGCGTCGAGAAGCGGCCATGGCCGCGCGCAATTTCGTTCCGCAACTCGCGGAGGAGCAATTAAGAAGGTTGGCATTATGCGAAAGAGCTGGACGTGTGTCATGAGTAAAACGTCTGACGACAACGACAACGATTACGACGACGACGACGACCATGGCGACGACGACGGCGACGACGACGGCGACGTCGACGACGACGGCGACGACGGCGACGATGGCGATGGCGACGACGATGGCAACGAGAATGAACGTAGAACGTAGAACGTAGAACGTCATGCTTTTTGAGAAGAACGAACATCTTCCAGGAATACATCTCAAAATTACGAAAAGCAAAGGACAACTTGACGTTCGCGAATAGCGTTATGAGAATTTTAAAGGTTGTAATTTAACACGCTCATTAATATTCCTTCTCGTTGAGTAGAATTATTAAAGTTACTTCGATCCCACCGATTTTTCACGATCCATTTTCAATTAACGAATTTTAATCAAACGACGAATCTAACGTTCTCGTTATTATCGTATGCTAACAAGAGAAACCATATATAGTAATCGACTGATGGACGAGTCGTAATGAGAGTTAGAAAGATAACGTTAGCCGATATGAAAATTAATCTGATATAGGAAAAAAATAACTACTTAAATATATTCGTAGAATATAGGAAAGGAGAGATTTGTAAAAAGTACGAAGAAAGAAAAAAAGAAAAAAAAAAAAGAAAGAAAGAAAGAGAGAAAGAAAGTCTCGATTGAATTCAAAGATTACTTTATTAACAAGAGTATCGGGAATCGATGTGTCTGTTAAAGAATAACCTGAAAACTTGCGATAGAAGTATTGGATTGAAACGAAGAGTGGTGGGACGAAGAAGGAAGGTAAGAAGATAGTATCTCGATTAATAATAGGTTTCCTAGTCGGTGTTGGTGCGGCCACGATGCAACAACACGAAGATGGACTTCCGTGCGTCACTCCCTTTCATCTATCACATCGAGGGTATAACCTCTGGTTAGCTCTCGGACTTGGCTAGATTCACCTCGGAGCTCTCGTTTATAAGTCGTCTTATCATTGAAGAAGGCGCGGGCAAACACTGTCTTTCTCTCTCTCTCTCTCTCTCTCTCTCTCTCTCTCTCTATCTATCTCTCTCATTTTATTTCTCTCCCTCTCTCTCTTTTTCTCTTACTCTCTCTCTCTCTCTCTCTCTCTCTCTCTTTCTCTCTTTCTTTCTTTCTCTTAAATGCATCGCGTGCAGCCACGAAGGAACGTGCATATGCGGGACTACACCCTCTTTCTCTCTTTTTAACCTTCTTCTTCTTCTTCTTTTCCTTCTTCTTCTTCTTCTTCTTCTTCTTCTTCTCCTCCTTCTCCTTCTTCTTCTTTTTCTTTTTCTTTTTCTTCGTCTTCGTCTTCCTTCTTTCCTACGTGCCAAGCTCGGCCTTCATTCGCCAAGTTGAGATTTAGTGCCTTTGGCTACCATGAAATGATCATCTACTGAACGCCGCAACGTAGACATCGACCGAACGGATCGTTTATTAATTATGGAATCTTTAATAGAGGAAAAAGGGTGGATAGATCGCCTACTATCGAGACCAACCTCATTGAGGTCATTGAACTCTACCATTAGTTCATATTCTTATGAAACGATTTCTCTTACGAGCGATTTGACTTTACAAGTGATACTATGATGGATTTCATTTGAAAATAATTAAAACGTCATTAAAATTCTTATTCCCCGTTACATACCACTTTATTCTTATTATTACGAGATAAAGTCGAAATAATACTTAATCGTAAAATGAAATTCAACTGGGAAGGTTTGAAAGTTTCATAACTCGAACGATTCATCTTTTACGAGAATTTTCTTATTACATGTAACGCCTTACTTGATATCAAAGTAACGAGAACAACTTTTGCCACATTATAGTCGAAACTACTCGTAACATTTCGCAGATATTTGACACGACAGGGAAAGATAGAGAGAGAGAGAGAGAGAGAGAGAGAGAGAGAGAGAGAGAGAGAGAGAGAGAGAGGGAAAGAAAGAAAGAGAAGGAGAGAAAGAGAGAAAGGATAAGAAAGAGAGAGAGAGAGAGAGAGAGAGAAATTCAAATCGAAACCACCTGGACTTAGATATTGCGTGGGAGTGCGTTGGCGGTTTCAGTGCGCATAGTTGTACTCTTAGCTTATGCGAAGCTTGTTCATTAGTATCCACCGATATCGAGGTTCTTATAATCCCTACGCCTAGTACATGTAATACAATAATTTTCTCTTTTGCTATTTATACTCATTCGATCGTATCATTTGATAAAGGGCACATAGTTAAGAAATATAAATTGAAAATGATGCTTTTCTTTTATTATTTGTTGAATTGCAATATATCCTCCTTCGTTCTCATTATTTTCAGTGTTGACAAATATCTATTCAATTCCACCTGCAACTAACGTAATCCAGCATAATCTTACTCGGCAATAACTATAGAAAAGTAGCAAGGGCAAGCCGTATGGGTCAGCTAGCAGCTGGCGACCAGCGATTCGCGGTGATAATCAGTGGAGAGAGCATTCGCGTGCAAACACGTACCGGGTGTACCTGTATATATACAGAATGCATTCGTGAAAACTGGCGTCTAGCCATAGCACGAAGTTCTGCTTCGACCGCAGCTACCACTGTGGATGATTTACGTGTCTCCAATAGCAGCTAGTCCGTGGTATCGTGACCCTACCCACGCGTCGATTCAAAGGCATGCTTTTAAAACTGCCTCATATTATTCTCTCTCTCTCTCTCTCTCTCTCTCTCTCTCCCTCTCTCTTTCTCTCTCTCTTCGTTTCACCGAACATACGATTATCACGACGTTAACCCTATATAATAAGTTAATTAAGGATGGTAGATGACTTTCTACAGTCACGAATATTTTTAGTCTCTTTTAAAGAAGCTTTTAAATGGTACATTGAATTTTCCAATAGGACCTTTGTTAATTACGAAAAATGCGCCCATTTTTATAATTTCTTTCATCCCTTTTATACGAATTTCGTTTGTATTATAGCAGACGTATTTAAACCTTCCTTTATCCTACCTTAATATCATTCCAATGGAGAATTCCATTGCGTTAAACTTTTAAATGTTATTTTTTTCATTGTATTATTTTGAAGACATTTTCTTCGACAACTATTACGGGTGATAGGATTAAATTAAATACCATTGTCGACAACGAAATATTTTTCACGATGGAAAAGTTATTTTGCTTCTTGTTCGTTTATCTCCGCAAGAGCTTTATGAATTCATCCTCAAGAAAAAAGAATGGACAGATGTTTCCTCCATAAAAACGGCATCAAGGATCGTTAGAACGTATTTCCCCTCGTTTCGTTACTCTCAGCATCCATCGTATTGCTTCGCTCGAAAAGACTTACGAAGGACTCGAGGATCGCGAAACGTATTTCTTCTTAAGCCCACCCTAAATTACGGCCTTGTTCGTTTTAGGACACACTGTGGTCGTGCCTCGTTCTGGGAAACGATGCACCTGTACCAACGACTTCCACGATCATTACTTCTTCCATAGAACTCTCTTCAAACCTTTCGTTCTATTAAAAAGTTCCTGGTATTACATAAGATTGGACTTTTACTTCTTTGCTTCTATAAAAATTTTCGCTTAAAATAGATAGATTGAACCTATATATTTTCTAAAGATTATGAACGCGTATTCCTTAAATATATTTTACAGTTATTTTGTAAATTTTCGTAAAATTCTATCTTTATAAAATCTTTAATCATTCAAAAGGATATATTCATTTACACGATGAAATACGTATAACTATATAACGATATACTAAAGGAGTATAGTACGTTTTACTATCTTCGAAACTAAGATCTTGAGTAGAGACGTAAACCTAAATCTCTTACAAGTTTGAAAGAGAGAGATAGAGAAAGAGAGAAAGAGAGAAAAAGAGAAAGAGAGAGAGAGAGAGAGAGAGAGAGAGAGAGAGAAAGAGATCTTATTTTTCGTAGAGTCTACCGAAGGATTTGTTCCGCTTTTATCTCGTTACTTCCGTCGCTCTACGGCGTCTAGGACGCGCTGCTAGCCAATCCGAACGAGGTTGCAAAAGTAATCCGAGATAAATGAAACAAGAGCACTATAACGGAGCTCTGAGAGGGCTTATATATGTACCTACGTCAAGTCTATGGATGATCGTAGAAGTTCCATCACGGTTTCTTCGTTGATCAGTACCGCGAGCGCCTTTCGATACCTTTCTCTCGATACTTCAATTAGTTGAAAGTACAGAAACGACATCGGCTGTAATAGAGATGGCCGATATAACCGAGAGATCTCTACTACCATATCTACCGTTACTACCAACATATCTGTGTATAACCACCTCCTACTCCTCTTTCTCCTCTTCTTACTTCTATTCCTCTTTCTCCTTCTTCTTTTGCTTCTTCTTCTTCTTTATTTTTTCTTTTCCCTCTTCCTTAGTTTTCTTTATGACCAGCTTACGATAACTTCACGCTGTTACTTCAATATATACACTTAGAAACTATCTCAGACTTTTCTTTATCGATTTTCATTAGCTTGATTATATCCCTAGAAGAAGACCAGTCTCTTATATGTTCTCGATAGTTACAATTAAAATGTGATCGAGATATCTTTGATCATGTAGATATGTATTTTTTCCTTAAATATTAAGATTAGAATGAAACATTTTTTGATGCCAAATGAAATCTCTCAACATCGTACAATTTCTTATATGCTTCGAATGGCTTTCGTCGATGTAATTTCATAACGTAAAGCTGCGAAACTCCGATTAAGGTCCGATTATGGTCCGTTTTAAGCAGACCGTGTTAAACCAAAGCCATTATCGATTCATAGACGGAGTTACGTAAGTACGAAAGGCGTGAAGAAGAGGCCGAACTACTTCTCTTTCCCTCCTACTCAAACCCCCGTTCTCTCTCTCTCTCTCTCTCTCTCTCTCTCACTGTTTCTGTCCTCTTTGTTGAACCTCTTATGTAAGTAGAGTTACCGCATACAATAATCACAACTCAACTTTATAATTTGGCAAGGAGTTAGCCAATTTTCAGATATTTATTCATCGTAATATTCAGACGATAAGATCATAGATTTGATTGATTTAATAGGGAAATATATCTATTAAAATAATAAGTATATAAAATAAAGTCATTCTATCTTATATATAATCCAAAGGTCTCTCTATTTTTCTTTAATTAATAATAACAAAAATTATTATACATATATATAATATATATATATATATATATATATATATATATATATCTTTTGACAGGATATCCTGGGAATTTTGTAAGTAAGGAATACAAAGCAAGAAGAGATAAATAATAAAAGTTCTTTCGGACATGTATTATCTAGAATCACGACGATTTATTTTGGTCACGTAAAAGCAAGTACAACGAATCGTTAATACGGATATGTAGCAGTGACACGAAAAGATGATGCATCGTTCGTTCAATATATCGGCTTTACAAAACGGAGCAATAAAATATCTGAAGCTCTTACCTTGGATACAGAATGACGAGCATGAGCCAGCTCAAAGTCTCACAAGGAAGGTTGTCGGGGTCAAAATTAAATCCGGCACTTCTCAAAGGATATACTCGAACGAATGTAACATATAATAAATCAATTCTTGGTTTCTTCGGTCACAACCAAAGAATATTTTCATTTGTCAAACGTAAACGATAAAGACATTTAAGCGATGAATTAATTTAGTTCAGAGAAATGAAAGAACAATTCGTCAGTAGTATTTCTATTTCATTTTCGGCTCGAAATTTCTGACTAGCACGTAAATAATAACAATTCTCAAGTATTTATGCGAAGGATCGTTATAAGATAGAAAACATCAACTTTATGCTCGTTGGCGATAACTACTTCTTGTAATTATTGGCTGTGACTATTGGCAAAGATTCTTGGCTGTGAGTATTGGCACGAACGGTACTTTTCTAAGTTTTCTTTCCATCCCACAGCTAATATCTGTCAATATTTCCGGTAAAACGTTTTATTTTTAAAGTATCGTTTTCTAAGATTAACTTTGGAGACTATATCGATTTAAGATATCTTGAAACGTACAGGATAATTTCGAACAGCTTCGTTCTACTTCCTTTCAATTTGAATCTCTCGTCTCTTAGTAAAACGAAAAAGTGAATAAGAAAAAGCACGATAAGATTCACGCGAGATCCAAGGATCGAGAAAATGGAGAAGATCGGATTTTCTGTCTTCTTTAGCGGATTTCCCGAGGATATCGTAAAGGATTTATTTTCACGAATCAGAGAAGCGAGCGGCCGGTGACACATCGAGCGGATTTGCGCGATAAGAAGTAGTACGAGAACGTCCATATGTGAATCTCCATTCGGAGAATCGTTTATAATTTCGATATCATCGCGAATCGATAAGACATATCGATTTTACGTCGAATAGAAAATATCTCTATTATTTGTCATGATTTAAAAATTTTCATTGAACATTATTGAATATTAAAGTCAATTTAAATTTAATTGAAGTTAACCAATTTAAACTTATATATTAATTTCAGTTATTTCATATTATATAATGCGATATACGCGACCTGATAAAACAATGTAAAATAATAACTGAAATTTTCAAAACAACAAAATAAATTAATAAACTTTTATGTTTTTATTGAAATTCACAAGAATTTCTAACGTTTGTACTATAAACATACAGAGAGAGAGAGAGAGAGAGAGAGAGAGAGAGAAACGTGTTATGTCTTGAATATAAACGAACACAGCATCTAAATTCCAAAGCCAAACTGAAACTAATTAATAGTTGTACAATTTGATGTGTCTTTCAGCCCTTTACTATCATAGACCCTTTCCATAACTCTTCAACGATAGATAGATGGGCGGAATGGTAATGTTACTTTACCACACGTTTCACTACTCTTTACACACTGTGATTACGATGCTGTTGAATGAGAAACTCTCTCCGGTTTGAATACATTTGGTCAAACTGTTGGAATGAAAAGGAGCACATAGAGCTTCCTCATTTCGAACTTGAAAACATTCTGACGCAATTAATTCATGAGCTTTTTAAAACGCAAACGTAAAAAATTAATTTCTAAAACTTATACAAATTCAAATAAATTAATTACTTTACATTTGAAGTCGTTCCAGTGAATGTCAAATATCGATAAACTATTACATATAGCATATCTTATTGAGTCATTCAAAAGGAAAAATAATGTATTATGGAAAAAAAACAAAAACAAATTAATTAATATCACAAATATGTTATATTACGAAATATTATGTTATTCTTATTGGTTCGTTCGATATTCGGTAGAAAGTAGACTTTTATGGTGTATCGTTGAAAGGTGAGAGGAAGGAATCAGGTAGGGATGGGTAGAGGAGGAGAGGACAGAGGGGGAGGAGAGAAGAGTCACTTTAGGAGGCCACCCAAGAAATAGGAGTGGTCGGAACAGTAGCTTCTTAACCAGACACGATCCTCTTCATCTGTCAGCTTAACTACCTTTCATGTTTCATCTCCTTACATACGATATAAATATGCTCTCGTGTCGCAAATGCTGCCGCATTATAAAAGTAAAATGGAAGCGAAATGATTCCTTCCGCATTGGCGGACATTGTTGATACCAAAGTGGATCTTTTCCTGTCTCATACGTAATAAAAGTGGAACGAGGTGGACTCTGAACGTGCCACTTTTGGATACGAGGATAAGCGTAAGGAGATAAGTATACGGTTATCATCGTTGAAGTACTACTACATCGAGAAAGATTAAATTAACGAAATACAAAGTTTAAACCAAAGTAATTCAATTTAAACTAAAATAATTTTATAAATAAATTTCATAAATAATATCCATAGTAAAAGTTAAGATAGGAAGAATTGATATTTTCGTCAAACAAAAAATTAAAATTGGCAAATTTTTGAATGAAGAGAATCGAAAACAACGACAAAAATTTCTTTGTTTATATATAATAAAATATTTTTTATCAATGTCAAGATATACAATTGGTCGTTTGTTAGTAATTGCAAACTAATCGCGCATAAAAATCTTAAAAACTCGATGGTATAAAGCAAATAATTGAAAGACTTAATCCTGAATGCGAAAGTTTAAAAATTTCGAAAACATGCAGATACATTTAAGATAACAATAATCGAGAATCTAGATACAATATTAAGTTCCGTTTTAATATCCAGTTTCAGATAATATTATGGAATTCGCAAGTGGCGGATGCTAGCAATCCTATTGCGATAATAATATCCTCGATATTCTACCATGTTTCTTCTTACCTTGGTATTACATTCCACTTACGTACAGTAGTACCACTCTAGGACACATAATGACACTTTATTACCGCGGCTTCGTGTGAGCAACGAGCTTAGTCCTTTACTTTAGAAGATTCCGCTCTAGTGTAAAATTCAAAAGATCCCCACGGTGTAAGACACCAAAATCTTTGAATGAATTTTACATACGTATCTACGGATAATAAGGTTGTGTAAATGGCCAATTGAAAATCTCGTTAGAATAAAGGAAGAGAGAACTAATATAAAAAGATAATCAGCATTTATCTTTCTCATTATTTTTATTGACTCATTTCGTTAATTACTTAATATAAACAAAGTAAAATTGATTAGGAGTATATTAGAAAACCTTGATATTTTCTTTTAAATTTACGAGACGAGTTGAGAAACAAATTTATATATTTGACTCGCTAAACGAATTTTCCTCTCTACGAAATTGAAACATTTTCAGTTTGCAAGGAAACCATAGGTGTGTCGGTTGAACCATTTCGAATGATACGCTTTACTCTATTCCCTTGAAGATTCCTGTGCTTTTTCCCACAGGATAGCAAGCCATACGGCCGATGTCCGACATTGCCTTTTCATCTTTGCAATACGTTCGCCAACAATGTATTTTCACTTACTTCAGAAGGTTTTACAAAGCGATATAGAATACCTTTTCGGTTGGATAGATACGCGATAGAACGTTCCGACCATAGTCATCACAAAATACAAAACTTCGTATCAGAATGACCTGGTAAATGTTTCGAACAAAAAGAGTCACGTGACATGTAATACCACTTTTAAAACCACTATAAAAAAAAAAAAGACACTTTTGATCGTAACAAAGAAAAGTTGATAATGTGATCACTTACGCGACAAAGTTTTTAAATGAATATCTTCTATCTCTATATGATATGCATCATATATAATACGATAATAATTTCTGATATATATATAAGCGTACCATAAAAATTAATTGAAATTTAAGTCAAATATAAAAAAAATCTTTTTTTAAAAAACGTCAATCATATAATATCATCGTACATACGTAGAAATATACGTGTAAGAAGAATTAATAAACTCGCTCCATATTCGTTTCATTGAAAGACAAAAATACGAAGAAGCAGCAGCTCTAACGAAGAGTCATCTCGTGCGAATTCTTAATTAACGTTGAACGAGCATAAAATGGTATATAGTAAAGTAGAAGAGAAGAGAATGTAGTTTTCGTTCTTTCGTAAAAAATACCTTTTAATTAGGATAGAGAATTTACATGCTACAAGTAACGTCAGTATACTCTGTTTCTTTTTCATACATTCCTTTCTTTTTCACTCCCTAAATGTTTCTTTTATTTTTTTTTCTTTTTTTTTTTTTTTTTTATTTTTACTAAAATGATAAATACATAGATTAAAGAAGGGACGATTATATAGCACTCGCGGGAGCTTACCAAAGACATTTGGGGCGTAGCAATTTTCGCAGCTCCTCGGAATCTTCCAAGGTTCTATCGGTTCCAGTCCAGTGGGAAGCTTGAAACTCTTCTTCTAGCCCTTCGTCGTTTCCCTTTTACTCTCTTCTTTCTTTATTTCCTTCCATCTATCTATCTGTTTCTCTTCCTCTCTCTTTCTCTCTCTCTCTCTCTCTCTCTCTCTCTCTCACTATATATATATATATATATCCCTATCTCTTTCTCGTTCTCTTTCTTTCTCACTCTTCCTGGTACGGATATCGCTGAAAGGAAGAAACATCGTTGAAACTAACTTTCGTATCAGCGTTAGATTCGGAAGCAACTTTTGAGCAGCGCAGAGCTCTGGGCTTGTATTGGCTTAACGTGATTTCAAATTTTCTTCTATCCAAAGGTAGAAGGAACGAAGGAGGCTCAACGACGCTCTCGGCCGAATCGATACGTATTCGATGAGAGAACAGAAGCGTCGGAACTTTGTTTTGCAAAGAAGCATTATAACGGCGATGTGAGAATGTGTTCACGACGTTGATTCGAATTGAACTTCCCTTTGAAACAAATTCACGCTGTTTTCGCTCCATCGCGAAGAGCAGAGTGTGAAACGAAATTGATATCGGCTTTGGAATATTGAGATTCATGAAAGAGCAAGAACTTTTTTCATTGAGAGAATAAGAAAAGAGAGAAATCATTCTTTTTAAACTTTTCTTAGAGGAAGATGAAAAAAATATTAATCAAATATAACAGATGGAGAATTATAAGAATTAATGAAATCGATTTAGATTTCATTTCATGGAATTGTGCGATGAATTTCATATTACACATTAATATGAAATTTCAAATCATCATAAGTGCTTAGCTTTCTATTCATTCTTGAAATTTCTTAATATTTTTCCTCGCTTTTATTGATTCGTCAAATCTTCAACGTTCCTTCTTTTCGTAAATAACATCGATTGCATCTTGTTGAGTCGAAAGGAAAGCGAAGAACGAATAAAGTCTGGCGATTTAAATGCTATCGGTGATTTCGAAGCTTTGAGTGGGACTTATACATCCTGATCTCGATAAAGATGAATATAATTGAGTTTCGTGACTACGTCAAGAGTTTAGCGAATTCTATATCCACATTTGCCAGCATATTCGTGGTACTTTATTTCGAGATCGATAAGATCGGAAAAATTGTGGATACTTTTTTTCAATGAATAGACATTTATTCATCGAAATGAGATACAAGAGTTTACATTGTTACATGATCCTGTTGTAAAAATATAAAATGATAGAAACCTTTTGATGAACTTGATCATTCATTAGCGAATGCTTTTAAACCGCACATCCATTAACCGCATTACTTTTGATATTAAAATTGTTATTAGCGGTAACTTGATAAAGTAGAAAGCAACTCTACCATAATTTGAAAGGCACAAGCGAGAGAAAATTCTTAAACAAGATTCCTTAGCTTCAGACGAGAAGCTACGTCGAAGATGCATCGTCAACATCACGTTCAAGTTCAAGAAGAGAAGAGAAGAGAAGAGAAGAGGAAAGAAGAGAAGAGAAGAAAAGGGAAGGAACTATCCTCTCACATTTAATTTTCCTCTTTGTAACTTAAATGATACGATAAAGACTACAACGGAGGTTGCACAAGTGACTACAAGAGAAGAGATCAATCGCCTTATCGTTCATAAGAAGCTTTTCGTAGTCGATGGTATCTCTTCTTCGTCGCAAATGAACCATCTCGTTGAAAGAAAAGCATCGCTTCGAAATAGTAAAAAAAGTGAGAAAGATAGAATGAGAAGTATTTTCAAGCTATTAAGTAACATCGTGACGATTCATCCGGGGAATTCGAGCCGCTTCTTCCTCCGCGAAAAGGGCCCTCAGAGTCCTTATCCCTTCCGTATCTTCTAAAGTTCTTTTCCTTTTCGTGGTTGTCTTTGCCATTTCCTTTATGTTCCCTGCGCTTCTTAAAACTTTTAAAGGGATTCACAGATATTTCCTTCAACTGTGTACATATAAAGTGCTTCTGTAAGTAACGACACAGGAAATTTGTGGTGACTCTTATATATCACCTATCAAGATTTAGATTCTCCTCGAATCCAGTGTGATTGGATGAAAACATAGATAGCTAGTAAAAAAGAAAAAGAAAAAAAAAAAAAAAGAAAAAGAAATAGAATATATGAGGATTTCTTTTTCCATTCTTTCCCCTTTTTTACTTTATCACGTAAATTCTGAACGATAGATTTTTCGACGTCTTCGAAGGAAAGAAAAGAAAAATGAGGAATGAATTTCAATGAGGAAGAATAAGGAATAAAAAAAAAAAAGGGGGGGAGACCAAAAACGAGAATGAAAGTCGTAACTTTGAAAATGACGAAGGACAAACGATTTGCGCTTTTCCACTCGAGAGGAAGGCATCGATCGTTTCCTGCTCTTCGTTTCCGGCCACGCGGACCAATCGTTATTTGGACAAAGAATAAAAGCACAGGAAAAACGAATACTACGATTCTTTCATTTGCTCTCACCGAACGTGCTACCGAATGGCACGAAGCTTTTATGAGGTGATATTGAGTCACGCCAAGAAAAAATTGCTAACGAATGTATATTGTGAGTCCGTGCCACGCTTTCTCGCGTTCTTGGTATCGTTTTAGCTTGCGAAACGATAGTTAGTCTACCCACTTTTTCAGCTTGATTACAAGTCTGAAAACTACTTGAACAGGAATCGTATAAGGACGATCGTTACTTTGGCAACAATTTCGAGAATGTTTCGACTATCCTAATAACGAAAGTTACCTTTATATACGTATGAAACAATTTAAAATGTTTTTTTAGGAATGTATTTTATTTCTTAAACAAAATTCGTCCAATAGAAACTGCATAAACAAATGTAATCGTATGTCAAAAATGATTTTGGTAAAACGACAGCTGTTGGCGAGAAATTCGAAAAACGAAGGACCCTTTAGTTTACCCTTACCTTTCATAAGACGATCAACCAAAATTGGTAGTCATATACCGGGACACTTACGGATGGTTTACGACACGACCATCAAACAACCATATCAGGGTTTGGCCTCGTTAGAAACCGTGCCCATCTTACGACATTTTCACGATGAAATTAGGCGAAACGAATGGATCATCTAATCGCGATAAAACGAATCTTTATAGTTATATCTACGATAAATGCCGAATGAAATAGAAAATTTGTACGAATTAGTTTCATTTAAGAATGAAGAATTTCCAAGAAATATTTCATATATATTTGATAATATTCCGATAATACGATGATAAGAATCATAATCGTTCTTCGTTAAAAATAACGGACCTTCTCCATAGAATCGCATCTAGAATAAAAATTCTATCTTCAGCTATCTGTACAACTTAGACTCCAGCCATTTAAGGGCAGCACGGCATAGCACTAGAAATTTTATAAGCGAGCCTCGTTCGAAGGATTATCATGCTTATTATAATTCCCAAGGAACAGGAAATAACAGGAAACGACTACTCGAATAGTAGACATCGAAAACGTGCTCGATCCTACCTTACGATCTTCATACATTTTCCTACGAGGCCTTAATTAATCGAAACGCTTTGCTCCCTTCTCTATCTTTCTTTCTATTTCTATTCCTTACACTAACGTATCGAGTTAACTTTTTTCTTTTTTTCTACGAGACAGGTTGGCGGTACGTTTCAAATTCATACCAAGTAATAAACTCGACCAAGTGCTACGCCGGTAGTCGCACTAGTCCAACGCAAAAAGCGATATCAAAGAGACTAGAAAGATAGGAAGAGGGTAGAGGCAGGGAGGACTATCTTGAAAAAGCAAAAACGGATTGGAAGACACGCGGAACAGCGTGTACGATGTGTTAACACCAGGAATGTGGTCCAATTTTTACACTATCACGCTCGCTTGGCAACTCGCCATACATGCACGTCATTTCATATCGGTCCTCTTTCTCCTCTTCTTAGTACGTTCATCGGCCATCTTCCTCTCAAAGTGAAAATATCTCCCTCTTTCTCTCTCTCTCTCTCTCTCTCTCTCTCTCTCTCTCTCTCTCTCTCGTGAATGCCACCGGCAACCTTCGGTCTGCCAGTTACACTGTTAGAGAGGTTGAAAGAAAAGAAAAGGAAGCGAAAGAGAAAAGCTCTCATGTTATCGAACTTTCTACGAGCCCTTTTCTTTCTTACGTTACGACATACCCTTTTGTAAAAGGGAGAAAGTAACTCTCTAACTCTTCCAAGCGATACGTTTCATAAATCATACAATTGTAAAGATCTTCGTTGCTATGCAACGATCATTCACAATAGATTTTTGATACTTTTCTTTACATTTCGTTTTAATATTTTAATAAAATATTTTCACTGACGTTGTATTTTCTTTCTTTTTCAGGAAATATAAGGACAAAAGCGGTACTCGACGTCGAAACTAAAAACGGATATTGGCTGACAGTTTATGCACAGGATCATGGAGTTGTGCCTTTGAGTTCGAGTTTAGAGGTAATTTTGGTATTTGCTTATCCTCGGGGATAATTACGATCGGAATTTGCTCGATAATCGCGCTTATCTTCTATGAAAATCAACTTTCACTCTATCGCGTGATTTCGTTAAATAATTAAAATACTTCGTATTACTTGCTCAAAGTCATTTAAAATCGACACGTTTACATCATCGTTACTAAAAGTTTCGATATAAAACTTGACGTAACATTTTATTCGAGAAACAAATTTGTTTTTGTCGTGTGAAAAAAATGTCAGGAATGACGTAGTAAGCTACGATACGATCGAAGGATTGAACGTTCGGTATTCAAATGTAAAAGGAAAGCTTTCATTCGTGCTTGTAAAAGCAAAAATAGGAAAAAGACCGTATAGAGGGCTTTTTCTTTTTTTCTTTTCCTTTTTCTTTTTTTTTTTTTTTGTTTTTCTTCTTTTTTTTAAACAAACGATTCGAAGACCTTGCGTGTTCATTGTTCTACAGTTGTTTCTAACGCTTATTTTCTTTCTATCTTTTTTCGCGTTCAGGTTTACGTCGAAGTGTTGGACGAAAACGACAATACACCGCTGACCGAGCTTCCCGTTTACTATCCTTCCGTGCCGGAAAATTCACCAGCCGGTGTTAGTGTACTGCAGATTCGAGCCTTCGATCGTGACGCCTCGCCCCAACAATTCACTTTTTCCATCAGCAGCGGCAATCCAGAGGGTTATTTTCTCATCAACTCCAGTACTGGTAAGTTTTGCGCATGCTCGTTCACATAGCCATGATATCGTGTTGATAATACGATTAACGACTACCAAAATAGATCCCACTACTATCTCTATTATCATGACTTACTAAATGAAAATATTAACGACAAACTTTCCACGTTATTATAACGGATCGATCACATTAATCCATTTTATCTCTTTCTACCTTGTTTAATTTTCTATCCCTAATAATATGATATTTTTTTATCTTCTTTTTTCTTTTTTTTTTTTTTTTTTTTTTAAGATAATTATTTTTCAATATTTTATGATAAATATAAACTGGAAGGAGCACTTTTATCGATACAACATTTATAGCAACGTTTATATCAATATCAAGGATAAGAAGTAACTCGGGATAAGAAATATAAAAAAAAGAAAAAAAAAATCTATCCACCGACTCATACATAGATAGAACTCGTCGGTAAAAGTCAATACTCCTTTATATTGTAACGTAAATTATCTATCATAACCCGTACTTCTACCAAAGGAGAATATTCACTTCCATGTGTAACATCGTCCTCGTCATCAAATTTACTCTCCTCGAGCATATTGAATTGCGCGTTGGAATATGATCGGCTTATTGTTAGATACTAAGCTCGGTAAGTGAACGTACAGAAGAGAATGTTGTTCCTTTCTTCGTTCTTTTCCTTTTCTTCTCGGAGCAAAGCGGGTATAACATTTTGTACCGACGAATAACCGAGGTCACAGTGAGACCTTTACTTCGATCGTATTTACAAAAGTTTATTATAGCATTGTTGAAGGCGTTCGTAATTCGTAAGATAATTGCCACGAAGGACGCAAAAGGCATAAATTTTGTTTATTTAATGACGATATTATATCGAGGATAATCTGTTAAAAAATGTCGATCGAATGAAGGAAATAACGATGGAATGAAATTCATTAAAATTACGCTATACACTTTATAATAAATCAAAAATAATTTTGATATAATTACTTTTCCACAAAATAAACATTATATTATGGAACTTGACGGAGTCTAATACACATTTATAATAGAAACAATTCATTGAATATTATGTATCGACTTTTCGAAAAACACGAATCCATACAAAATATTTCAAAAGGATTAATATGAATTATAGATATTATTTAGGTTGGTGCGAGTATAAATATCATTCTAATGTATAATTATTGCAGATGAATTATAGTACTTCGTTAAATAATTTATATAAATTTGCAAATACGTTAAACTCTACGTATTTATATCGTTGTTCATTGATCATAGATTAAATATATTAATCGAGGAATCAAATTAGAAATATATTTTATTGGAAAAAATTGATATTTACAGAAATTATACTAAATTCAGACGAATGAATATACGTGAAACTTTGAACTTAAATATGCCGACATGTCTCACCACGTAAGAATTGGAGAAAAAGAGAGAGATACAGAAGCAGAGAAATAGAAAGAAAGAAGATAGAAAAGAATCAAGGATGAAAACGCAGGGATGAAAGCAATTATTTAAATGTGCACTACGGAATAGCCAACCCTCCTTTTTATTATTTCTTCTCTCTCTTTTATCTCTCTCTCTCTCTCTCTCTCTCTCTCTCTCTCTATTTTTCTCTTCACGTTAGCAACTACGACCATTATCAGCGGTGCCACCCTACTTTTTATTTTCGTTTCTCACCGTGAAATACCAGAGGGCATTATCGATACGAAACAAATGATGAGTCCATCTCGAACGATACTATAGATGAAAGGAAAAGAATTGTCGATGACGCTTTACCGTGCACTTCTTTTCTTCTTACACTGTCAGCGAGAAAATCTCACGAACTTGTCGATATCGTCGGTTCTCGTCGATGGATTTAAACGGACTCTCTTTCTCTCTTTCTTTCTTTCTTTCTTTCTTTCTTTCTTTCTTTCTTTCTCTTACTTTTCCACTCGTCCGTTCACAACGAAAAATCCAGTTATTACGGTTATCAGAGACTTTCGCGCTCTTCTTTCTCTCATTTCCAGTTCCATTCTTTCATACTTACTGGAAATAGCTATGAGAAATCTCCAAGTCAGCGCGAATCCGACAAACGGAAGGAAGGAAGGAAGGAAGGAAGGAAATCGGGAATCGCGATGACCGCACACTCGTTGAACCGTGTGAAAAATTTTTGTCGACCGAACGGGATGCTGGACTTTCCTTCGAACGTTCGAAGCAATGATATGTTACGTGAGAACTCATGTAAGATCGTTGAAATATTTCAAGTGGAAATTCATAAGTGTTACTATTTCAACTCGCTTCTTAAAATTAGTAATCATATTAGCCTTGTCCATTATAAAGATTAACGCTATTAACCCAAATCAAAGTGTCCTTCTTTTTTTCTTTATCATTAACTTGTTAATTATATAGATATATTTAAAAAATGTATATCTACGTTGTAAAAATTAAGATATGATGAATATATCGATGAACAATATTTAAGATATTTAAATGAAACATAATGAAAAAATTACAGTACAATAGAACAGGACAGAGCAGTTCCGTTCTGTTCTGTTTCATTCCGTATCGTGTCTGTATCATGAACGCATGCTCTCCGTGTCGTCTTCGTGTCCTTTCCGCATCGTTTCCGCGTCGTCTCCATGTTGTGTTCTGTCCTATTGTACTATAGCTATTTTTCTATTTTGTTTTATTTATATATCTTTAGTAACTGAAAAAAAAATGATAAAGTTTATGCTTTCTTACCCTTAAACTTCATATAATGAAATTTCACATAATGATATTTCAGACAAAAAGTATTATTTAACAATCAAAAATAACACGAATCAACACTGACATCATTTGCCCATACTTTACCTGCTTAAATCTTTCTAAATATTTTATCGATCGCACTATGTATACTCCCTTTCAAGTGAATTTTATTACTCTTTTTCTTTTCTTCTTACTTTGTTGTTATCTCAAACTATATAACACAAAAAATTGCCATCTCATCAAATACAATTAACATGTTAAAGACAAAGAAACTATCGTCTAATCTCTCGAAAGCTACAATTATCAACGTTGTAACGTTATCGCTCGACAATACAAAGCTATTAACCTAAATTCATAGATCTTATGGTTGTATATGATCAAAGATAAATACGAACAACTTTCGAGAAGCGACATTCAATCTTCGTGATCGTAATTAATAACAACTCGAAGTTACTAGCTAAGAGTATCATTAATCTTAACTCAAAATTTCTCTAACGTGCGTTACAACGATGTTATCGTTCAGAAATTTCTGATTAGAAATTTCAACTCGAATTAGAATTTCTTCGCCGTTAGGCACAATCGAAAGTAAAGATTAGTATATTAGGAAACGTTCACGTACCTTCGAAATCATAATCAGTTATAGTCTAACGTTATCTGTAAGGGAAAATACGAAGTCGTTAACCCAAATAGAAAGTACCATTCTATTGGGCAGCAGTCGACGTTGATATCGTCGTTTCAAAGTTGGTTCGTAACAGTTTCGCTCGAAAATTCTCCATACCACGAAACTATTCACAAATGTAATGGGTGACCGTGCCTTCGCAGTTATGGGGTCGCCTCGCGAACGACAGAGGACGGGCTTCCTTCTAATTTGATTAGTGATTCTTACGGTTGAATATCAAATCTATTTTCCTTGTAACCTGTGAACGGAAACCTTAAAAGATTGTTAAAGAGAAAGAAGAATAGAAATAAAAAGAGATAAAAATAAAAAGAGAAAAGAGAGGAATAAAATGAGGAAAAGAAAAAATACTCTTGTTTAGTACAAGGCATCGTTTTAAAAGGGCTTCGTCGTCGTTGCTTACATCGATTGCTTTACAAAACATTATTTTTACTTTGACAAGCTTCCCTTACATGATTTCTATATAATATACCGTTTACACCGTAAAATGTTATATATACTCGAATGGAAGTTCGTTTATAACCTCTGTTAATTTTATCGTTAGTTGTCGAAAAGAATAATAGAGAAATTCCTTTAATATGTTGAAATTTTATGAAAAACTATCTATACATTTCATTTTAGAGTTATTTTCCGAGAATGATACAGGATGCATTTTATAAATCTCTATAATTCTGTACGTTTGTAAGC